>NW_006774368.1:1377783-1415270 GCF_000442215.2 Lipotes vexillifer | reverse complement strand
CCCTACACTTTTTCCTTGGAGTATTATCTGAAGAATGAAGTGATGGAGGTTTTTTGCCAGTTTGGTTTCCACACTTACTTTTAAAAATCTCCATTGCATTTATCATAATGATCATAACATATATCCTCCGTTAACCCACTTCTACCCATGAGGTGACTTGTTCCTGCCATGGCCTGTTCCATGCTCAAGTAACCTCCGCTTTCTGCCTCTTAGCACCTGAGGTTCATTCAGCTTTCCTGTTTAAAACGTAGAGACTTTCCCTAATGTTATTTAACTTAGAGACTTTTCCTGATGTTATCAAGTGCTTTCTATTCTACCACAGATGGCTCATTTTATGAAACATTTTATCCTGTGAATTTAACTCCTAAGAGCGTCATTGGACTATATGTGAACACAAAGTTTTATGGAAGGAAGGTGTTATGTATGTTTATTTTTCAAACAAATTGTAATCATAACAGTATGTTATTGTGTTACTTTTTTGGGCAAACTGAGGTAATATCACTTCAAAATAAAACAGTTTGAGATGCTGCCATGGACAGTGTATTTTTCATAGTTAGAATAACTTCTTTATTGGATCCCTCTGACCTATTTTAATCTCCTGTTATTCCCATATTGTACTATAGTCCCAGGGGGCAGGCATTCTTTTCAGAAAAGATAACAGTTGATTTTGACTTGTCAGGAGTTAGCTCTGGTAAGTTACTGTTTTCTTTTTTTTTGAATTTTAATAGCAATACTGAGGTATACTTTACATTCCAAAGAACTCATCCATTTAAAGTATAAAATTCGGGCTTCCCTGGTGGCACAGTGGTTAAGAATCCCCCTGTCAATGCAGGGGACACGGGTTCGAGCCCTGGTCTGGGAAGATCCCACATGCTGTGGAGCAACTAAGCCCATGTGCCACAACTACTGAGCCTGTGTTCTAGAGCCTGCGAGCCACAACTACTGAAGCCCACATGCCTAGAGCCTGTGCTCCGCAGCATGAGAAGCCACTGCAATGAGAAGTCTGCACACTGCAACGAAGAGTAGCCCCTGCTCGCCGCAACTAGAGAAAAGCCGGTGCGCAGCAATGGACACCCAATGCAGCCATAAATAAATAAATAAATTTATTTTAAAAAAAGTATAAAATTCAATTATTTTTAGTAAATTTGTATAACCATCAAAGCAATACAGTTTTAGAAGTTTTCCATTGCCCTAGAAAGTTCCATTGAACCTATTTGCATCAATCCCTCTTCCCTTCTCTCTTGCCCCATGCAGCCACTGATTTGCTTCCTGTCTCTGTAGATTTGCCTTTTCTGGACGTTTCACATAAATGGAATAATACAGTATGAAGGCTTTTGAATCTGCCTTCTTTCACTTAGCAAAATGTTTTTGAGAGGCTCATCTATGTTGTAATATGTATCAGTAGCTTGTTGCTTTTTATTTCTGAATAGTATTTCATTGCATGGATATACCACATTTTCTTTATCCATTCATCAGCTGATGGATATTTGTATTATTTCCATTTGGAGGTATGATATCAATAATGCTGTTATAAGCATTCATGGTCTTTGTGTGGACATATATTTTTGTTTTACTTGGGTAGATTCCTAGGAATGGAATTTCTGGGTTATATGGTAAGTTTGTTCCATGTCTGTGTTAAACTTTTTAAGAAACTGAAACTAGTTTCTGAAGTGACTGTACAGTTTTACATTTCCACCAGCAGTGAATGAGGAGGATTCCAGTTTCTCTACATCCTTGTTCAGCACGTGGTTTTGTCTTGATTATAACTGTTCCACTGGATGTGTGATGATACCTTATTGTGGTTTTAATATGCAGTTTCATAGTGAATAATAATGTTGAGCAGCTTTCCATGTGCTTGTTATTAACCTTTGTTGAAATACATACTCAAATGTTTTGCCCATTTAATATTAGGTTGTTTGTCTTTTTACTATTGAGGTGTAATCGTTCTTTATATATTCTGTATACAAGTCCTTTATCAGATATGTAAGTTACAAATATTTTTTCCCAGTCTATACCTTGGCTTTTTATTTTTTTAATTAAGTCTTTTGAATCACAGAAGTTTTTAAAAATTTTAATCAAGTCCAGTTTCTTAATTGTTTTCTTTTACGGTTTATGGTCCTGGTGATATAACTAAGACCACTTTGACTAATCCAAGGCCACAAAGGTTTTCTTCTATGTTTATTTCTAGAAGTTTAATAGTTTTAACTCTTACATTTAGGTCTATGATACATTTTGAGTCGATTTTTGTATATGCTGTGAGGTAAGGGTCTGAGTTAAATTTTTTGCATATTAATATTGAATTGTTCCAGAATCATTTTTTTTTTTTTTTTTTTTTTTTTTTGGTTTCCTCAGGGTATATACCTAGTAGTGGGATTGCTGGGTCATATGGTAGTTCTATTTGTAGTTTTTTAAGGAAGCTCCATACTGTTCTCCATAGTGGCTGAACCAATTCACATTCCCACCAGCAGTGCAAGAGTGTTCCCTTTTCTCCACACCCTCTCCAGCATTTATTGTTTCTAGATTTTTTGATGATGGCCATTCTGACTGGTGTGAGATGATATCTCATTGTAGTTTTGATTTGCATTTCTCTAATGATTAATGATGTTGAGCATTCTTTCATGTGTTTGTTGGCAGTCTGTATATCTTCTTTGGAGAAATGTCTATTTAGGTCTTCTGCCCATTTTTGGATTGGGTTGTTTATTTTTTTGTTATTGAGCTGCATGAGCTGCCTGTAAATTTTAGAGATTAATCCTTTGTCAGTTGATTCATTTGCAAATATTTTCTCCCATTCTGAGGGCTGTCTTTTGGTCTTGTTTATGGTTTCCTTTGCTGTGCAAAAGCTTTGAAGTTTCATTAGGTCCCATTTGTTTATTTTTGTTTTTATCTCCATTACTCTAGGAGATGGGTCAAGAAGGATCTTGCTGTGATTTATGTCATAGAGTGTTCTGCCTATGTTTTCCTCTAAGAGTTTGATAGTTTCTGGCCTTACATTTAGGTCTTTAATCCATTTTGAGCTTATTTTTGTGTATGGTGTTAGGGAGTGATCTAATCTCATACTTTTACATGTACCTATCCAATTTTCCCAGCACCACTTATTGAAGAGGCTGTCCTTTCTCCACTGTATATTCCTGCCACCTTTATCAAAGATAAGGTGACCATATGTGCATGGGTTTATCTCTGGGCTTTCTATCCTATTCCATTGATCTATCTTTCTGTTTTTGTGCCAGTACCATACTGTCTTGATTACTGTAGCTTTGTAGTATAGTCTGAAGTCAGGCAGCCTGATTCCTCCAGCTCCATTTTTTGTTCTCAAGATTGCTTTGGCTATTCGGGGTCTTTTGTGTTTCCATACAAATTGTGAAATTTTTTGTTCTAGTTCTGTGAAAAATGCCAGTGGTAGTTTGATAGGGATTGCATTGAATCTATAGATTGCTTTGGGAAGTAGAGTCATTTTCACAATGTTGATTCTTCCAATCCAAGAACATGGTATATCTCTCCATCTGTTTGTATCATCTTTAATTTCTTTCATCAGTGTCTTATAATTTTCTGCATACAGGTCTTTTGTCTCCTTAGGTAGGTTTATTCCTAGATATTTTATTCTTTTTGTTGCAATGGTAAATGGGAGTGTTTTCTTGATTTCACTTTCAGATTTTTCATCATTAGTATATAGGAATGCCAGAGATTTCTGTGCATTAATTTTGTATCCTGCTACTTTACCAAATTCATTGATTAGCTCTAGTAGTTTTCTGGTAGCATCTTTAGGATTCTCTATGTATAGTATCATGTCATCTGCAAACAGTGACAGCTTTACTTCTTCTTTTCCGATTTGGATTCCTTTTATTTCCTTTTCTTCTCTGATTGCTGTGGCTAAAACTTCCAAAACTATGTTGAATAAGAGTGGTGAGAGTGGGCAACCTTGTCTTGTTCCTGACCTTAGTGGAAATGCTTTCAGTTTTTCGCCATTGAGGATGATGTTGGCTGTGGGCTTGTCATATACGGCCTTTATTATATTGAGGAAAGTTCCCTCTACACCTACTTTCTGCAGGGTTTTTATCATAAATGGGTGTTGAATTTTGTCAAAAGCTTTCTCTGCATCTATTGAGATGATCATATGGTTTTTCTCCTTCAATTTGTTAATATGGTTAATCACATTGATAGATTTGCGTATATTGAAGAATCCTTGCATTCCTGGAATAAACCCCACTTGATCATGGTGTATGATCCTTTTAATGTGCTGTTGGATTCTGTTTGCTAGTATTTTGTTGAGGATTTTTGCATCTATGTTCATCAGTGATATTGGCCTGTAGTTTTCTTTCTTTGTGACATCCTTGTCTGGTTTTGGTATCAAGGTGATGGTGGCCTCGTAGAATGAGTTTGGGAGTGTTCCTCCCTCTGCTATATTTTGGAAGAGTTTGAGAAGAATAGGTGTTAGCTCTTCTCTAAATGTTTGATAGAATTCGCCTGTGAAGCCATCTGGTCCTGGGCTTTTGTTTGTTGGAAGATTTTTAATCACAGTTTCAATTTCAGTGTTTGTGATTGGTCTGTTCATATTTTCTATTTCTTCCTGATTCAGTCTTGGCAGTTTGTGCATTTCTAAGAATTTGTCCATTTCTTCCAGATTGTCCATTTTATTGGCATAGAGTTGCTTGTAGTAATCCCTCATGATTTTTTGTATTTCTGCAGTGTCAGTTGTTACTTCTCCTTTTTCATTTCTGATTCTATTGATTTGAGTCTTCTCCCTTATTTTCTTGATGAGTCTGGCTAATGGTTTATCAATTTTGTTAATCTTCTCAAAGAACCAGCTTTTAGTTTTATTGATCTTTGCTATTGTTTCCTTCATTTCTTTTTCATTTATTTCTGATCTGATTTTTATGATTTCTTTCCTTCTGCTAATGGCTGCTAGTTTTTGCCTTTTGTATTGAGGTGCTCCTATGTTGGGTGCATAAATATTTACAATTGTTATATCTTCTTCTTGGATCGATCCCTTAATCATTATGTAGTGTCCTTCTTTGTCTCTTCTGATAGTCCTTATTTTAAAGTCTATTTTGTCTGATATGAGAATTGCTACTCCAGCTTTCTTTTGGTTTCCATTTGCATGGAATATCTTTTTCCATCCCCTTACTTTCAGTCTGTATGTGTCTCTAGGTCTGAAGTGGGCCTCTTGTAGACAGCATATATATGGGTCTTGTTTTTGTATCCATTCAGCCAATCTGTGTCTTTTGGTGGGAGCATTTAGTCCATTTACATTTAAGGTAATCATTTTTTGAAAAAACTATTTTTTCCCTCATTTAATTGTCTTGTACCTTTGTTGAAAAACATTTGATCATAAATAAATAAGGTTTATTTCAGAACTATCAATCCTGTGCCATTTGTCTGGTGCTCTGTCGTTATGCTAGTATTACACTGTCTTGATTGCTATAGCTAATTTATAGCAAATTTTGAAATCAGATAGTGTAACGTCTCCAAATTTGTTCTTGTTTTTCAATATTCTTTTGGCTATTCTAGTTCTTTGCCTTGTCATGTGTTTTAGAATTAGCTTGTCAATATCTGCAAAAAGCGTGCTGCAATTTTGTTTGGCATTGCTCTCCATCATAGATCTATTTGGAGAGGATTGGCATCTTAACAGTGTTGATTCTTCTAACCCATGAACATTGCATATCCATTTATTTAGTCTTATTTGATTTCTTTCATCAGCATTTTATAGTTTTCAGGATATACATCCTGAGCATATTTTGTTGGATTTATATATAAGCATTTAATTTTACAGTGTGTTATTGTGTCATGATTCTTTAAAATACTTTCAGTTTATTTCTTATCCCTCATCACCGTTAAAGCTTTGCTTAGACCCTGTCAGTTGAATTCTCCCAATCTGTATTTGAATCTGGCAAATATCAGATACTGTCTTACAAAACAGAATGTGTCTTCTAATATTTTTCCTTTATGGTTTCTAAGAGGTAAAAGGTTGAAAAATTTTTATTATTTTGACTCAGTGAGTGGTCAGTAGATGTTTAGTAAGACTGTCATATCAGTCTGTTTACATTACTGATAATATAAAACACACAGACCTTTTCTGAAGAGATTTGGTCTATCACATAACCTCTTTGTTCCTCCTTCTGTAGGTGTTGCAGCTTCCCTGGAAGTCTCCGAGAGCCCTGGGAGTGTCCAAGTGGCCCGGGGTCAGACAGCAGTCCTGCCCTGTACTTTCACTACCAGCGCCGCCCTCATTAACCTCAATGTCATTTGGATGGTCATTCCTCTCTCCAATGCGAACCAGCCTGAGCAGGTACTTCTGTCCCATCCTGTGCTACCTCTGAAATTTTAATCTTTTCACAAGAGGTGGGTAGGCAAGCATCTTGAGTACATATTTGATTTCTAGAATAAGGTGATACTTCCACTGAACCTAAGCTGTTTTAAGTCCTACTCCTGCATTATTAGTCAACTATCAGAAGAAGCTATCCTCTTTGTAAAAGATTTTTTTTTTTTAATTAAGAGATGTCAAGGGGATCCTTCAGAGGATTTTATGTAGGAACCTGGAATTTCATCAAAACACATTGCTGACAGGAAATACTAAGACAGAAAAAGCAAAGTATATTTTGACAGGGAGGGACTAGTTCTAACATAGGTGGATGAGAGAGTACTTTTTAAAGATAGTGATAGGGCTTCCCTGGTGGCGCAGTGGTTATGAATCCGCCTGCCAGGGTTCAAGCCCTGGTCTGGGAAGATCCCACCTGCCGCGGAGCAGCTAAGCCCATGCGCCACAACTACTGAGCCTACGTGTCACAACTACTGAAGCCCATGTGCCTAGAGCCCACGCTCTGCAACAAGAGAAGCCACCACATTGAGAAGCCCGTGCACCACAACTACTGAGCCTGCACTCTAGAGCCCACGAGCCACAACTACCAAAGCCTGCGCGCCTAGAGCCCATGCTCCGCGACAAGAGAAGCCACCGCAATGAGAAGCCCGTGCACCACAACGAAGAGTAGCCCCCGTTCGCCACAACTAGAGAAAGCCCACGCACAGCAACGAAGACCCAATGCAGCCAAAAATAAAAATTAATTAATTAAAAATAAATAAATATAGTGATAATATTAAGGAAGTAACATTAGGTAGTAGTACTTGAATTTTTTGGTTAATTGCACAAGTATTTTAAAATAAACAAAGCCAGGCACACTAGATCTCTTCCAAGATTCTCAAATAAATTAGGGTACATGAAAATAGAAGCTACTATCTAATAAGGTGTATCAGTTATAGGTAAAAGATCCCATAATATTCGATACCCACTGCAGAAAATAATGCTCGGAAAATTAGTGCATTGTGAACATGACTGTACCTTCATTCCCAAAATTAACTTATTTCTGTTATGAAGCTTTTCGGCTTCAGTGAGCTTTTCACTACCTAAAAATATTTGATAAGCTAAGTTTTCTGATAGGAAATTTAAATTGATATATTTAATAGTAACCTCTTCTATTTCCTTAATCCATGGAACTTTAATAATTAGACTGAGCCTTTGAGATCATTTTGTTCAGCTTCATCATTTTAGGAGTCAGTGATAGAGGCGAGAAAAGACTTGACCACAATCTGCCAGACATTTAAGGTAGAGCTAAGATAAAACCAGGTACCTCACTCTCAGCCCAAAGGGCTTTTTGCAGTACCACTCTGAGTCCTCTCCCATGAAGAGTTAACTTTGGTAAGGAAATTGATGACATAGATAAGCAATCATGGACTCCTAACTCTTCTTCCCTTTTATGGCGTTCACTTATATTCAGTCTATAACTGTGAGCTATCATTTTGTGACCTAGTAAGCATGAGAATGGCAGTGTTAATTTTTTTTAACATTTTTTCTGGAATTAATTTTTGCACTGGTAAAAGTATCTATGAACTAATAGTAAGGTATCATAAAATGCGCTTTCTATATTCTGTTGAGTTAGGTAAGGATACGATGTTATTCCAGTTTGGTATGTAAGAATTTAGAATCCCTGATATCTACAGATAGGTGCTATAGTACAAAGTTGGTGACCTAGAGGGGTGGGATAGGGAGGGTGGGAGGGAGGGGATATGGGGATATATGTATACATATAGCTGATTCACTTTGTTATGCAGCAGAAACTAACAGAACATTGTAAAGCAATTATACCCAATAGAGATGTTATAAAATAAAATGAAAAAGAAAAAAGAAAGCCCAACAAATAATTAAAAAAAAAAGTTGGTGGGGCTTCCCTGGTGGCGCAGTGGTTGAGAGTCCGCCTGCCGATGCAGGGGACACGGGTTCGTGCCCCGGTCCGGGAAGATCCCACATGCCGCGGAGCGGCTGGGCCCGTAAGCCATGGCCGCTGAGCCTGCGCGTCCGGAGCCTGTGCTCGGCAACGGGAGAGGTCACAACAGTGAGAGGCCCGCGTACCGCAAAAAAAAAAAAAAAAAAAGTTGGTGACAACTCTAATATTAGAAATATAATTTTCCAGTGTTTGGTATAGTCTGCTGTTTACTACATAGTTATTGTAATGTGTTTAGAAGGAGATGCAGTGGCCAATTTATTTCTTTCGCTTTCCTTTGCAGGTCATTCTGTATCAAAGTGGACAGATGTTTGACGGTGCCCCCCGGTTCCATGGTAGGGTAGGATTTACAGGCACCATGCCAGCCACCAACGTCTCTATCTTCATTAACAACACCCAGCTATCAGATACAGGCACCTACCAGTGTTTGGTTAACAACCTTCCAGATAGAGGGGGCAGGAATATTGGGGTCACCGGTCTCACAGTTTTAGGTGAGTGACAGGAAATGTTGCAGCTACCTTGGCTTTACTTACGCATTTACTCTCAAGCATATTTACTTCTGCCAGTTTTTCTGTACTCTCTTTCTGCTTGTGTCCTTTTCCTGTCCTCTCTCCTTTCAGCTCCATCTGGACTCCGCTTCTCCATGCTTCCACATAGTCTCCCCACCCATTACTCCATTTCAGGTGGCTCTCGAAAGCTTACTTGTTAAATGACTTTTCCTCAAGGTGGAGAAAGGTGGTATAAAATACCATCAAAAGTGGCCTCTCACTTTTCCTAAGCTCTTATAGGGTAGGACTTAATGTTGAGAGCAAATTAAATCAAGAACAATTGATTATAAGCAGGGAGCAGGGGTTTTAGCACACGTGAGAGTAAATTTACTCCTACTTCACATCTATGGAATATGCTGAGTAGGCCTCCGACAGTTCTAAGCTTCCGCCTCTGGTCCTGGGAGAATTTTAATAATACTTCCTTTTACGCTCAAGAGTATCCTTGTTTGAGAGAGAAATTATATGACCAGTTTGGTCTTAATACTGAGATCAAATAGATTTAGAGTCTTTCCCAAGGTTTTATAGACCATGAACAGCAATAAAGTTTAGCTTAAAATTTAGGTCTCTGTACTCGAACCAGTCTTCTTTCTATTATACCATATACAGATAGACTATCTCATGCTAAATTAAATTCATTCTGAGCACGTTTTACTTCTCACTTGCGCTGCTTCTGAAATAAAGCGCTGCCTCCTAAATGGGTACTTGTGGTAGAAGTGGCTAAATTCAGTTCATCTTGGGAGGATGAGAAGTGCTTAGAGAAGCCTGATGCTCTGGACTGTCCTCCATCCTACTGAAGTCTCAGAATCGACTTCAGGATTCCTGGTACATTCTCCCCCTTTTCCCTTCCACTGTTGAGTCACTTGAAGATACCAGTGTTGGGGGTTCTTGCCATTTTCCTTCTTTGGGCAAGAAAATGCTATAGCCCTGGCACCTTGTTCTCCCAGTCTTCAAACAGAATAAGAAAACCAAGGACAAGTGGGAGATTTCTGTCCTAGAACTGTTATTCATTCAAGTATATTAAAATTATATAGACTTTAAAGCACTCTGAGTACTGAATAAAGAGTACTGTTGGAATTTAACATTATTTTGACCCTTACACCTGTAGTTTAGGTAGTGAGCTTCCCACATGATCCACATTTATTTTTTTCATTTTTTAAAGGAAGAAAAAAACCCTGTAATTTATCTTATAGTTAGTACTACCTTCAAATAATTATTTTGGCTTTCCCCTCATAGCCTCATGGTGGCAATGTTTAAAGCAGTAAATTGAGATTGGTTTATCCCATCACAGGAGTTAAGATTCCCTGAGATTTTTCAGTCTTTCTACCTAACCCTTTCATTGTTCTCTCTTCCCCCACCCATTTTCTTTGCTAGTTCCTCTGTGTAGTGCATTCATTTTCCACTCATTCATTCATTTTTGCAAGGTTGAACACATTTATTAAAAAGTCATTAGCATTACAAGTGCATCATCACTTGTATTTAAACTCTACTGTATGCATTATCAACTATGAGAATCCAAGCCATGGGCTTAGTTTATATTTTTATTTGCTTGCTTTTTCACTATAAACTATCACCTTCTTCCTTTAGTATTCTTTTGTTTTTTGTAATTTTTTGTTTCACATCCTTTGTGTCCTTATCTGTATTAATGATTATAAAATGTCCATTGCTTTACTATCAAGTACTAGATATACTTGAACCTTGCTCTGACTCCTCCCACCAAAAAACAGAAGTTGGTATAATGTTGGTGTGTCTGGTTTTGTTTATAAAGTAACAAAGAACTATGGTAAGGTGGTCTTAGCCGAGAGTAGCCGGCAGGGTAAGTGGATGCTGTTCCTTGAGATATCTTCTTTGCAAGGGGGCTCTTTCATCAATTAAAAAATTTTAATTGTGGTAAAATATAACAAAATTTACCATCTTAGCCAATTTTGAAGTGAACAATTTAGTATAGTCACATTGTTGTGCAACCAATCTCCGGAACTTTCTTCAACTTACAAAAATAAAATTCTGCTCATTAAATGACACTTCTCCCTCCACTCAGCAGCTGGAAACCACTGTTCTATTTTCTTTTTCTATGAATTTGAGTACCCTAGGTGCTGCGTATAAGTGGAATCATACATTATTTGTCTTCTTATAACTGAATTATTTCACTTAGCATGTTCTCAAGGTTCATCCATGTTGTAGCATGTGTCAGAATTTCCTTACTTATCAAGGTTAAATAATATTCCATTGTATGTATACACTATATTTTGTTTATCCTTCCATCCCTCTATGGACACTTGGGTTGTTTCCACCTTTCAGCTATTGTGAATAGTGCTGCTCTGAACATGTGTGGATTCAGTAATGCTTTTAAAAGCAATATGTTGACATAAACGATCTTAAGAATTCTTCGAATACTTCTTTGGAGGAAGAAGAGTGAAACTAAAGCCATAAGGTATCTTAAAAATATAATCAGAGGGTGTTGCCCCTTATACATATTTGCTCCCTCCCAGCTGAAGTTGTAGGCCCTGCACCTATGGCCAAACCTGTGCATCGTACATACCATTCACTGGCTTTGCTCATGAGGTAGTCTTCTGATATGTGTCCCCAAAACAGTGTTACCTGAGGTTCTAGTGCTGAATGTTGATGTCTCCTCTGTCATCATTTGACTCATGGTAAATGTATTCTTTATTGCTTACCCTTCCTATTATAGTTCCTCCTTCTGCCCCACACTGCCAAATCCAAGGACCCCAGGATATTGGCAGCGATGTCATCTTGCTCTGTAGCTCAGAGGAAGGCACTCCTCGACCAACTTACCTTTGGGAGAAGCTAGACAGTAGCCTCCAGCTACCCCCAACAGCCACTCAGGGTATGTACGGTGTTGCTTCGCCCATTTAATTCATTATCATGGAAAATTCTGACTCGCAGGCTCACAAAGTAATTGACTTTAATAGAGTTTGAAAAATAACACACTCTATTTGTAACTGCTGAAAAAGCTATCTGGATCGTTTTGTTTTCAACTTTAAAGAGAATAAAAATATCTCCTTTCATCTTCGCAATGCTGCCTTTATGAAATATATCTTATCCAGTGGTAACTATATATGGAAATTCTGTCCCTTTGTAGTGAAGACTTAAAGTAGCTAATTGGTAGTTTCCTTGAACTGTTAACTGTAAGACAATCCTTGAAGTTTATAACTGAGTATCTACTTCCTACTTAAGAAAAAACTGCCTAATTTAGTATGAGAAACATCAGCATGGTCATGAGAGGGTTAATCATCCTGTTTTCAGCCTCAAGTCTAATTAGAGGAGGAAGATGGGAAAGAGAACAGGAAAAGGCCTCAGATCATGGGAGATCTAGGAGTTGATCACACCAGACAGGTAAAGATGGAGGAGGCATGAGTATCACCGATGGTTTTCTGCATGTAAATCCAGCTGCTTAGATTTGTTATTAAAGGAAACACCCTTGAAAAATTGAGGAAAATTTATGAAATGAGGGAAATTACAGAATTATATATGTAATTTCTATTTCAAGAGAATAAAATTTAGCAGTCTTGTGTGTTGCATCATCTCTAATACAGAGCATGTCTCTTCTAGCATTCTCAGGGCAGATTTACAAATCTTAACTTAAGGAGTTGGCAGTTAATGGAGAGGTCCCAAACAACCTTAGTTATGCCTGATAAGTTTGAATCATATTTTTGGTATAGACCTGTCATGGAAAGGAAAGTCCTAAGTTGTATGGTGAAGTTAGACATTAAATAACCAGGATCACCAGCCTCTTAAGAGCTTTTAAGTTTCCTTTAAGAATCCCCACAGAAATTATTAATGGACTTGCCCATCACTTTTTAGTTAACCTAGCCCAGTATTATTTTAAAAAACTTCTTTTCAACATAATAACTTTTGGGTTACTCTAATAATGATTACTGCAATGCTGTTGTTGCCTACTGATTTTTCATTGCTAGGTGTTTTAGCCATACTGTAGGCCAAATAGCTTTTTTTTTTTTGGTGGACTAATCTGTTAATATTACCATTGTAAGTGGCGTGTTTAAATTAGCTCTTGAAATCCTGAAAACTATATTCAAGTTCTAGATTTTCCAGTAACTATTTCTGTGACAGTTCACCTCTTTGTTGCCTTTTTGTAAAATAAGGCGATTTAACAATATCATCTCCAAGGTCCTCTGTATCAGCATTAAGATTCTATGATTTAAAAAAAGATGGCGCCCCAGTGAGAGCCAGGCAGGGAGAGAAAGCCAGAGACGGTGCCCACCAGGCAGCAAATCTAGCTAAGTGCTACATCAGATGCCTGCCTCTCAGGCCGAAGCTCCAAGACAAGCAGACCCGCCTCCCCGACACGAGGTCTGAACGACCAGTGACTGCTTTGCACTGGTCCCTGGAGCAGCATTGCCTTTGAAGATATGTATGTGTTGCTAACAAATAACTGACTCTGGACCTGCACAGTGGAAGCCACAGAATGAACAACATACCTGAACAAGTCACACTATCAGTTTTGTTGGAGAGACCTTCAAGATGGCGGAAGAGTAAGAGGTGGAGATCACCTTCCTCCACACAAATACATCAGAAATACAGCTACATGTGGAACAACTCCTACAGAACACCTACTGAACGCTGGCAAAAGACCTCAACTTCCCAAAAGCCATGTGACTGACAGGGTCCTGGTGCTCTGGCCGGGTGTCAGGCCTGTGCCTCTGAGGTGGGAGAGCCGAGTTCAGGACATTGGTCCACCAGAGACCTCCCTTCTCCATGTAACATCACACAGCGAAAGCTCTCCCAGGGATCTCCATCTCAACGCTAAGACCCAGCTCCTCTCAACAACCAGCAAGCTCCAGTGCTGGACACCCCATGCCAGACAACTAGCAAGACAAGAACACAGCCCCACCCAATAGCAGAGAGGCTGCCTAAAATCATAATAAGGTCACAGACACCACAAAACACACCACCGGACATGGTCCTGCCCATGAAAAAGACAAGATCCAGCCTCATCTACCAGAACACAGGCACTAGTTCCCTCCACCAGGAAGCCTACACAACCCACTGAACCAACCTTAGCCACTGGGGGCAGACACCAAAAACAATGGGAACTACGAACCTGCAGGCTGCGAAAAGGAGACCCCAAACACAGCAAGTTAAGCAAAATGATAAGACAGAGAAACACACAGCAGATGAAGGAGCAAGGTATAAACCCACCTGACCAAACAAATGAAGAGGAAATAAGCAGTCACCTGAAAAAGAATTCAGGGTAATGATAGTAAATATGATTCAAACTCTTGGAAATAGAATGGAGAAAATACAGGAAATGTTTAACAAGGACATAGAAGAACTAAAGAGCAAACAGACAATGGTGAACAACACAATAAATGAAATTAAAAATTCTCTAGAAGGAATCAGTAGGACAATAACTGAGGCAGAAGAATGGATAAGTGACCTGGAAGATAAAATAGTGGAAATAACTACTGCAGAGCAGAATAAAGAAAAAAGAATGAAAAGAATTGAGGACAGTCTCAGAGACCTCTGGGACAACATTAAACGCACCAACGTTTGAATTGTAGGGGTCCCAGAAGAAGAGAAAAAGAAAGGGACTGAGAAAATATTTGAAGATTATAGTTGAAAACTTCCCTAATGTGGGAAAGGAAATAGTCAATCAAGTCCAGGAAGCGCAGAGAGTCCCATACCGGATAAATCCAGGAGAAACACGCCAAGACACATATTAATCAAACTACCAAAAATTAAACACAAAGAGAAAACATTAAAAGCAGCAAGGGAAAAACAACAAATAACATACAAGGGAATCCCCATAAGGTTAACAGCTGATCTTTCAGCAGAAACTCTGCAAGCCAGAAGGGAGTGGCACAATATATTTAAAATGATGGAAAGGAAAAACCTACGACCAAGATTACTCTACCCAGCAAGGATCCCATTCAGATTCGATGGAGAAATTAAAGCCTTTACAGGCAAGCAAAATCTAAGAGAATTCAGCACCACCAAACCAGCTTTACAACAAATGCTAAAGGAACTTCTCTAGGCAGGAAACACGAGAGAAGGAAAAGACCTACAAAAACAAACCCAAAACAATTAAGAAAATGGTAATAGGAACATACATATCAATAACTACCTTAAATGTAAATGGATTAAATGCTCCAACCAAAAGACATAGACTGGCTGAATGGATACAAAAACAAGACCCATATATATGCTGTCTACGACAGACCCACTTCAGACCTATGGACACATACAGACTGAAAGTGAGGGGATGGAAAAAGATATTCCATGCAAATGGAAAACAAAAGAAAGATGGAGTAGCAATTCTCATATCAGACAAAATAGACTTTAAAACAAAGACTATTACAAGAGACAAAGAAGGACACTACATAATGATCAAGGGATCGATCCAAGAAGAAGATATAACAATTGTAAATATTTATGCACCCAACATAGGAGCACCTCAATACATAAGGCAAAAACTAGCAGCCATAAAAGGGGAAATCGACAGTAACACATTCATAGTAGGGGACTTCAACACCCCACTTTCACCAATGGACAGATCATCCAAAATGAAAATAAATAAGGAAACACAAGCTTTAAATGATACATTAAACAGGATGGACTTAATTGATATTTATAGGACACTCCATCCAAAAACAACAGAATACACATTTTTCTCAAGTGCTCATGGAACATTCTCCAGGATAGATCATATCTTGGGTCACAAATCAAGCCTTGGTAAATTTAAGAAAATTGAAATCGTATCAAGTATCTTTTCTGACCACAGCGCTATGAGACTAGATGTCAATTACAGGAAAAAAATCTGTAAAAAATTCAAACATATGGAGGCTAAACAATACACTACTTAATAACCAAGAGATCACTGAAGAGCTCAGAGAGGAAATCAAAAAATACCTAGAAACAAATGACAAGGAAAACACGATGACCCGGAACCTATGGGATGCAGCAAAAACAGTTCTAAGAGGGAAGTTTATAGCAATACAATACTACCTTAAGAAACAAGAAACATCTCAAATAAACAACCTAACCTTACACCTAAAGCAATTAGAGAAAGAAGAACAAAAATACCCCAAAGTTAGCAGAAGGAGAGAAATCATAAAGATCAGATCAGAAATAAATGAAAAAGAAATGAAGGAAACGATAGCAACGATCAATAAAATTAAAAGCTGGTTCTTTGAGAAGATAAAATTGATGAACCATTAGCCAGACTCATCAAGAAAAAAAGGGAGAAGACTCAAATCAATAGAATTAGAAATGAAAAAGGAGAAGTAACAACTGACACTGCAGAAATAAAAAAAATCATGAGGGATTACTACAAGCAACTATATGCCAATAAAATGGACAACCTGGAAGAAATGGACAAATTCTTATAAAAGCACATCCATCTGTGACTGAACTAGGAAGAAATAGAAAATATAAACAGACCAATCACAAGCACTGAAATCGAGACTTGGTTAAAAATCTTCCAACAAACAAAAGTGCAGGACCAGACGGCTTCACAGGCGAATTCTATCAAACATTTAGAGAAGAGCTAACACCTATCCTTCTCAAACTCTTCCAGAATATAGCAGAGGGAGGAACACTCCCAAACTCATTCTACGAGGCCACCATCACCTTGATACCAAAACCAGACAAGGATGTCACAAAGAAAGAAAACTACAGGCCAATATCACTGATGAACATAGATGCAAAAATCCTCAACAAAATACTAGCAAACAGAATCCAACAGCACATTAAAAGGATCATACACCATGATCAAGTGGGGTTTATCCCAGGAATGCAAGGATTCTTCAATATACGCAAATCAATCAATGTGATACACCATATTAACAAATTGAAGGAGAAAAACCATATGATCATCTCAATAGATGCAGAAAAAGCTTTTGACAAAATTCAACACCCATTTATGATAAAAACTCTCCAGAAAGTAGGCATAGAGGGAACTTACCTCAACATAATAAAGGCCATATATGACAAACCCACAGCCAACATCATCCTCAATGGTGAAAAACTGAAAGCATTTCCGCTAAGATCAGGAACAAGACAAGGTTGTCCACTCTCACCATTATTATTCAACATAGTTTTGGAAGTTTTAGCCACAGCAATCAGAGAAGAAAAAGAAATAAAAGGAATCCAACTCAGGAAAGAAGAAGTAAAGCTGTCACTGTTTGCATATGACATGATACTATACATAGAGAATCCTAAAGATGCTACCAGAAAACTACTAGAGCTAATCAACGAATTTGGTACAGTAGCAGGATACAAAATTAACGCACAGAAATCTCTTGCATTCCTATACACTAATGATGAAAAATCTGAAAGAGAAATTAAGGAAACACTCCCATTTAGCATTGCAACAAAAAGAATAAAATGCCTAGGAATAAACCTACCTAAGGAGACAAAAGACTTGTGTGTGGAAAACTATGACACTGATGAAAGAAATTAAAGATGATACAAACAGATGGAGAGATACACCACATTCTTGGAATGGAAGAATCCAAGTCATTGTGAAAATGACTGTACCACCCAAAGCAATCTACAGATTCAGTGCAATCTCTATCAAACTACCAATGGCATTTTTCACAGAACTAGAACAAAAAATTTCACAGTTTCACAACTGCTGCGGCTGGCAGTTGTGCATCATGAAAGATGAGCCAGGAGAGACGAAGCTAATTTTGCATGATGCTCTTCATCTTGCCTATAAGAGTGATAACAAGACGGCCATCATTTACATTTATGATTTGATGGCCAACTTATCATTTATACGGGGTCAGCTTGAAAATGCGGAAAAACGTTTTAGAGCAACAATGAGTTGCTTGGAGGGGCCGTGCAACAGGAAGACAACGCAATAATAGAAATCTCTCTAAAGCTGGCCACTATTTATACTGCTGAGAATAGACAAGAATTGGCTCTTGCTGGCTATGATTCTGCATTTCAGCTCTAGAGGAAAAAATTGAAAGAGAAAAGGAATTATCAGAAGACACTTGGTCAGTGGAAGAGAAAGCCAACACCCATCTCCTCTTGGGCATGTGCCTAGACACCTGTGCCCGCTAACTTCTGTTCTCCAAGCAGCCATCACAGGCAAAGGATGTATGAAGAAGCTTTACAGATCTCTGAAGAAATACTAGGAGAAAGACACCCACAGACCATCGTGCTGCTGAGTGACCTGGCCACCACCCTGGATGCACAGGGCTGCTCTGACGAGGCCTGTGTTCACACACAGAGGGCGTCAGACCTGGAGAGACAGGTGGAGCACCCTGAGCTCCAAGTGCTGCTCAGTAATCTGGCTGCAGCCCTGATGCACAGGGAACGATACGCACGAGCAGAAGAGATCTACTAGGAAGCACTGAAGCGAGCAAAGCTGAAAAGAGTTGAGGTTTCTGCGCAGCACATCAGGGAAGAGCTGGCTGAGATGTCAAGAAAAAGGAGACCTTTGTCGTAGCCTTACCAAGCTCTAGACCCCTTTTTGTTGTAGGAAACACCTAGTAACACCTCTTATTCCAGTCCCAGCGGCACCATAATCATTGGCTTAAATCCTTTGTCCTTGATACTCAAGTCCCCTCAACTTAGCCTTGGTGGAGGACAAGCTGTATACACTGCCACTTCTGTTGTGCAAAGAAAACTTTCACCCCCACCTGATTTTGCTTCTAAGGACAGGTGTCAGTTGATGCTTTCCATTGTAACAGATGGTTGGTTAGGTGCTGTCCATGCTGGTCCGAGTATAGCTCTAGATTGAGAGGCCAGTTTCCCTCTGGGGTAGAGTCTGGTATTTCAGCCAGGCATCTCTCCCATAAGATTTTTGTCCACCAATTTCCTGCCTTCTCTTATTTTATCAATACCTGGCAGACCAGAGCTACCGGTCTCATGGAAAAGTGGGATGACAGTGAGTTATTTTCTCTTATCATCTATCTCCTGAAGCCCAGTGTGGGATTTAATGCATAAAAAAGTAATATCTTGGCCTGCCACCAGCATCCAGCATGAAGTTTTAAAGTGGGAATTAGGCACTTGAAAGTATAGTGCCCATTTGATTATAAATAAAAGTGAACTGTATGTTTTTGTATGTATCTGGTTATATACAACTATGAAAAATAGGAGGGCAAGGAATGATGACCTCCTGCATCCCTGCTCTCTGAGCATTCACTCCTCTGCATCCAGTCACAGGTGTCCCCAAACCCTCTGACTCCGAGTGGGGCCCTATAGGTGCAGTGTTGAAAGCTTCCCAGTCACTCTGATGTGTCCTACTGGTGCTGTAGAAGAACCAGTGCCCTGGACCCTAGCTCTGGCTTTTGGAGTTTGGGTCTTAGTATCTTCGTGTGTAGTGAGATTGTCTCTTAGCCCTGGGAGAATGCATTTGGTGGATGACCTTACCTGGATAGGCTGCTGTGTTGAGAGCTTTATCACACTGCCTCAGAGTGTGTAAAGTACACAACACAGGGGGCAGCGATGATGTTTTCACCCCAGCAGTTCTGCAGTTCTTCTAGGTACCATGAAGGAACCCTGTTGTTGCTGATATGCCTTTGCGGCAGGGGGGTTGGGCAGGATAAACTGATAGTTTGGGTTCCTGTGTACATACTGGGAGAACCCTTTCATAATAAACTAGACACTGCAATAAAATAAATAAATAAATAAATAAAATAAAATTATGTTGCAATAAAAGTTACCAAAAAGTTGTCCTCATATAGTTTACATGTGGATACTAGATATTGAGTAAATTTAGAACCAGCATCCTGTGGAGGTATACTTTGATCTCATACAGAGGAATAATAAAGTGGATTTAGTATTGTTCTTTTGGTATATAAAACTTTGAATTCTAAAATAAGTGAAAACTATGTTTGATGGATATTATCTGAAGCAAAATATAGCAGTCTGGGCAGTGTTTCATTAGGCCTGTATAGTTGGCCCAGGTCCCATTAAGTGGAAACATAATGCATGAGACAGTTCATCAGCCTCTGCATCAGTGGGTTCTCAACCGGGGACAGTTTCATTTGGCAGTGTCTGGAGACATTTTCGGTTGTCACAGCTGGGAGGAAGGTGCTACTGGCAGCTAGTAGGTAGAGGCCAGGGATGCTGCTGAACATCATATATGCACAGGTCAGCCCCCACAATAAAGAATTATCTAGCCCCAAATGTCAACAAGTGAATTAAATTAATAGATTTTTCAAGCATTAAAACACCCTTGCATTTCTGGAATAAAGTCTATTTGTGATTAGTTTTTAATAAACTGCTAATTTTTTTTTTTTTTTTTTTTTTTGCGGTACGCGGGCCTCTCACTGTTGTGGCCTCTCCCGTTGAGGAGCACAGGCTCTGGACACGCAGGCTCAGCAGCCATGGCTCACGGGCCCAGCCGCTCCGCGGCATATCTTCCCGGACCGGGGCACGAACCCGTGTCCCCTGCATCGGCAGGCGGACTCTCAACCACTGCGCCACCAGGGAAGCCCAATATGCTAATATTTTAATAGAACTTTCTCATCTGTGATCATAAGTGAGAATGGCCCATATTTTTATGTCTTGTGTTATCCTTGGTTGAGTTTTAGTATCAGATGATAAAATGAGTAGGGCAGTTCTTCGTCTTTTTCTGTTCTCTGAAACACTACGAATAAGACAGAGGTGTTTTAGGACAAAGAAGACAGTGTGTTTGGCATGAAGTAAGCAAGGCAGAGAATAGTAGGAGCTATTTTGTCCACTTACAGGTGCTACAGTGGGGGTATGTATACATATGTATTTCTTAAAATTGATATTTGTTAGTCATATTATTCAAATACTTTATATCTTTACCAATATTTTATTTGTTTCAGCTAGTATTTTATGTGAGAGATTTGTTTAAAAATCACATAGTAGGATTGTGGATTTGTCAGTTATGCCTTCTTTTTTTCAACCTATCCTGGGCCTCTGTTGCTTATAGGTTGTTATATCTCACTGATTCTCTATGCTTAATATGCATTTTTGTGTTATTTTAACTGATATTAAAACCCCTGTAGTAGCTTTCTTTGGTTAATTCTTATTGTTATGTTTCTCTTTTATGGTTCATTTACTTTCGGGTTTCCATGCTTTATGTTTTAGGTGTATCTCTTGTAAACAGCATGTCTGGATCTAGTTTGGTTTCCAGTCTACAATCTGAGAACATTTTTCCTTTGATTGATTGAATCCATTTACATTAATTTTGATAATGGATATACTTAAGTTAATTTCTAATACCATATTTTATGTTTTCTATTTACCCAGCTTTTTCTTTTACACCCTATCCCATACCTTCTACTGATTATTTCAATGTTCTTTATAAATTATGCATTTTTCCTGCATGGTTCCTAAGAAATCTTCTGTTGTCCTTATCCTTTCATAATTTAATGCAGCGAAGAGAGATAATTAACTCTCCTGCTTGCTTGAGAACTCTGTGCAGAACCTGGTATGGAGATCATAGATGGAACATCTTAACTATCACTGTAGTCCAAGACTATCGTGTTACAAGGGAGGAGACTGAGGCCCAGAGAGGATACCAGGCTTGCCCAAAGTCCACTGATAGAAAGCACTCCCATTCTCCTGCCAGGCTGGGAAGCCTCAGGAATCTTGATTCTCCTTCTTGAACTCCCACTCTGTTTCCCTTCCCAGTGAGAGTGTGTCCATTTTTCTCTCATGGGGAGCAGAAAAGTCTTCAGCCACTTAATTTGCCCAATAAACAGGGGCTTATTTCCTCTTCATTGAGATGTTATTCTGACCAAAGATAAGATTTCCCCTTTATTTTGCCCTCAGACATAAAGAAGCTAGTCTATGCAGTGTTCATTACTCCTTCTTCTGAAAAAATTAAATACGAGCAATTATCATAACTGTATTCATTTGTTAATACATTCATCCATTCTTTTAGTGTGTGTGTGTGTGTGTGTGTGTGTGTGTGTGTGTGTGTGTGTGTGTACACATACACAGACACAACACTTATTCTGTGCAACTGCTTTAGGGTAGAGTGTTGGGGAAGGTAAAGGAATATAAAAATAAATAGATATATCTCCATTCTAGAGTTCACTGTCTAATGGGGGAGACCAATATAAAGAGATAACTACAATGCTATGTATTTAATGCTATAAAAGTGTTTATAGTGCTATAAAGTTAAGATGATAGAAGTATTAATTCTCCCTGAAGAGGTTGGGAGGGACTTTATAGGGAATGAAATTCCTGAGAAGAAATGGATCTTAAGGGATGAGTAGATATTTTACCAGGTAAAAGCAGTTATTATCAATAGAGAGAACCATGCATGCAAAATCTTACAAGCATAAAAGTTTGACCTTTTTTTGAAGTATAGTTGATTTACAATGTTATATTAGTTTCAGATATACAACATAGTGATTCAATATTTTTATAGATTATACTCCATTTAAAGTTATTGTAAAATATTGGCTATATTTCCTGTGTTGTACATTACATCATTGTATCTTATTTTTTTTTTATACCTTGTAGTTTGTACCTCTTAATTCCCTTCCCCTTCCTTGACCCTCCACTAACCACTTTCCCCACTGGTAACCCCTAGTTTGTTCTCTGTATCTCTGAGTCTGTTTTGTTATGTTCATTCATTTGTTTTATTTTTTAGATTCCATATATAAGTGAAAACATACAGTTTTTGTCTTTCTCTGTCTGACTTACCTCACTGAACAATACCCTCCAGGCCCATCCATGTTGTTGCAAATGGCACAATTTCAATCTTTTTTATGGCTGAGTATTTCTCTGTGTGTGTGTGTGTGTGTGTGTGTGTGTGTGTGTGTGTGTGTATTCCCCCTTGCCACATCTTCTTTATCCTTTCATCTGTTGATGGACATTTAGGTTGCTTCCATATTTTGGCTATTGTAAATAATGCTGCTATGAACATTAGGTTGCATACATCTTTTTTGTTTTCATTTTCTTTGGATATATACCCAGCAGTGGAATTGCTGGATCATATGGAAGTTCTATTTTCAGTTTCTTTGAAAAACCTCCATGCTGTTTTCCATAGTGGGTATAAAAATTTACATTCCCACCGACAGTGTATGTTCCCTTTTCTCTATATCCTTGCCAACATTTATTATTTGTTGTCTTTTTTACAGTAGCAATTCTGACAGTGTGAAGTGATAGCTCGTTATGCTTTCGATTTGCATTTCCCTGATGACTAGCAATGTTGAACATATTTTCGTATGTCTGTTGGCCATCTGTATGTCTTCTTTGGAAAAATGTCTAGTCAGGTCTTCTGCCCAATTTTTAACCAGGTTGTTTGCTTTTTAGATATTGAGGTGTATGAACTGTTTATGTATCTTGGATATTAATCCATTACCAGACATGTCATTTTCAAATATATTCTCCCATTCAGTAGGTTATTTTTTTTCATTTTGTATGTGGTTTCCTTCACTTTGTAAAAGCCTTTAAGTTTAATTAGATTCCATTTGTTTATTATTGCTTTTGCTTCCCTCGCCTAAAGAAACGGGTCCAAAAATATTGGTAACACTTATGTCAAAGAGTGTATTGCCTATGTTTTTTTCTAGGGGTTTTATAGTTTTCAATCTTATATTTAAGTCTTTAATCCACTTTGAATTTATTTTTGTATGTGGTGTGAGAAAATGTTCTAATTTCATCTTTTTACAGGTAGCTGTTCAGTTTTCCCAACACCACTCATTGAAGAGACTGACCTTTCCCATTGTATATTTTTGCCTCCTTTCTTGTAGATTAACTGACCCATGTGTGCGTGAGTTTATTTCTGGACTCTCTATTCTGTTTCATTGATCTATGTGTCTGTTTTTTGTAACATACTGTTTTGATTACTGTAGCTTTGTAGTATATTCTGAATTCAGGGAGGATTATACCTCCAGCTTTGTTTTTTTTCCCCCTAAAGATTGCTTTGGATATTAGGGGTCTTTGGCAGTTCCATATGAATCTTAGGATCATTTGTTTTAGTTCTGTGAAAAATGTCATGGGTATTTTGATAGGGATTTCATTAAATCTGTAGATTGCTTTGGGTAGTATGGACATTTTAACAATATTAGTTCTTCCAATCCATGAACACAGGATATCTTTCCATATCTTTGTATCATCTTCAGTTTTCTTCATCAGTGTGTTATAGTTCTCTAAGTATAGGCCTTTCATCTCCTTGGTTAAATTTATTCCTAGGTATTTTATTCTTTTTGATATGATTGTAAATGGGATTCTTTCTTGTATTCCCTTTCTGATAGTTTATTATTGATGTATAGAAAAGAAGCAGATCTCTGTATATTGATCTTATATCATGCTGATTAAATTCACTTGTCAGTTTTAATACTTTTTTGGTGGAGAATTTAGGGCTTTCTATATATAGCATTGTGTCATCTGCAAATAGTGACAGTTTTACTTCTTCCCTTTTTAAATTTTTATTGTCTGATTGCTGTGGTTAGGACTTCCAATGTTGTGTTAAATAGAAATAGCGAGAATGGACATGCTTGTCTTGTTCCTGATTTTAGAGGAAAAACTTTCAGATTTTCTCCATTGAGTATGTTGTTAGCTGTGGGTTTGTCATAAATGACCTTTACTATTTTGAGATATGTTCTTTTATACCAACTATGTTGAGAGTTTTTTATCATGAATGGGTGTTGAATTTCGTCAGATGCTTTTTCTGCATCTATGTAAATGATCATGTGATTTTTATCCTTCCTTTTGTTCATGTGGTATATCACATTGACTGATTTGTGGATACTGAACCATCCTTGCATCCCTGGAATAAATCCCATTTGATCAAGGTGTATGATTCTTTTTATATACTGTTGAATTTGGTTTGCTGATATTTTGTTGAGGGTTTTTGCATCTTTGTTCTTCAGAAATATTGACCTGTAATTTTTAGGGTACTATTGTTATCTAGTTTTGGTATCAGGGTGATGGTGGCATCATAGAATGAATTTAGGAGTGTTCCTTCCTCTTTAATTTTTGGAATAGTATAAGATGGATAGGTATGAACTCTTCTGTATATGTTTGGTAGAATTCCCCTGTGAAGCTATCTAGTCCTGGACTTTTCTTTGTTGGGAGGTTTTTTTTTTTTTAATCATGGATTCATTTTCAATATTCGTAATCAGTTTGTTCAGGTTATCTATTTCTTCCTGATTCAATCTTGGAAGATTGTATGTTTCTAGGAATTTATCCATCTCTTCTAGCTCGACTAATTTGTCAGCATATAACTGTTCATAGTATTCTCTTATGATTGTTTGTATTTTTGTGATATCAGTTGTAATTTATTCTCTTTCATTTCTTATTTTGCTTATCTGTGTCCTCTTTCTTTTCTTCTCAATGAGCCTGGCAAAAAGCTTATTAATTTTGCTTATCTTTTTGAAAAACTAGCTCTTGGTTTCACTGATCTTTTCTTTTCTTTTGGTCTCTTTTATTTATTTCCACTCTGATCTTTTCCTTCCTTTTTCTGACTTTGTTTTTTTTTTCTCTCATTTCTTTAGGTGGTAGGTTAGGTTGTTTATTTGAGATTTTTCTTGTTTCTTGAAGAAGGCCTGTATTGCTATAAACTTACCCCAGTAGACCTGCTTTTGCTACATCCCATAAATTTTGGAAAATTGTGTTTTTATTTTCATTTGTCTCAAGGTATTTTCTGATTTCCTCTTTGATTTCTTCATTGACCCATTAGTTTTTTGGTAACATGTTGTTTAGTCTCTATGTATTTGTGTTTTTCCTATTTTTCTTCCTATAATTAATTTCTAGTTTCATACAATTACGGTTGGAAAATATGTTTGATATAATTTATATCCCTTTTAATTTTGTTGAGACTTGTTTTGTGGCCTAACAATTGATCTATCCTGGAGAACATTCCACGTGCATTTGAAAAGAATGTGCATTCTTTTGTTTTGTATGGAATGTCCTATAGATATCTATTAAGTCCATCTGGTCTACTGTGTCATTTAAGGCCACTGTTTCTTTATTGATTTTCTGTCTGGATGATCTATCCATTGATGTAAGTGAGGTGTTAATGTCCCTTACTATTATTGTCAATTTCTTCCTTTATATCTATTAACATTTGCTTTATATATTTTGGTGTTCTTATATTATGTGCATATATGTTAATGAATTTTATATCCTCTTCTTGTATTGGTCCCTTTACCATTATATACTGACCTTTTTGTCTTTTTAATAGACTTTATTTTAAAGTCTACTTTGTCTGATATGAGTGTTGCTATCCCAGCTTTCTTATTGTTTCCATTTGCATGGAATATCTTTATCCATTCTCCCACTTTTAGTCTATGTGGGTTTTAGCACTGTGAGTCTCTTGTAGGCAGCATATATAGATGGGTCTTGTTTGTTTTATCTGATCAGTCACCCTATGTCTTTTGACTGGAGCATTTAGTCCATTGACATTTAAAGTGCTTATTGATAGGTAAGTACTTATTGCCATTTTATTACTTGTTTTCTGGTTGTTTTTGTAGTTCTTCCCTGTTCTTCTTTTAGTCTCTTCCCTTGTGGTTTGGTGATTTTCTTTAGTGTTATGTTTGTGTTTCTTTCTCTGTAGTTTCTGTGTACCTGTTGTAGGTTTTTGATTTGCTCTTACCGTGGAGTTCATATATGTTGACCTATAATTATATTTGCTTGTTTTAAACTGATAGTCACTTAAGTTTAAGCACATTCTAAAAGTACTACATTTTTATTCCTCTCCCCCACATTTTCTGTTTTTGATGTCATATTTTATATCTTTGTGTCAATCCCTTAACTGTTTATTGTAGTTAAAGTTGACTTTACAATTTTTGTCTTTTAACCTTTGTGCTCACTTGCTTAACTGGTTGATTCTCAGCCTTTCCTATATATTTGCTTTTACCAGTGGGATTTTCCCCTTCCTATAATTTCTTATTTCTTGTTGTAGCCTTTTTTTTTTTATTTTTTGCGGTACGCGGGCCTCTCACTGCTGTGGCCTCTCCCGTTGCGGAGCACAGGCTCCGGACGTGCAGGCTCAGCGGCCATGGCTCACGGGCCCAGCCGCTCCGCAGCATGTGGGATCTTCCCGGACCGGGGCGCGAACCCGTGTCCCCTGCATCGGCAGACGGACTCTCAACCACTGCGCCACCAGGGGAGCCCGTTGTAGCCTTTTTTACTTAAAGAAGACCCTCTAATGCTTCTTGTAAGGTCAGCTTAGTATTGATGATCTCTCAGTTTTTGCTTGTTTGAGGAGCTTTGTATCATTTCTTCAATTGTAAATGATAATCTTGCAGGGTAGAGTGTCCTAGGTTGTAGGTTTTCTCCCTTTCACCACTTTGAATATATCATGCCACTCCCTTCTGGCCTGCAAAGTTTCTGCAGAAAAATCAGCTGATAGCTTTATATTGGTTCCCTTGTATGTGACTCTTGGTTTTTCTCTTGCTGCTTTTAAAATTCTCTCTTTATCTTTAACTTTTGCCATTTTAATTCTTGGTGTGAGTCTCTTTGGGTTCATCTTGTTTGGGACTCTCTGTGCTTCCTGGACCTGTATATCTGTTTCCTTTTTCAAGTTCAGGAAGTTTTCAACCATAATTTCATCAAATACATTTTCTACTTCTTTCTCTCTCTCTCTTCTCCTTCTAGGACTCCTATAATGCAAATGTTAGTACACTTATGTTGTCCTCGAGGTCCTTTAAACTATTCTCATTTTTTAAATCTATTTTTCTTTTTGCTGTTCTGATTGGGTGATTTCCATTATTCTATCTTTCAGATCATTTATGCATTCTTCTGCATCACTTTATCTGCTGTTAATTCCCTCTACTGTATTTTTCATTTCACGTACTATATTCTTCTGCTGTGTCTGGTCCTTTTTATGTTTTCTAGTTCTCTATTAAAGTTCTCACTGTGTTCATGTATTAGTTTCCCAAGTTCACTTGTTATTCTCATTACCATTGCTTTGAACTGTTTATCAGTTAAATTACTTATCTCTGTTTTATTAGGGTTTTGTCAAGGTTTTTTGTTTTTGTTTTTTGTTTGAAACATATTCCTTCCTCTTCTTATTTTGTTTAACTTTCTCTGACTCTGTGAAATTAGGTGAAACAGTTACCTTTCCCAGTCTTGAAGGTGTGTCCTTGTGTGGGAATGTCCCTATGCAGTCTGCATGTGCCCAGGGGCTTTCGTGGGAGAACTGGATCTGAAATGAGCATGGGCTGTGTCTTCACCTGGGGTGTGCTGGCAGCTACCACCTTGATGGGTGGTAGGGCTGGAGATGGAGGGGCTAGAGCTGGAGCCAGGTGTGAGTTGGAGCTTCTCCTGTGCTCAGTGTCCATCACCACCCTATCAGGGGGTGGGATTGGGGACATAGGGGTTGGAGCAGGACCTCTGAGGGAATTGGATTTCTTCCAGGTGTGATGGCATTCTCAACCTTGGTTTGGGGTATGGCCAGGACCTGAGGATTTGGGGTTGTACTTCTATGCTGCTTTCACTTTTTCCCCAGTGTGTGCACCTGGGTTAGAGGCTAGGTCGGGGCCAGAGGGGTTGGTTCCACATTACTGGGCTGGCTCCCTCCCCAGTATGTGCAGAGACACGTGCTCAGGGGATGGCTGTTTCTGCCCTGGAGTTAGCCTTTCACCCTTCTGAGAGTGTGCACCAAAGCATGCACTGGCCATGGCTGCCTTTGCCCTGGTCAGAGGCAGGGCCGGGGTCAGACCAAGTTCTCTTCTCTCAAAGTGTGTGCACACTTGTTGGCAACAGCAGCCCCCACCTTAGTGAAGAGCAGCTTTGGAACAAGAGTGGCTGGAGCAGGTTGCCATTGCCGGATGGGGGCGTGCCAGGGTGGTCCTGGCAGGCTGGCCAGAGCTCCACACAGTTTTCAGTCTGCTGCTTCTGTGCTGCGACTGTTAGCAAGCAGGTCTGTGCATGTACTCTTCAAGAGTGTAGTCTTGGTTTCTTACAGCCCTCCAGTAAGCCACGTTGGTTTTCAGACCACCAAGGGGGCTTGTCTTCCTAGTGCTGGACCCCAGGGCTGGTCTGCCTAATATGTGGCTCAGACCCCTCGCTCCCCAGGGAGCATCCTCGAGCCTGTGATATCCCCTCCTCTTCTGTGTCCCCCTCTAGAGGTGGGGGTCCCAACCAGATCGCTTCTCCTCCCTTACTACCAGACTCTGTGTGGATCTTTCTTTACAGCCTTGGTTGTAGAAGAGCCATCCTGCTGGTCCAGGTTGATTTCAGTGAGATTTGTTCTATATATAGTTGCAGCTTTGATGTATTCATGAGGGAGATGAGCCCAGTCCTCCTACTCTACCATCTTGATCCCACACACACTAAAAATTTTGACATTTTAAAGTGAGAAGAATTATGATTAAAGATTCATGAAGGTTTGACCTTTAATCGTGAATAAAGATTCATGACCTGACAGAAAGATTCATGAAGGTTTGACCAGAGAGGAGGTTGGCAAGTTCAGGTCCAGATTGTGAGAGTCATTGTATAGCATTCAAAGAATTTGGAAGTTGTCCTTGAGACTGTGGATATTGACTGGCCTTTTTATAAAGCCAGAGAAGATATCTAGATCTGCATTTTAGAAACAGCCTCAGCAATCAGGATGAGAGATTGGCAGCCAGGTCACAGATAGGAGGCTTTGATAATAGCTCCATCAAGAAATGAAGAGGGGGCTTCCCTGGTGGCGCAGTGGTTGAGAGTCCACCTGCCGATGCAGGGGACATGGGTTCTTGCCCCGGTCCGGGAGGATCCCACGTGCCGCGGAGCGGCTGGGCCCATGAGCCATGGCCGCTGAGCCTGCGTGTCCGGAGCCTGTGCTCCGCAACGGGAGAGGCCACAACAGTGAGAGGCCCACGTACCGCCAAAAAAAAAAAAAAAAGAAAAGAAATGAAGAGGGTCTGAACTAAGGACCTGCTGATCAGGATGGAGAATGGATAGAGGCATGGTGGGATTCGAGAAAGGTGGAAGCCAGAAATCAACAAGACATGGAGCTTGATGATATACTGGGACTCAGAGAAGAGTCAAAGTTAACTGAGATTTCTGTCTTAAGCTATTGAATGAACAGTATCTATTAACTGAGAGAAGATATACTTAGAGTTTTGCTTGAGGGAAGCAGTGAGGTGGTGGTCCTCTGAGATCTCTAGATGGGGACTGAAATAATGATAATGGTAACAGGTGATGTTTCTTGAGCACTAAGCACCATTCTCCTTTGATAATTAAATCTTAACAATCAACATAGAGACATCTTGATCTGAAAGAATCTACTGATGTCAAGTTAAAAGCAAGACTGCTCAGGGTCAGCATTTCTGGGAACCTAGACTGAAATACGTAGGAGAAGAGTAGTCACAAGCTAATCAGTTAGTCTTAATTGTAGCTGTTGCCATGTTGTAAGTGTGTGTTCCTGACCCGTCTGTTGCCAGTGATGAGCCATTATACTTTATACAAATGCCATGAGTAGTATTCCAATAGATAACAGATTTAAAAGTAAAATAAATCCTTAGCTTAGTATTTTGATGTGTGATTCTATGCAGTGTTATTAATACCAAGGAGATATAAATCTTGCATTATTCAAATACTGCCCAGTAATGTCCACTGGTGTTTTCTAGTGTTTGAGTATTTGCTGTAGATTACAGTTCTTTGAAAATAATAGCAGAAATGCAAAGAGAAGTAGATAGAAATGTTGCTGTAGAATACACTGACATGAAATCAGAAATGGATTTAAAATCTGAATTGGCAAAAGTAATACCTATTTCAATGACAAAATGAAAATCAGGGCAAAAAGGCAGAGTATTTTCACCGTTAAATAAAGGAGATGAACTAATATGAAGCAGTGTGTGTCTTCACGTGTGCGTCAGAGGTGCTTAGGATGTTCTCTTAATGGGGACAGGTCCTCTCTGTCTACCCTGTCCATCTCCATCCTAATTCAACCAGCATCAACACAGAAAGGAAATAAAATTTTCTTTCCATGTCTGGAAAATTTGGCATGAAACAAAGATCAAGACTGTTGGATACTTAATGCTGTATAGTGTTTTTAAATTTTCTTTTAGAATGACAGAGTTTAAATATTAAGTATTTGTGGGCTTCCCTGGTGGTGCAGTGGTTGAGAGTCCGCCTGCCGTTGCAGGGGACATGGGCTTGTGCCCCGGTCCGGGAAGATCCCACGTGCCGCGGCGCAGCTAGGCCCATGAGCCATGGCCGCTGAGCCTGCACGTCCGGAGCCTGTGCTTCGCAACGGGAGAGGCCACAACAGTGAGAGAGGCCCGGGGACCGCAAAAAAAAAAAAAAAAAAAAAAAAAAAAAATTAAGTATTTGTGATATTATCTTTGAATTTTAAAATAGGTTTTATTTTGGCATTTATTTTGTGTTAATGTTCCCATTTTTACTATTTTTTATCATCAAATGTTTGTATCTGGTTGAGATAATTTTTTACATATTTTTGAAATATATAGTATGTCATAATATATTGGTTCAAATAACAATAAACCATGTATTCACTATTTTCTTCTACAGAGTACTTCTGAAATTTTTATATAAGAAATGACTCACTGTTTATTATTATGATCATGCATTATTATTATAAAAATGCATAAATCATATAAAATATAGAGTAATTTGATTTTGGAAGTCTGATCTCTCAACCTCAAATCCTGAGTATTAATATTTATTGGAATTTGGAGACATTCAACATTTTCCCAATTTCTTGATTTTTCTTATGAATCAGAAAAAGATATAAATTTCCCAACTGATGCCAAGAGGGAATTCCAACGTGGAAGCCTTGCCAGGCACTGTGCATTATCTCACTCAGTCCTTACAGTAGCCTGTGATGTAGAAGCATGTTGGCAGTTCCATGTCACACACGAGGAATCAAAAACATAGATGCAGAAGAGGTAGCACATTCATGACCACCTAGCTAGCAGGTGGTAGAGCAGCTTCCACCCCAAGCTGCCTGAGTCTAGAACACATGCTCTTAGCCAGTGCACCGTCTACTAGGCAGCAGAGAAGTGGTTCTGGTGCTGAGGAGAAAGGATGGAAGTGGAAATGTGCACTTATATTTATTTCTCTCTAAATTCTGTAGGGCATCTGGTCCAGATACACAGCTTGTGTGGGTTACAGTATTGCTGTGAACTGGGGTGTGATGCAGTTTGTTGCTTTCCAAACTGCAGTTCCACACTGTTGAACTTCCCCTATTTTTTAAAAGAAAGAAGATCTAAAGAATATTTATTCTCTAACTTCATTTCAACAAATTACTCTGCTCCAGAGCAGGCCAAGTGAAGTGACAGATTGAGGAATCAGCCCATTTCATTTCAGAAAGGGCCCTGTGCCCGTGGCAGGGAGCAGTCAGGTGCTGGCTGCAGAGGTGCGTTGTTGCCTTGACTACCTCAACAGCCCTCTTCTGCTTCTGGTTAGACCTGTCTTACTCATGTGTCTGTCCCATTCTCTGATTACGTTCTGAGTTCACTCCGGCGTGGTGTGTCAGCCTCACTGAGGAGGAAAGAACAGTGACTTCACCTTTTTTTTGAACTTGTCATTTTATTTTATTTTAGAATCTTTACAGTTTACCTCTTTCTGCGTGCCAGAATGCTGTTTAGATCAGCTGTTAAAAATTTCCCAAATTCTCTCTCTGGAAGTGTCAACAAAATCACTGATTTGGTGTGAGCTGATCAAATTTCTAGAATTTCAGGGTTTAGGAAAACAACAACACAGTGTGTGAAATTGTGGGATTAGTTGCCCAGAGATTATGGTTTTCTTGCGTGATGACATTTGCTAACGTATTGAAGGTGGAGTTAGACAGATGGCTTAGTTTAATACTCACAGCATTGGGACATTGATTGCAAGGTTAGGAAGTATCCTACAGATGCATCCCACGGAATATTGTGGTTTTAAATACCTTACAAGAAAGTCAAGTGTGTGTATGGTGGGTATGAGCTTTGGACATGACAGACCTGATTTTTTGTGCTGCTACTTGTGTACTGTGTGATCTTGGACCAATTGCATAGCCTCTCTGAGCTCTTTCATCTTTGAAAAGTAGGGAATATAAAACTTAAGGTTTGTAAGATTAAATGAGACATGTAAAGCTCTTAGTGCAGTGTATGTGGTACACAATAGACACTCGAGAAGATAGCCCATTTATTTATTTATTGAGCACCTTTCTGTGTGCTGGGTAATTTCTGAGGATGATGATACGGTGATGAACAAGACAAACGAGAGTCCCTTATCTTAATGAGACAAGTAGGCAAGAAATTAATAATAATAATGGGGTAAGTTCCAGCACTAGGGATTACAGGGTGCTGGGGAGCACATAGGAGGGATGGTTAAGGAGAGCCCGGGAAATCAGATAGAACACTGAGGAGGAGAAAACAGTTTCCCTCCAGACGGACCCAATTATCTGAGTGAATTCACTGAAAAGCCTCATACATTGGTAGCCATCAGAGTTGTTTGTTTTTAAGGAAAAGGAAATAACACACAAGTGTGAACCAAATAACCACCAAATATATTGACTTGGGTGTGTATAGTACAATTCAAATGTCCAAGTAAGACATAAGTATAAGTCAGTAAGATATCCATATAGTATGGGTTCGACCATTTAAATGCTCCCATTAAAAAACAAAAACAAAAGCAAAAAAAACCCAACCCTCCCTTCCCTGGCCTGTATATTGAAGTTAATTTCAGTGTGTGTTTGATGAGTCATTTGTTAACATTACCCACTATATTATGTTAGAAGGCAGGGAGATAACCCTGAGGGCGGTTGCTGTCTGGGGGTCTTCCAGAATTTGCTCATCCTCACTAGATGCTCTTCGTAAGCACTCTGTATCCTCTAGTGATGGCACTTACCCCACTTATTGTGATTTCTCACCTACTTGTCCCTTTAAGGTACAGGGCTGGGTGTGTCTTGTTCATCATGATATAACCATCCTCAAAAATTATCCAGCACACAGAAAGGTGCTCAATAAATATTTATTTGTTAAATGACTCTGCTTCTGCCTTTGATCCAAATAGAAATGAAGGTTGCCGGCAGAAACTAAATCTTAGTTTCATGTAAAAGTTGTCAGCACAGGGTAGCGATACCTCCAGGTGTTGCCCTAGGAGTATGTGGACTTTGTGCCACCAGGAGGCTTTTCCTGATTTGCTGCTATTTTTGAGTGGTGAGTCACTGGAAGAGTTGTGCACTGCCTGAGGGAGACTGCAGTGCAGCCTGAGCTTAGAGGTAGGACAGCCCTCCGTTCAGTTCCTGTTGCTCAGCTGTGTAATCTTATCACTCATCTAAAGCCTCGGTTTCCTTATCTGTTCAATGGGATTGATGATAACAATACCGCTAAGAGTTAGTGTAAAGATTGAGATCTTACGTGTAAAAGCTTAGCCAGTGCTTGGCACGTAGTAATAACTATTAACTTAGGTTTTATTATCACTGTAAGTCATTTGCGTTTTGTTTGTAAGGAATAAACCAACTATCCTAATGTTGATAAGTTACTAAAATGTGAACCACTGCAACATTTCTTGGTAATATCAGTGTGGTCACCTGGGAAATGCTGTGGGAACATAATTATGGGAACATAATTGACTGACAGCCCCAGTGGCTTCCCGCAGCATCCACCACTGCTTCGCACCCAGGCCATGCTTCGCCTGGGCAGCTCCCAGCCAGTCACTGGGCACAGTGGGGCTGATAATGCAGGCCCATTCCTGCAAGATCTAAGACGCCTTTAACAGGTAACCTTGGCTCAAGGACTCCCCATCAGCCTAGTGGAAACTTCCATAAGGCTGTGTTGCAGTCTGAGGCGCTGCCTCCTTCCTTCCCTCTCCCCTTCATGGGGGCCAGACCTGTACTGCAGTCTGAGCCTCTCCTTGCTTCCTCCAGGTTCCTCTCCATTTCCCTTACTGCCATTTCCTCCAGTAAACCTCCTGCTTGTCTTGGTGTCCACTCCTTGGAGGAGCTGGGCTTACACAAATGGTTATCATAGTTGTTGGAAGGCAGTAGCAGTCTACACCCTTGAGCACAGAGAGGATATGTTTTCCATCAAGTATGAAGCAGACATTACTATAATGAGTTTAACTTTGTGTGTTATTGCATTTCCTCAGAATTAAAATTTGGTGTTTCTGATCATAAATTCTCTAAAATAGGCATTAGCCAACATTTCCTCAGGGAAGGCTGCTCACCTTTAGGACCTCACACTAATCTGCAGATTAAGTTCTAAGACTGCCCTTATTTAGGACAGTCCTCTATAGCTCCGGGTCTTTAACGTATGTTATTATTTTAGTCTTTAACCTTCATGAACCAAAAACATCTCTCCAAAAAAAGGTATTGATAGCTCTTCACTGTTTATCTCTTTTGATAGTCTTCTGCTGATTTCTTTGGTTTTCTTATTTTCTTTCCTAAATCCTCACTTGACTGTTACTTTTGTGACAGACCAGGTCCAGGGAACAGTCACCATCCGGAACATCAGCGCCCTGTCATCAGGTTTGTACCAGTGCGTGGCTTCTAATGCCATTGGGACCAGCACCTGTCTTTTGGATCTCCAGGTTATTTCTCGTAAGTATGTAAAATTCTGATGTCCACTCTGGGTCTGAATGCCAAGATCTTTGTTAAACTAGGGAATGAAAAGTTCTGCTTGTCTAGAGGCTGTTTGAAGATTAAATAGAAATTCTTTTGATTTTAATCATTACTGAAGATATTTAATAGATGTGTTAGTATACTTCTCAGCCTCAGCAGTACGACTTCTTCTTTATGATAAAATGTCTTCCCAGGATCATTAGAATCAGATCAGTTCTGATTATATAGTGCTATAGACATATTACAAATTTGTTATGATCTTACGGTCATGGCAAGACCTTCTTGTATTTTTTCCTAATCCCTTATATCTGCTTAAAGGTTGGGTGCCCAGGTCATACATAAGCAGTGCAGAAATTTTCTCTTTAGTTGAGAATTTTGGGTTGTTTGAATTCCAGTTGCAAAAGGGAATGATCTGGCTGTGACAAGGTAACAAGTTATCGTGCTGCTTGCCAGGTTCATTTGGGGCAGTTCAGGCAAGTAGTCAGGTACGGTCTTTTTCCTGCTCTGCCCTGGTTGTGGCTCTCCTACAGCTGTTCGTTTATTGAACGAATTGCTCATTCATTCAATAGATGTTTGTGAGCCTGTTGTGTGTTAGTCCTAGCCACTGGGGATACAGAAAATTAAGTGAGGTTTAACTTTAAATGGATACAATACTGTAGGCAATTTTGTACATTTTAAGAAGATTCTTTGGTAGCCTTTTATGTTTATGAAGTTGTGTGAGCATATTCTCTTTCTCTTTCTCTCTCTCTCTCCTTTTTTTTCTTTAAATATACCTTAAATATATTTTGCAGCCCAGCCCCGGAGCATTGGACTAATAGCTGGAGCCATTGGCACTGGTGCAGTTATTATCATTTTTTGCATTGCACTAATTTTAGGGGCATTCTTTTACTGGAGAAGCAAAAATAAAGAGGAGGAGGAAGAAGAAATTCCTAATGAAATAAGGTTTGTGTGTCAGATAATTTATCCTGACATTGGCATAGCCAATGTCTGTATTTCTATTCATTTTGGCAACTAAGATTTCTTTGCTAATCTTATGACTTTAACCAAGGTAGTTAAAGTGGCCAAATGATAGTTTCTTGTATGTTATATCACTCTTCCTCATGGTACTTACTCCTCAGCTTTATTTACTGGATCATGAAAGGTGGGAGGTGGGTAGGGTAGTCTAGCATGTGCCCAACTAGGAGGACACAAGTGAAGAATTCCCCCCGTTTCCTCCCATAGCTTCAGGGTGGGTGGGGTTAGGTGGCTGCCATAGTAGAAAAGTGAGTTTAGAACATGTGTTTAATATTGGCATTTATAAATGATGCGAACATAAAGCAAGAAAGAACAGCACCTGTACAGATAGACCAAAGCAGTATGGCTTGGTTGAAAACAGTTCAGTCAAGAATATGAACATCTTAAGGAAACAATGTCAAATGATCTTGAAAGAAAGGTGACTGTTGCCATATTGTGGAGATATGGGGATTCAGGCTCAGTCTTAGATGGCATCGCATCAATATCCTTATTGAAAATGCTTTAATGACTCCAGTCTACTTAGCATGACATACACAGCCCTTCAGAATCTGACCCTTACCTGCTTCCCTGCTTTTATCTCTCACAACTTGCCTGATCACTTTGTGTTCCAGTCTGTTGTCTTCCCTCATGCCTCAGGGCCTTTCCTGTAGCCTCCGCCTTGTTCCTGGACCATATACTCCTTCCCTTTGCATCCATCTCTTCAATACATTCCTTGGTCTGGTTTAAGTCTAGTCCAGGCATCACCTCCTCACATAAGTTGACTTAGGCCCTTGTCCAACCTTTAAGACTTGCAGATGTTCCTGCATTGATTGTCACCCTCATTTGACCATAGGCTTCTTGGGTAGAGGAGCTGTCTTTTTCTCACATGAAACATCTAGTAAAATGCCTGGTACTCAAAAAATGGTAATTTAATTAGTTAACATCTTAAATTAACTTAATGACTTCTCTTAGCCTCTTATAATTCTTAAGGGTTTGGACCCTATGCAGGGACAGATTTCATCCCAGTGTAAGATTAATGAGAAAAACCTCTCATCAGCATACCACAGTGATTTCTCAAACCCAAAAAGGCAATAAAATCAGGCCAATTCTAATAGTTTTTTGAAGTTCCTACACCCGTAGTTTGGTTTCCTAGCTTTACAGCAGCTAGTTTGGTGGATTTCTTCATGGACTATTTTATTTAGAGAAGAAAAAAAAAGAATATATATATATATATATATATATATATATATATATACA
>NW_006774368.1:1377096-1377756 GCF_000442215.2 Lipotes vexillifer | reverse complement strand
ATATATATATATACATACACACACACACACACACACACACACACACAGATATTTTTCAGTTACATTGGACGACACAGTTTTTGAGAGATTTGATACTACTTTCTTGGTTACTCTTGGGGACTGAGAAGCTGAGGGAGAATTTTTCCTAAGCATTGTCTTAAAGGGAATGAATGTCAAAGCTGAGGCCACCAGGATTGCCGTGTTTGCTTTCATGATAGTGTGGTCTGTCCTGAGGGTTTGAATTTCACAGACATATTCACCTGAACATGAGAAGACAGAGTCCTGGGCAGGTAGGCAGGGTAAACCTCAAGTAAATCCTAACAACAGCTTTATTTTTGTTCGTTTTCAGAGAGGATGATCTTCCACCTAAATGTCCTTCTGCCAAAGCATTTCACACCGAGGTGTCCTCCTCAGAGAGCAACACATTTACCTCTTCCAATACCTATAACAGCCGCTGCTGGAGCAACAATCCCAAAGTGCACAGAAACACAGAGTCGCTCGACCACTTCAGTCACTTGCGCCAGTCCTTCTCGCTCCACTCGGGCCACGCCAACATACCATCCATCTATGCCAATGGCAGCCATCTGGCCCCAGCCCCACAGAAGACCCTGGTAGTGACAGCCAACAGAGGGTCGTCACCGCAGGCCGTGTCCAGGAGCA
>NW_006774368.1:1319969-1377086 GCF_000442215.2 Lipotes vexillifer | reverse complement strand
AGCAGGAAGCCCCGGGCTCAGTACACACACTCCTACACCATCAGCCAAGCAAGCCTGGAGCGCATTGGTGCTGTCCCTGTCATGGTTCCAGCCCAGAGTCGGGCTGGCTCCCTGGTCTAGGACGCAAGCAGATGGAGTGCACAGAGAAGAAGCAAAGGGAGCCCCCATTCCGGGGGTGGGGGGGCGGGGTGGTGGCATGTTGGGAAAGACACTTTCCTGACAATGATCCTAGTAAAAAGCACAAAGAAGGAGGCAGGGCTGTGACCCATCCACTAAGATTGGTAAAATGAACTGGAATGCTCCGGCATGAAGACTTGTTCCCCCACCCCAGCTGTCCCAGGATTCTGTTCAAAACGCTGGATCTCACAGATGTGCCAAGCCAAGGAAAAAGGTAGAAGAGCAGAATAGCATTTAAAACCCAAACTGCAGTCCAGATGGGCTTATTTTTTAATTCATGTCTAACATAATAATTTTTCAAGAGACTAAAGTGCCAGATGGAGTTTAAATAATGAAATTATTTAAAAAGATAGGTGTCTTTAGAAACATACTGAGCAACCCTGTGTTACATCCTGCCTTTCCCCGTCCCCTCTTGGTGTAGGGGGCCGAATGGCATAAATGGCGAATACTGGTCCTAGCAGGGCTGGCTCTTGTATCTTAGAATCAAAACTTTTTACACCAACAGAATTCAGTAAGGAATGGGTGAAAACAATAAACTTCTTTGAGGAACCCCTTCATATTTATTTATTTATCTCTTCCTGGACCATGAATTTCATATTTGGAATATTGCTATATTGACAGATTATTGCCTGTCTGTGTTTTTCTAGGGTCTGTTATAGGTCCATGACAGTTACTGTTCATTATTTCCTGGGAAAATATGTTTTAAAAGAAAACTGTTGTTTTTTAAAAAAAAAAATACGAGAGAGGCATTGGGTTTGGGAGGAAAAGAATACTGTTAACGCCACGTCCAGCGAGCTTGTTCGTTGAGCCCGGCAGGCGGCAAGACCTAGGTCGTGCAGGCAGCACAGGAGCAGGGAGGAGGGTGGAAGGGAATTCCTGGCAGCCTCTCAGAGCAGGGCCGTCCAGGTCTCCCTTGCTGTCACACCAGGTTACTCTTAATGAGGGCAGCACCCCATGCCTTTGTACTGCGGTAGATAACTTTCTTCTTGTTTGACAAGTTGAGGTTACTGGGTTGTTACAGGGAGGGCAGGAGTTGCTTTGTTTTTGTTTTTCTCAAAATGATTATTTTTGCAAAAGAGATAAGACTGAGACAAAAGGGATGTCTTCAGATACGCTCCTGGGAGGCTCTGCCCTGTTCTTGTCACAGCTCAGGGTTGCAACTTTGCCCAGATGCGTTTTACACCACTGTAAAGAGATTCTTTGTGATTAATTACCTGGCCTTGGGAGTTCACCAGGTAATTTGCAGACTCTTCACTCTATTTGTGCTCTGTAGATCTGACTGTGCTGGTATCGGTGACTCTCTCGCCTTAATCACACTTTAAGCAACACAAATGATTTCTTCCCAGATTTGTTTCCTAAATTATTTATGATGCTGACCCCGGGATTGGATAAGAGCATCTTTTCTTTCCCCGATGTAGTCTCTCATTCCCTCTTCCCACTATGCTTTTGCCCTCTTTTCCTGCAAGCACAGTCGTCACAGGAAGTGGCCTTCTGGTTTTCAGACTTATTTGAATAATGGAAACCAACAGCTGCTGCATACACTATTTTTCCAAGAGGGCTAAGCTCAGAACCTAACCATTGCAATCATTCCAATATTGATGAAGAACTGAATTTACTTTAGCATTACTTATTTTTTCCGTTTGACGGTTCTTGACTTTGTAAAAATTTAAATAAATGAATGTCTATACTTTTTATAAAGAAGAGTGAAAATGCCATGACAGATAAGATGATACTATCAGATGTTGTTTAGAAAGCATTTATCTTGCATTTCTTTATTCTTTCTAATTATCTAAAATTCAATAAAAGTTTTATTCATATAAAAACAAGTTGTCAATTATCATATACTAATGAATATATGATTTGTACTTAGTGTTCTCTTAATGTTGTAAACATTTTCCATTCTGTTAAATAGTATTTATAATAATTTTAATGAGCATATAGTATTCCAAAAATTACTTAGCTCTACTCTTATCATTAGAAATTTGAGTCCGTTTATCACATGTGTGATTGAAGATGTGATGATCCTTTTCATACACTGAGCCATTTTCATGTTTCTTTATCTGGAAGTTCATGAAGACAGGATCCATGACTGTCTTTTTCACCCTGTATCTCTGTCACCTAGCACAGTGCCTAATATGGGTATTGAGTAGATAAATGATGATTTCTGAACTGGAGTTGCCAAGTTTCAGTTCAGAAAGTTATGGCCATGATTGTAGCTCTTGATGTATATTGGGTCATTCCTTTAACTTTTTATTTGAGATAATTATGTATTTACATGCAGTTTATAAGAAATAATAGAGATTCCCATATACCCTTCACCTAATTTTTCCAAAGGGTAATATCTTGCATAACTATTATACAGTGTCACATACCGATATGGATACAATCCATCCACCTTATTCAGATTTCAACATTGCACATGCACTGCTGTGTGTGTGTGTGTGTGTGTGCACGCACACACGTGCACATGTGCATCAGTTTTATGGAATTTTATCACGTGTAGATTTGTGTGGCCACCACCACACTCAGGATACAGGATTCCTTGAGTTATTCTTTTATAGTCATAGCCACCTCCTTCCTCCCCAAGTCCATAATCCCTAATCTCTTCTCCATCTCTATAATTTCTCATTTCAAGAATGCTATATGAGTGGAATCATGCAGTATGTAACGTTTGAGGATTGACTTTTACTCACTCAGCATAACTTTCTCGAGATTCATCCAAGTTGTTGCATGTATCAATAGTTCATTCCTTTTAATTGATGAGTAGAATTCATGGTACAGATATACCACAGTTTGTTTAACCATTTACCCACTGAAGGGTATGAAGGATATTTGAGTTGTTTCCAGTTTTTGGCTACTACACATAAAGCTGCTGTGAACATTTTTTGCAGGTTTTAACATAAACGTAAGTTTTCATTTCTCTGAGATAAATGCCCAAGTGTATAGTGGCTCCAGCACTATTTGTTGAAAAGTCTATTCTTCCTCCAGTGAATTGCTTTCGCACCTTTGGAAAAAATCATTTTAGGCGTATATGAGTGGGTCTCTTTCTGAGTTCTCTAGCTATTCCTCTGATTTTTGTGTCTGTTCCTTCACCAATACTATGCTGACCATTGTAGCTAATTAACAATATTTAACACCTAGTAGGGTGGTTCCTCGTACTTTATTCTTCTTTTTCAAAATCATTTTAGCTATTCTAGGTCCTATACCCCTTCTATATAAATTTTGGAATAAGATGGTCTATGCCAACAAAACACCTTGCTGTTTTAATAGGAATTGCATTAAGCCTATAGATCAGTTTGGGAAGAACTGGCATCTTTACTATATTGTCTTCCAGTCCATGAACATGTTTTGTCTCTATGACTTAGGTCTTCTTTGATTTATTTCATCAGCATTTTGCAATTTGCAGGATACAGATCCTGTACATGTTTTGTTGGATTTATCCCTAAGTATTTAACCATTACATAATGTCCCTTTTTATTTCTAGTAATTTTTTTTTGCTCTGAAGTCTACTTTCTCTGATATTAATTTATCACTCTTGCATTTAAAAAATTAATGTCTGCATACTCCTATAACATTACTGTCATTGTATTTGAAGGGAGTTTCTTATAGACAGCACATTGTTGGATCATATTTTTTGTGTCCACTTTGTAAATACCTGTCTTTTAATTGGTATATTTAGACCATTTAAATTTAAGGTAATTATTGATATGTTTAGGGCTTAGGGCTGCTTTTGTTTTCTGTTTTTTTCCTCCTCTATTTCCTACTATCTATTTCTCTTTTCTTACCTTATTGTGGGTTACTTGAAAAATTTTTAGGATCTCTTCTTGATATATTTACAGTGTTTTTGAGTATATCACTTTGTATATTTTTTAAAGTTTATTCTAGGTATTACAATAAGCATATATAACATATCACAGTCTACTTGTATCAAGATTTTACCACTTTGAGTGAAGTGTGAAAACTTACTTCCATATATATTCCTTTTCTTTCCCCATTTTAAAATATCTTTTTCTTGATAAGATAGTACATAATTTTTGTTTCAATCATCAAACATAATTTAAAAACTCATGAAAAATTTATTGTATACACCCATATATGTGCTTTTTTGTTTTTCTTTCTTTTTTCCTGTTGGTCCAAGATTCCTTTTTTTTTTTAATCATTCCCTTTGTGTTTGAAGAACTCCCTTTAGCCAATTTGTAAGTATGGTCTGCTAGCAAAAAATCCTATTAGTTTTCTTTTGTCCAAAAATATCTTCATTTCCCTTTCATTCCGCACTGGGTATAGTATTCATGGTTGACAGTTCTTTTCTTTCAACCCTTGAAAAATTTGGGAAGTGTTCAGCCATTATTTCTTAAAATACTCTTCCGGTCCCACCCTCTTTCTCAAATCTTTCTGAGACTCTGATGATGAATCTTCTGTTATTGTTCCACTGGCTCCCGAGGCTCTCTTCATTTTTTCAGTCTATTTTCTCTCTGTTGTTCAGAGTAAATCCTGTTCATCTGTCCTCAAGTTTACTGATTTCTGTCTTCTGTTGTTTCCTCTCTTCTGTTGAGCCCATCCAGCAAGTTTTTAATTTCAGCCACTGTATTTTTTAGTTTGATGACTTACATTTGATTCCTTTTTTAAAGAAAATTTAATTAGTAATTTAAATTTCAACCTATATTATATCGAGATATAATTTACATAACAAAGTTCACTTATATAAAGCGTACAAATCAGTAATTTTTAGTATGTTTACAGAGTTACACAATCATCACCAAAATCTAATTTTAGGACATTTTTCATCACCCCCAAAAGAAGCTGTACCCACTGACAGTCACTCCTTTTTCCATGCCATCTTCAGCCCCAGGTAACCACTGATCTACTTTCTGTTTCAATAGATTTGCCTACTCTGGGAGATTTCATATAAATGGTATCATACGATATGTGTATGTTTTTGTGTGTGTGTGACTGACTGAATTTACTTACCATAATATTTTTTAGGTTCGTCCATGTTGTAGCATATGTCATTACTTCATTCCTATTTCTTTACCAAGATTTTCAAGTTTTTCAGTTATTTTCAAAAGAATTCATAATTGCTTACTGAAGAATTATTGAAACATTTTTATTACAGCTGTGTTAAAAATCTTCTCTGATTCATCTTGATGTTGGCGTTTATTGACGATCTTTTCTCTTTCAGGTTGTGATTTCCCTGGTTTTTAGGGTAATGAGTGATTTTTAATTTTCTCTTGGACAATTTGGATATTATATTATGAGATTCTGGAAACTTTTTAATATTTTATTTTATTTTTTAGCAGGCATTCTCTTTGTGGAGGTGTAGCACAAGGACCAGATGAGTGTATATGTTTAGTTTTCTGCTAGGCTTCACCTCAGCAAAAGTGGAGTGTTTACATGGTCTCTCTGCAGATGGGGGGGTGTAGAAGGATGGCTCCCCCTCAGCTCGATTTCCCCTTCTTGGTGAAAGTGGAGCACGAACTTTCACTGTGCTGTTGCCTTCAAGTGTAAGTGTAAGCTCAGCTCCTGCTGGGCCTGCTGACACCCAGGAGGGAGGAAGCAGAATGCTGACTTGCACCATTTGCTGCTGCAGGGGGGCAACAGAAACTCAACTCCACCCTGCCCCCACCAACATCAGTGGAGGTGGGGAGGGACCTGAAGTGCACCTCACTGGTTAATGGTAGGTGGGGTGGAGGCTCCCCTCCTCACTGGGCCTGCTGAAACTGGGGGGAGGGGGAGGAGGAAGTAGAGTGACAACTACCTTACTTGTACCACCTCTTTCCACTTCGTTGGTGCTGGGTGTGAGTGCAGGCTCTGCTCCCCTACTAGGGGTTGCCAAGGTCCCTAGGAAGTGTGTCTTCCTTCCACTGTTTAGAGTCTTCCTGTGCTTTGTTGTGTTATGTCCAGGTTTTTTTCATTGTAAGAGGGAAGACTATCTTACAATAGGACTTATAATGGGGCTATTCCATCTTGGCTGGAACCAGAAATCCTGGAACTTTCCTTTTTAAAATAATCAGCAGTTAAACACATCTTATAGTACTCTACTATTTGGTAGCTTTGAGGATTCTCAATTGTGTATTAAATAAAATTCTTACTCCTTGGCCTGACTCATTCCATTCCTTCCAGCAATGGTTCACTGTCTTTCCATTCTCAACTCCTGCTAGCCTTCTACATGCAAATTTTACTCCAGGCCCGTTTATCTTTTCTTGAATTAGCTTGTTCTTTTTTTCCTCTATCTTTTTCCTACTCTCTTTTTTTCTACATCTTCCACCTATCCCCACCCAAATCTTCCTGTACCACAAGTCCAGTTCAAATGCTCTGTCTTCCATAAATATTCTCTTTTTCAGTCTAGTGAGAAGTCACTGCTTCTTCTCACAAGCCATATAACATTTACTAACTTTGAGGGAATTGTCATAATCTGTATTATATCCCTGTATTTGTATACATGATTGAACAACTCTGCTGGACTATAAACTGAGTTATGCCAGAATCTTTTTTTTTTTTTTTTTTTTTTTTTTTTTTGCGGTATGCGGGCCTCTCACCGTTGTGGCCTCTCCTGTTGCGGAGCATAGGCTCCGGACGCGCAGGCTCAGTGGCCATGGCTCACGGGCCCAGCCACTCCACGGCATGTGGGATCCTCCCGGACTCAGGCACGAACCCGTGTCCCCTGCATCGGAAGGAGGACTCTCAACCACTGTGCCACCAGGGAAGCCCTGCCAGAATCATTTTTGATCCCTTACTATGTGCTAAACACTGTTCTAGGTATTGGAAATAAAAACAGAAAATAAGCAACAACAGCTGTCCTTGAGGAGCTCATATTACAGGAGGAATCAGCAAATAATTACACTTAGTATCACAAGTATATGAATGGATATATATACAAGTTCAGGCAGACAGTATGATCTCTTCTAGATCTTGGTGGTCATCACGACACTTAGCACATTGCTTCACTTAGAGAAAATGCTTGAAGGATATGCTAACTTGATGAAACTGAAAATATAGGGTTGGTCTCTTAATCTCATGTATTAAAAGTAGTAGTCAGATATCAGTAAATTCCTAAAGTAATGGTGCATCAGAGTCGTTCATCCAAGGGGCAAATGATTGTACCAATTTTCTGGGTGGCATTTGCTCTTATACTAGAGATGCAGTATTCTTTAGGAAAGCTGTAGAGATAATATACTAAATGCGGTGATTTGGAAGAAACCTGTGTTTTTCAGTCCTCCTGTCTGAGTGAATCCATGTCTGGAGAAGAGATATGGGATCCTGGTTGTTTTGCCTTCTAACGGTCCTCTTTCAGACAGCCCTCTAACTTGTGTTTAGTAAAATAATATTCAATCTCACAGCAGAATGTGGAGAAGATGAATGCAATCTAGAGAAAGGGTGCTTGTAAATTCTGTGTGTATATAGTTATTTATAGCTTTTCCTCACAGCTCCCTTGTGAATAAGGTATTTGTCCCTATTTTAGCTAAAGGCAGGGTACAAAATTATGACTTGATCATAAGACATTAATGATAGAGACAAAAGTATTAAAGCAATAGGTGTGAGTGCCTGCTGTGTATTTAACACTGTGAGTTCAGTTGATAGTTGACTAATTTTGGCAGGTTGGATAACTAGATAATTTAGACTAAAAAAATTTCCATTGAAGCTACATTTCTATACCATCCATCACTGCTCCCCAAGTTCATCACATTTACAGCACTTTTGCATTTTGGGCTTGGACAAATTTATATGTCCATGTGTATGTACGTGGATGCATTGCAATTGTCCATTTATAGGACAAGTTACAAAATTCAAGAAGGCTCAAATTCATCTATGAAACAGACATAACAGGGACTTCCCTGGTGGCACAATGGTTAAGAATCCGCCTGCCAATGCAGGGAACACCAGTTCGAGCCCTGCTCCTGGAAGATCCCACGTGCTGCGGAGCAACTAAGCCCGTGCACCGCAACTACTGAGCCTGCGCTCTAGAGCCCGTGCTCCACAAGAGAAGCTACCGCAATGAGAAGCCCGCACACCACAACGAAAAGTAGCCCCCACTTGCCACAACTAGAGAAAGCCCATGCACAGCAACAAAGACCCAATGCAGCCAAAAATAAATAAATAAAATAAATACATTAAAAAAAAATAGAGATAGGGCTTCTCTGGTGGCGCAGTGGTTAAGATTCCGCCTGCCAACGCAGGGGACACGGGTTCCAGCCCTGGTCCGGGAAGATCCCACGTGCTGTGGAGCAACTAAGCCCATGCACCACAACTACTGAGCCTGCGCTCTAGAGCCCGCATGCCACAGCTACTGAGCACATGAGCCACAACTACTGAAGCCCACGCGCCTAGAGCCCGTGTTCCGCAACAAGAGACGCCCGCGCGCAGCAACGAAGACCCAACGCAGCCAAAAACAAGTAAATAAATAAATAAATTTATTTTTTAAAAAAAGATTAAAAAAATAGAAATAACAGTGGCTACCTTTGAGATTGTGAGGATTGGATGAAATAATGGATGTAAAGTGAATAGCATATTGTTTGGCTATAGTAAACACTCAATATTAGTCATTAGTAGTAGTAGTTCAGAAGCTTACATTTCCAGGCTATAGTTAAGTCATTTACACCTATTCAGTATTCCAACTCTTCTTGCCAGAGATGCTGTTTGAGTGCTGCTGCATATAAACTAGCCCTTAGAGATTCTTTTTGTTTAAGAGAAAGGAAAAGACTTGGCAATTATTGTCTGTCTGACCAAATAAACCCTTGTTTCCTATTTTCCCACATTTTATCCCAAAATAGCAAATCTATGTTCTGGTTACCATCAAGTTTTAAATCACTGAGGAGAATTAAAAGAGAGGGTGGGAAAACATCAGCATTTATAAAGCACCTGCTGTATGCCAGCATGCTAATCACTTTGCGTGCATCCTATTTAATCCTCAGGACACACTTCCAAGTTTAGTGTCATGCTAATTATGCAGATGAGGAAACCAAGGCTTTGGGTTAAGTAATTTGCTCAAGGTCACAAAGCTAGTAAGCTGTAGAGCCTACAGTATTACTCGTGTTGTCATAGACTACTCCGTTAAGATAGCTGATAAATATTAAAAGTCTTGGCATTGCCTCAAATTTGGCGTGGCATAGACAGAACTCAATACCTTTTAGTCATTCTTTGCCCGAGTGTTTTTAATGATTGGAGAAGATTTCCATCTCTGACCTTCTAGACAATTAGATTAATTTTCTCTACACAGTCAAGGTTTTTGAGTCTTCCTTTTTAACTCCTATACATTAGGGAGCCCCACAGCCTTTTACTTTTTTTTTATTGGTTTCCTAGGGCATTCGCAGTTTACATAAAATGCTGATCCGCTCACCACCTTTAGCTCTCCATAGAGCTATTGTGAGAGGATATTTGTTTAGGGACAGAAAAGTCCCTAAAGGCACTGCACAAATTTGGAAGAAATGGCTAAGCAGACGGATGCACTGATTACCCTGGAACCTGAGCTTCAGTCCCTGCTCCATCACTTCCTAACTGACTTTATAGGCAAGTTGTTTAGCCTCTCTGAGCCTTGTTTCCTCACCTATAAGATGAAGATCTTCATTTCTGCATCACAGTTCTGAGGATTCAATTAGATAATGCATGTAAAATGGCATAGTCAATAAATTGGAGCTGTTACTGTTTTTACTTTATAAGTAATTTATTTGAATTTTATAAGGAGGAGGAAAAAGTTCCAGTGGAGAGACTACAGAAGATCTGGGTCTCAGATACAACCAGTTCATCATATGCTCCCTCTTCTTTACTTCATTTCCCCAGTCATCAAGAAGGCAAGGCGCAGGAGCGGCTGGGCCCGTGAGCCATGGCCGCTGAGCCTGCGCGTCCGGAGACTGTGCTCCGCAACGGGAGAGGCCACAACGGTGAGAGGCCCGGGGACCGCAAAAAAAAAAAAAAAAAAAAAAAGGAAGGCAAGGCTGTGTCCACCCCTCCAACTTCACAGAGCTACTCCTTTATTATGATGTAGGTAGAGGCTGTGATTTTCCAAGCCCCAATCCCTTCTGTGTAGACATCACAACTTCAAATGCCAGGAGATGTTAAGGAAATGAGAGGATTAGGCCAGGTGGGTGGTAGTGACCTGGAGACTGGCTCCATGCCCACGATTTAGCAGCTACTCAGCGCCCACCTAGACTTGCCAGGAAGACTCCAGGCCTGCCCGGGATGGCCAAATCTCTCGAATCTTCAAGAGAAGCCGGAAATGCTGACTTTTTATCTCCTAAATCATGTATGTTGGTAATAACGTGTTTAGAAAGTTAAACCCTGTTCAGGTTAACTATGCATGTCTGTGGGCCTTAGTTGGCCTGTGGTCCAGTACTTAGAATCTCTCTTATAGAGCAGACCCAGTTCTAACAGCGCCATGGGTTGATCCAGCCTGAGCTCTCCTCTGCTGTGTAGTGTCTGGTGACCAGAAACCATGTGCCAGGCACTCTTCTAAGCACTTCACATCTGTTAACTCATTTTAATCCTCACAACAACGCTATGAGGTAGGTACTATATCCACCCATTTTTACAGAGGAGGAAAAGAGGCACCAGCAAGTAAGTAGCCCCAGGCTACTTAATAGCGGTAGAGCTGGGTCTAGGATTCAAATGAAGACAACCAGGCTCTTAATTGCCAGGTTTTCTTATTTATAGTGGTTTGTGATATTTATGCTTCCAGAAGAAGGAGAAAAGTTGCCTTTCTGATTTTTTTAAAAAAATTTTCCTTTGCGGTACGCGGGCCTCTCACCGCTGTGGCCTCTCCCGTTGCAGAGCACAGGCTCCGGACGCGCAGGCTCAGCGGCCATGGCTCACGGGCCCAGCTGCTCTGCGGCATGTGGGATCTTCCCGGACCGGGGCACGAACCCGTGTCCCCTGCATCGGCAGGCGGACTCTCAACCACTGCGCCACCAGGGAAGCCCCTTTCTGATCATTTTTAAATGAAGAGGAAGATTTGAATGATTTGGATCAGTACACCCCTCTCCACAGTTCTCATAACAATCTGGGCTTCACACTTGGAAAGGAGGGGACAGGGCTGGTCCAGGAGCCTGACTTCTTGGACTAGGTTCTTCTGAAGTACATGGAACTGAAAGCCCCCATTATGTAAACTCCCAGTCCCTCTCCCCCTAGTGAGAAATCATGAGCAAATCTTGAGTCTCTACATCTCTAGAGGCCTATGGAGAGAAGACTCTTCATTAACAATGCATTGATTTGTGACTGTACTTTTATAAAAAGAACAGCTTTAATAGAGGCCTCTGCAGCCTTTTTTTTTTTAAGGTGCAGTGTTTTTGGTTAATTGCAAAGCACTGAAGAGGAATTAACTTTCAGATCGGTACAGAGAATCTTCAGATGTGTTGCTGCTAGCACTTTATTTTTTCATTGAGTATGTGGGTGAAAAGAATGTTACCTTTCGGGGAGGATTATCAGGAAAGAGAATTTCTTCTCATTGATGAAACGCAGCCAAAAGGCGGGGGTGGGTGGGTGGGGGAAATCTTTCACCTAGCTTTGGCTTTAATTATTCCATATGATGAAAAAATTTCCTCTGTCTTGTCTGAAAAAGAAAGTAAAAACTTGTCATTTTAGTCTTGCGCTAGCAAACTTATATGTTTAAGAAGGGAAAACAGAGCTGGGTAGAAATTTTGGTCAGACAAGAGGAGTGCTGGGGCCTTAGTCACTGCTGTCCAGGAAAAGGAAGTGATTTATGGAGAGCTTACCATGTGCCAGACACAGTCCATACGTTATCTTATTTATTCTCACTTCAAATCCATGAGGTATTATTTTCCCCAAGGTGTTCTAAAAGACAGTCATGTCTCCCTCCTCCACCCTCAGACACTAGTGGCTTCAGGAAGAGGAGCTGCTTGGAGGTGGCAATCTACTGGAAAGTGGGCAAGGGGGAGGAAGGGAAAGTGGAGGATCTTTCCTATCATTCTGTTAACATAGCAAATACCTGCTTTCATTTTGCCTGTTTGTTTAGGAGGGCTGCAGGAGATTGTGGGGGAGCTAAACCTCCCAACACCAAACCCACCCTTTGCCACCACTGACTTCATATAATCCAGGCTGTGGACTTGACATTTCAATATCCTTCCCCTCCTCTCCTTCCCAACTGCCTTTCCTTTAGCCTGTGTTTTTTCCCCTTATTCACTTGGACTGTCATGATGGTCTCTTTAGCTGGGCTTCCTGCCTTCAGTCTGTCCACTTGCAATCCACTCTCCACACTGTTGCTGGTTGGAAATGTGATATTACACCTCTGCTTATTGCACTCCTTACATAGCCTCTCATTGCCTACAGAAAGAGGTTGAGCAAACAGTAAAAAAATGGTAGATCTCACAAAGGACCGACTAATCAGTATTATTGGGGGTGAGCCAGGCATCTGCAGTTTTTAAAGCTGTGCAGGTGATGATGATGTGCATCCTCGTTAAGATCCAGGGGCCCAGAGTGTCCAGGCTTCTTGGAATGGCACACAGGCCCTCTGTGACCCTGCCCTTGCTCAACTCTCCAGCCTCACTTCTCACTGCAGTCCCTACCTTACCTTATGCTCCTGTCATACCAAGATGCCTCACACCCCCCCAATTCACCCTGCATGGTAACCATTCCCTGTTCTGCACCCCACTGCTCCATCCTTCTATCTGGAATGCTCTTCTTTTCTTCCTTGCTCCTTGGGGGCAAACTCAGCTTTTATCTCAGCTCAGGAATCATCTCTCAGCAGAAATGAGGACTCTCTCTCTTTGGGGTCCCCATTGTACATCTTATGTCCATCTGCAAAACCAGTGCATTAATTTGTTTCAATGTCTGCCTTCCCATGGTAGATTTGGAGCACCTTTGCATTTTGAGTACTCAGCACATAATGTTTACGGCTAATAAAGGTTTATTGAAAAAAAATGAATCTACCTTACAGTTAATTCAAAGTTATGTAGGACTCTAGGACTGCCTAAATCACCTGCTCTTCTGTTCTGCTCCCTGCAAGAAACTATGACAAAGAAATATTAGGCAAATTGTGGATACAATAAAGTACCGTATCTCTTATCTATAGCCCCAGAGAAACATCCCAATGCACACATGCTTAAAAAACATTAAAATCAGGCAATATGGATAATTGGTAATTTGATTTTTAAATCACTTAGTATTATATTAATATATTCTTACTGATTAAGTGGTTTTTAAGGAATATTTATGTAGCTAAATAATATTCCATTATAGTGTTATATTTTTAATCTAGTGTTTCTCAGACTGTAGCTCACAACTCACTAACAGGTTTAGAGAGTTGCAATCAACACTTTAAAAAATGAAATTGGGGCTTCCCTGGTGGCGCAGTGGTTGAGAGTCCGCCTGCCGATGCAGGGGACGCGGGTTTGTGCCCCGGTCCAGGAAGATCCCACGTGCCGTGGAGCGGCTGGGCCCGTGAGCCATGGCCGCTGGGCCTGCACGTCCGGAGCCTGTGCTCCTCAACGGGAGAGGCCACAACAGTGAGAGGCCCACGTACCGCAAAATAAATAAATAAATAAAAAATGAAATTGAATGCATTGTATGTAGTAGAAACATGTATTGTCTCATGAAGCTTTTGTTTCGGATTTTATATGTGTGTGTGTGTGTGTGTGTGTGTGTGTGTGTGTGTGTGTATAAACATGCAAATGTGTTTGGTGTGTGAATATATATACAGTAGTTAAGAAAGTTCAAAAGCTACTGCCTTAAGCATTCTCCAATAGCAGGACATTTAGGTTACTTACATTTCTTACTATTGTAAGTAACACTGTAATGGATTTTTCTGTGGATAATTTTTTTTTTTTTTTTGGCCACATCATGCGGCTTCTGGGATTTTAGTTCCCCGAGCCGGGATAGAACCGGGGCCCTCAGCAATGAGAATGTGAAGTCCTAACCACTGGACCGCCAGGTAATCCCCTGTGGATAATTTTTTGAGTTTGTTTCCCTAGAACATATAGATATGGCAAATAATTGGATCAATGATATTAATTTTTAACCTTTTGATTTTTTTGCCAAGTTATTATCTAGAAATATTATATAGCAGATTACCCTACCAGCAATAACATGTGGTACATTAAGGTGATTTTTTAGAACTGGGCCCTGAGTAATGAGCATTTCCAGGCATTCAATGAGGGAGGAAAACACATTCCAGGCACAGAAAGCAGAATAATCAAAGGAATTGGGCCAGAGGTGCTAGAAGTACCTATTAATTTTGAGGAATAGCAGGTAGTGTTGTGTATGGGTGGTTATTGAAAAAGAGCAGGAATTTAGTCAGATAGGTTAGGGCCAGGATTCAGGGGCTTTATATGCCTTGCTAAACTTTGGGTCTTTATTCTTTAAGAACTGGAGCACCATAAGGTTTGAAAGCAGAAAGTGAAGTGATAAGACCTATATTATAGAATGACAAAATGGTGGAGAAACTAACCTTTAGAAATGAGTTAGGGGTTATTTCAGTGATTCAGGTAAGGAATGCTGAGAAACGGAACTAGAGTCAGAAAGTGGGGATAGAAAAGAGGGTCCCACTTTGAGAGATAGTTCTGACATAGAATAAGATGACTTGAGAGTATACAGTTAGATGACTCCTATGTAGTAACAGAAATGGGGACCCAGTTTGTTTGAAGAGAATGGATGGTCATAGTAACACCCTAGCCCAACAGGCAAGTGCCGTGGAATGCTGTCTTGCCTCCCAATGTAGAAATCATTGAATGACCTACCTGAGATGTTCCATGGGACCCTAGAGTGCTCTTCAGCCTCTGGTCCTGATGCACTGGTTCCAACCTCCTTATGGCGTAGGTTTGGGGTGTGTTTCTGGAACAATTTGATAGTGGGATGAGATGGGACACAATTCAAGTATGCGACCACTGGGAAGCATACTTGTTTTTTCACTGGACTATGTCTTTCTCAAAAACTGAGGAAGACATTTGATGGACAAAACTTGGAAAACAGTACCTTTACGGGGGTGGGATCTTTGACTTTGGATACAAGATTCTGATCTGGAGAATGATCATGAAGAACTTTAATATTTGAGTATGGCATTTATGAATGCTGGGGAGATGACAAGGGCTCAGGGAAAAGGCAGGATTTCCTACTGCTAAAAGTCTCATTTTTTCGTTCTGTAGTTCTGTTTATTGAATAGATTAAGATATAAGATGGAAGATATTTACCTCCATACTGGAAGTGACTGAGGAAAACATAGAAAGCTGAATTATGTAATGGCACAGTGTACCCATTTTCACTTGTGTTCCTTTCCCCTTTGCTTTTTTCCGGGATTTCATTCATCATTTTTTTCAACAAATATTTATTAAGCATTTACTATGTGCCAGGGACTCTTCTAGGTGCTGGAGATGCAACAATAAACAAAACAAAGTTTCTTTCCTCAAAAAAACTTACGTTCTAGAAATTAGCATAAATCACTATTAGGAAAGTCACCCCAGCCGTATCAAATCATAGATATGCGTGGCACTTTGAATTAACCAGAAAGTTCCATTTTTAAAATTATTTTAGATTCTAGATAAACTGAAGATTATGGTTTCATGGCTACTGAGACCTTTGAAGCTATCCTTTTTCAGTCAAAATTTACCTAGGATGGAACATTCGTAAGTTATACTAATATGTACATAAGCCTCTGGTTCCTCTTCCACAACGGCAGAGTGTGTTCTGGACTTGGATTCAGAAGAAACAGTACTTGGCTGACGATCTGTGTAACCTGGTCAATTGACTTAACCTCTCCTGCCTAGTTCCACTTTTCTGAGACAAGTACAATAATATCTGCCCTAGTCATTGTACAATGTAGTTATAAATTTCAAATGAGATCACACAATGAAAAATATTTTGAAAAGTACAAAAGGTAAAACAAATGTAAGGTTATTATCTCCCATGGTCTTATATAGGCCTGAAAGGGCTTGTTCAGACCTAGGGACAGTCAAGTTCATTATGACTGTTGATTCTGGAAAAGAGCAAAGGAGGCAGGGAGAGGACAGTGTGCTATTAGTGGTAGCGTTGCATAGAGAAAGAAGATTCCAAATCTGAGTGAAAATCATAAGGACTTGGGGAATATCAAAACAACAGAACAAGGACTACCTTTGAAAAATCTACTTTAACATTCTGTCACTCCCCAGCGCTTAGCACACAGCTGTTGTCCTACAGACACTTCCTGATAGTCAAAGGGAGGAGGATTGAGTGAGGAGAAATAATCTGCTAAACAGCTGTTATCTGCAGTGTAATGTGAAACGGTGCAATGGTTTTGCTTTTTTGTTTTTATTTTGTATTGTTCAGTCCAGGTCGAAATGTAGGCGGTGTCCTGCGTTACGTGATGTGCATTACAGTGGTTCTCTTGATACCGTCAGGTCCACGCATTGATTGTTCAGTAGCTCTCGGGTGACACTTGCTGCAAATTGTAGGAACTGCACTGCTTAAAAATTCCACATTTGGGTTTCCGCAGGCTTCTGAGGTGTGACGGGTTAGTAGTAACACTGATTCCATAAACCTCCCATGAAAACCAGTTTCACTGTGCCACGGCATACCACATTCCTGTTTAATTGATGTACACCTGGGAATTAAAAGTGCGTCAATATACATCACCGAGCGCCCACACTGTGCACTGTGCTGCCACCGTGTGGCGGGAGAGGAGTGGGGCGTAGTGGGGTGCCCTGGCCTTGGAATCGGGCCACCTGCAGCTCTGTAACATTTCTGTTGGTCATAAACCTCCCTTGCCTACGCAACTGGGTTGTTATGTGGTTTAAATAACGTGTATGTGACAACTTTTGTAAATTATGTATAATGTGGTTATCCTAAGACGACCTCAGGGACTTGCATTCTCGTGGAGTGTAACATAAGCAGTAAATGATAACAACACAAGACCCATACGCAATACGGCAGCAGGAATAAAAACACTAGTTAACACTTTGTGGTGGTTTCACACTGGTACAGTTGTGCTCAGCTAAGATCATCGTCCCAGGTTTCTCTCCTTGCCTGGTTCTGGGTTAGGGCTGCCCGAGGAGAAATTCACGCGGAGGAATAACAACACTAGTTAACACTTTGTGGTGGTTTCACACTGGTACAGTTGTGCTCAGCTAAGATCATCGTCCCAGGTTTCTCTCCTTGCCTGGTTCTGGGTTAGGGCTGCCCGAGGAGAAATTCACGCGGGATTTGGAAGGCGGAAGTGACGTGGCAGCTCGCGTGCTGGGCGGGTTGGTGCAGGGCTTAGAAGAAGGGTTGTTCGCGCTGTTTTGACTTCACTGGAGTCAAGCCTCAGCTGTGACTGTGGCGGCTCCTGCTCCCACCAGCTCTCCTTCAGCTTCTTCCGGTTCAGGTAGGTACATGCTGCTCGGCGAAGGCACCCGCTTCTTTTTCTGGTCACCAGCGCTGTGTGGTTAAACGCTGTGAGAGGCAGTCGTGGGTTCCAGTTTTCCTTGCTTTCCTCAGCTGTGGTCTCGAGTTTCTTCCCCATCGGCCTACTCTTCTGACCTAACTCCTCCAGCAGATTCAGAGGCAGCCTTCTCAGCCCTGGTCTTCTTCATCAGCCTTCCTTTGTGGTTCCTAATAAGTGATTTTTCTCTCATCCTCCAGCTTTCCCCTTGCAGGCTTTTACTTATCCAGATTTCCCCACAGTTGTGTAAGGGAATCTCTGTAATAAAACCCTTATTCCGTTATTAGTCATATGGTTCTGCTTCCCTGATCGAACCCTCCATGATACTCGCATATGGACTCTTCTAAGCATTTCACTCATGTTTACATATCTGATTTCCAACACAAGCCTGGTGAACAGGTCCGTTTTATCTGCATTTTGAAGACGAGAACATTGAGGCATAGAAAAGCTAAATAACTTATTCAACATCATAGAGTCACTAAGGGGCAGAGCTGGGATTTGAGTCCCAGCTTCAGTTTTTCCAGAGTCTAGGGTCTTATTCTCTGGACTATACAGTCTGTCCTGGTATTATTTTTATTGCTGCTGCTGTTGTTCAGTGTCAGGGGAGAGCCATGAGAACTGAAGTTGTCTCTCAAGGGCAAGGAGAGTTGTGTGAAAAAGCTGAGCCTGAAAGTGCTGGTCCCGAGAACCAGAGCAAAGGTGAGCTCCAGACTGCAGCACCAATCCACAAGGGAGAAAGGATGGGCAAACGGTCAGAATTAAATCTAAGGTCCAAGGGCTGAATGGAGGAGTGGCATTGATTAAGTTCTCTGAGGAATCCCATGCAGGTTGGCATGAGAGAGATCCAGCCACAGGTGTTGAGAAGCTGCTTAAAAGGACCTGCAGGTCAGGAATGGGAACCCAGTGGGAATTCATGTTCTGAACACGATTATGGTGTAAGCAGAAAAAGAGGAACTGGTAGTCAAGTCAGCTTTTAATACCGACCTTCCTAATTCCCTTTGCCTTGTCACTGAGTCCAAGGTCTTGGGCAGTTTAAGCCCACAGTGGTAGTTAAATGGATATATGTGATTTGTGCCGCATCTCTTCCTTTGGGGACCCATCTTCTGTGATTCTGTGTGATTCATGTGGGTCTGATCGGTCACCTCATTCCACCCCAGCATGTGACCAGGCTTGTGCAGTCAGAGCCTTGTTTGCCAGAACTATTGTAGACAATGTAGGTAGGTTGGAGTTGGCCCTATTCCCCTGGCCTCAGTGATTGGTTATGGATTATCAGCAGAACCAAACAATGCTATCAGAACAATGTTGTCTTTTCCTCTAATACCATGAACTACAAACACAATATAAGTTGGAATTACTTGTGGGTCATCTTGCCTGGCCAAATGAAGGTATCTCTCTTTTTGGAGAGGATGAGCCCAGTATGCAAAGAAAAGCAAAGCTGAGAGAGAGCCCAAACCATACTGTTGAATGCCTGGATCCAGCTATATCTGAAGGTCTAGCTCTAGGCCTGTGCTGTCTAACATGGTAACCACTAGCACATGTGAGCACTTGAAATATAGCTAGTACAATTTGATACGTCCTGGAGATGTAAGATAGACACCAGATTTTGAAGACTTTGTGTGTTAAAGGAAAAGAGTAAAATATCTCAAATAATTTTAACTTTCTGATTAAATGTTGAAAGTAGGATAATATAGATATATTGGATTCATAAAGTATACTATTAAAATGAATTTCACCTGGATCTTTTAACTTTAAAATGTGTCTATTAACAATTTAAAAATTATATATGTGTCTCACATTATATTTCTATTGCTTAGCACTTCTCTAGACTCTTTACTTACAGTAGCCAATAAATTCCCTTTTTACTGATTCTGATTTGAATTGAGTTTTTGTCACTCACAGATGAGAGTTAGGACAGGCACATATTGGATCTCAGCTCAGGCAGATAGGAAGTCGGGAGTGCTGCCATGCAGAGCCCTGCATACATCATCAGGATGGAGACTGCAGAACATTACACTCTCCATGTATGTGGCTTCTGTGACCTCCCAAATTGCATCTCTTTTGCTCATTCGTTTTCTGAGCACTAGGCACAGATTAGTAGATGTTAGGTAGATATTTCCCTTTGGCTATTCCCTACCGCAAAGTCAGCATGTTTATAACCAAATTGCCAGGTCTTTCTGGTCAACCATATTCAAAGATTTGAAGTCATTCTTGATCACACCACCTTTTCCTACTTCTTGATTTTCAACGAAACAGATTTTTGAGCCAGAATGAACTTTTTAAGTTCCTGTAGTGGGGTATAAACTCAATTCATAGGTATGAAAACTGATTAGTCAGGAAGTTTGTTAAATCTTTCTCCATGCTCTTTGCTTGTCATAAGTCTTCCCAAGTGATGAGAGCAAGCAGTTGCTGCATTCTGGCGGTCCTTTTCTCCAGGAGGAAGCCCCTGGCCACCTCCTCTGACTCCTGGTATTGTAACTGCTTGGGTTAAATGATCTGCTTGATTGCACTGCCCCCTTGTGGTACCAACAAACGTTAGTTAGTGGTGCACCCTATAAAAAAGAATAGTCAAGGATTAGAAAAGTTATATTAATTTGGTTTTCATTTACTTATTTGTTTTCATACAAAAAGAGACATATAACATTTGACTAATTTACTTATCAAATTAATCCTTGAGAAGAAATCTTATTCATTAAGTTAAAAATAATTAAAAAGCATACTTCAATATTAAGGGTGAAAGGAAAAGAGCAGAAGAGGGAATGATAAGGAGTAAGAGACAAAGGCGACCTTAAGAATGGGGCAGAGAGAGAATAAAAAAAATATATTTAAAAAATAAAAAGACAGGAAAGTCAGAGTGAGAAACACAGAGACACCCAAGGGAAGAGACCTTTAAATGAGAAGAGCCATCCCTGTGGAAGGAGGCTGCTGCAGAGTCCAGCACTGTCTTCCCAAGAAGGATTGTTAGCAGTTCAAGACAAGGACGGGACCCTTTCTGGGTGGTGACTAATTGGGCCTTCTGAGAAAATAGTCAAGAGGCATCAGGGAACTGCCAGCTGAGACTGTTCAGGGCCTGGTGGGCAGGGTGCGGTGGGCAATTGAAGTTACAACACTTGACGCTCCTCCCCTAGTGCCTCAGACTTTGCTTCCAGTGGGGCATCTCTGAACATCTTGTAGGAAGGACTGTAAGGAACTGAGGAAAGAGGGCCACAAACTTAACACGTGACAAGGCAAGTCCATCCTGTTTGGGACTATATTAGTCAGCTCAAGCTGCTATAACAAAATACCACAGACTGGGTGGCTTAAACAACAGAAATTAATTTTCTCACAGTTGTTGAGGCTAGAAGTCCAAGATTAAGGTGCCAGCAGGGTTGGTTTCTGATGAGACCTCGCTTTGTGGATTGCAAACAGCTGCCTTTCTCACTGTGTCCTCGCACAGCGGAGGAAGAGAGAGAGTTTTGGTGTCTCTTCCTCTTATAAGGACACCAGTCTTATCAAATTAGGAGCTCACTCTTACGGTCCTTACGACCTCATTTAACCTTAATTACCTCCTAAAAGCTGTATCTTTAAATATAGACATATTGGGGGTAAGGGCTTCAGCAAATGGATTTTGGAGGGACCAATTTAGAATGTTGGAACGTTAGTGACAAGACAGTCCTCTCCCACCTCAGCAGTGTGGTCAGTGTGGGAGAGGTCAGTGAGGCACCAGGGAGCAGAGGGATGGCGGCAGTGTGGCGATCATGAGGTGGGAATGGCTGGCCCAGGGGGATGAGGCCTACCTGCATCAGCGATGGGTCAGATCCTCACATCACCTGCCCTGTAACAGAGACAAGAAGAAAATAGTAACTTTAAAACTAACGCAACATTGTAAAGCAACTATACTCCAATAAAAATTATTAAAAAAATGAGAAAATAATAATTTCAGCTCCGAGAGGACCAGAGGAGACATTTGCTCTATGACCATAAAGGTGAACTTGTACAGTAATTACTCTCAGGCATAATGACCCACTCAAGAAGCCTGTCAGGAAAAGGGAGGAGCTCTGGCAGGACTGGATTCTAATGTTTTCACTGGCAAGGACTTAGTTTCATTTTGTAAAGCTGCCCACACCTTTCTCAGTCTTGTGATGGCTAGAAGACATAAAGATGGCGGTGCTGAGGGAGATAGCAGGGGTGTGGGCTGACGGATGTCTGAGGATTGACTGAAGGAAGTAGGAGAGAGACTGAGCCTCCCCCCTCCCCCCACACACAGCTGAGCTCCAGATGTACTAATAAATCCAGAGGTATCTTCTGTAACAGACAACCTTTATTATCTGGCCTTCTGGGTTACCATGGTTAAAGACCTAAATTCAAGGTCATGTTTTCCCAGTCACAGGTGTGGGGGAAATGACTCTTGGTCCTTGCTGCTGAGATGGACGGCATTGAAATGAAGGCTGGGATCTGGTTTGGGGACCAGGGGTCCCTTTGTATTCACTCCCTGCCGAGTGGAGCTGGTAGAAAGCCCACCGGAAGACTCCTCCCACCATTTCCTCATAAGCAGCTGCTCTTTTGAGATGTGGTTAGGCCCCAGTGCATCCTGCAACCAGCCTCTCCTAACACCAGTGAAGAGTGTAGCTGAGCAGAGTCATAATCAGCACGTTCACACATCAGTTAGGGATGTTAGGAGAAGCGGGAGGTGACTAGTACCTCACACTCAGAAGACCCGGGCCTTTTTGCCATTGCTGGAGGGAAGGCAACAAAAGGGACTGGGGACTAATGAAAATCAACTTGCCATGTAAGTTCAGATACCTCGAAGATCTTGCCTAAGCCCTTTAGAAAGCAGGGCACACCCAGGCCAGTTTCACAGAGCTCAGTATCCCCAGACCAGTGACCGCCTGTGGTGGGTGGACACAGCCACCTTCTCAGAGGCCAGGGTAGAGGAGGCATCGGGCAGTCATCAGGGGAGCAGCACAGCCGGGGCCACGAGCCCCCAGAGCTCCCACGCAGCACCTGGTGCAGCAACCCTCAGCCCCGAAGCCTGCTGTCTTCCCTCCCTCGCGTGCAGATCCATGAGCTAGAATGCAAGGGGAGCATGTTACGCCACCGGCGAGCTAGGCCAGCAGGTGAAAGAGACAAGAGTTTAGAGATGGGAGTGAGAGCAAGTTGAGGGACTCATTGGTGCCTGGGGGAGAGCGTGCGTGCGCGTGTGTGTGTGTGTCAGGTCACTTGCCTCAGTTCTCACATTCCCAAAGTCCTGTGTCTGTATTTGCTGTTGTTATTTACTCCTTCTGGGGGTAGAGTTGAAAACCCAGTCCCTTGGAGAGGAGGGTATTTCTTTGCAAGGTTTATTTCAGTTAGTTATATGGTTCGTAACATAACTGTCCCTGTGTTCAGAGGTCCGAGGTTGAAAGTCCCCAGGATCACACTCCAAGTGCTACATCTTGTTAGGAGGGCGGGAGCCAGTGTTGGGTGTCTGTATTGTGGCTTGGTGCCTCTGAAGACACTTGTCTCCTGAGATTCTGCTGGCTGGGTGGCTCTGCTTTGACCGTTCGGCCATATAAACGCTAGAGACCCGCCTGACCTTTGGTTGCTTGCTGATATCATGATAGTAGGAGACGCAATGCAAAAGGACCTGCTTGCAGAACTAAACTGTCCCAGGATTTTACAAGGTTCAAATCCCTCCTTTAGAGGAGGGGTTGGCCTACTTTTTCTGTAAAGGGCCAGGTAATAAACATTTTAGGCTTTGTGGGCCAATTTCTGTTACAACCAGTCAATTCTGCCATTTGTAGCATAAAGTCAGCCATAAACAATATGTAAACAAATGAGCATGGCTATGTCAGTAAAACTCTCTTTCCAAAAATGGGGGGGCAGACTGCTGCCTGGATTTGGCCTACAGGCCATATAGTTCGCTGATCCTTGCTATAAAATATCTTTTATATAAACCTCTCCCTTCTTAAACTTCTGCCATCACCAGAACAACCTATATTCCATAGTTATCAGGAGAGGTGGGAGAGGCTGGAAAATCCAGGGTATTTGTTTTGACATTTCTCACTGGGGTCTTGGCCTTGATGAGCTCAGGTTATGTACCCCTGATCAATCAGCATTTGAAAACCCTCTGGGCATGAGTTACTGAACAGAGTTCTAAGTGTCCTCACCACTGTCCTGTAGCAATAGACAAGTCAAACACGGGATTATATTGCTTCTACCTAGAAGTGTGGGGATGATGATGAAAGGAGTATCTAAAGTGTTTCCAGTTAAAAATAGAATTCAGGATAAAGATAAGGAAATGTGGGTGGTATAAACACAAATGTAGTTTTACTAGAGGTTGCCATTTTGCGTATCTGCCAGCTAAGAATCAGAACAAATGTTTTCCTGTAGCCTCACCCAAAGGGTTTATGATTAGACTCATGGGCTTTGCTGGGAAATAGTATATCAGTGTTGTTTTAATTTGTGTTTCTCCCGTTAGGAGTGAGGTGAAGGTCATTTCATATGTTTATGAAATGTTTCTTTATCTGTGAATTTATTTGTTCACATCTGCTGCCCTGTATTTTTATTGGGTTATTTGTCTTTTGTGCTACAAATTTTTTTTTAAAGAGCCCTTTTATACTTATGGAGACTAGTGTTTTTTTTTCTTTTGATATAAGTTGCATTTGCCCCAGTGTGGTCACTTTTGTTTTTTTTTTTTTAATGTTTTAAAATTTTATAACAGCTTTATTAAGGCACAATTTGCATACAATAAAATTCACCCATCATAACTGAACATTTTGATGAGTTTTAGCTATTGGATACAGTTGTGTGACCACCACTACACTCAAGATGCTTCCAGCATCCCCCCAAATTCCCTTGTGCCAATTTGTAGTCAACTTTCTCCCCTCCTCCCTGCCCCAGATAACCACCCATCTGATTCTGGAAGGTCATATACTTGGAACCATACAGTGTGTAGCTTTTTGAGTCTGGCTTCTTTCACTCAGAATAATACTTTTGAGATTCATCCATGTTGTAGCATGAATCAGTAGTTTGTTCCTTTTTATTGCTGAGAAGTATTCCATTGTATGGCTGTATGGTATTTATTTGTCCATTCATCAGTCGAAAGACATTTAGGTTGTTACCGGTTTTTATGAATTTATGAATTATGAATAATGCTGCTATGAACATTCATATATAAATCTTTATATGTATATATGTTTTCAGTTCTCTTGGGTAAATACCTAGGAGTGGGTTGGCTGGATTGTATGGTAAGTATATAGTTTAACTATGCAAGAAACTGTCAAAGTGTGTCCCAAAGATGCTGTGCCATTTTGCATTCCCATCAGCGTATGAGAATTCTAGTTTTTCTTGTCAACACTTAGTAGAATCAATGTTTAAAAAACTTTCCTGATGACTAGGGATGCTGGGCATCTTTTCATATGCTTACTGGTCATTCTTAGTTTATTTAAAGTGTTTTAAACCTATCTTTAAAAATATGATTATATTGAAATGTAATTATATGATATGACTGTATTGTAGAGACTTTGGTACAGAAATTTGCCCTGGATCTAAGAGGAATTTATCACTAGTAGAGGATTTTTAAGCCCATCAAGAATGGGTTTAAAGCAAGAAAGGGCCTTTGAAAGGATCCTGTGGATAGAATGTGGTAGGAGTGGAGGGGTATTTTATTTTATTATTTTTTTGAATTTTACTTTCTTTTTTTTATACAGCACGTTCTTATTAGTTATCTATTTTATACATATTAGTGTATATGTGTCAATCCCAATCTCCCAATTCATCCCACCACCACCCCCGCCCCGCTTTCTCCCCTTGGTGTCCATACGTTTGTTTTCCATATCTGTGTCTCTATTTCTGCTTTCATCTGTACCATTTTTCTAGATTCCACATATATGTGTTAATATACAATATTTGTTTTTCTGACTTACTTCACTCTGTATGACAGTCTCTAGTTCCATCCACGTCTCTACAAATGACCCATTTTCGTTCCTTTTTATGGCTGAATAATATTACATTGTATATATGTACCACATCTTCTTTATCCATTTGTCTGTCGATGGGCATTCCATGACCTGGCTATTGTAAATAGTGCTACAGTGAACATTGGGGTGCATGTGTCTTTTTGAATTATGGTTTTCTCTGGGTATATGCCCAGTAGTGGGATTGCTGGGTCATATGGTAGTTCTATTTTTAGTTTTTTAAGGAACCTCCATACTGTTCTCCTTAGTGGTTTTATCAGTTTACATTCCCACCAGCAGTGCAAGAGGGTTCCCTTTTCTTCACACCCTCTCCAGCATTTGTTGTTTGTAGATTTTCTGATTATGCCCAATCTAACTGGTGTGAGATGATACCTCATTGTGGTTTTGATTTGCATTTCTCTAATAATTAGTGATGCTGAGCAGCTTTTCATGTGCTTCTTGGCCATCTGTATCTCTTCTTTGGAGAAATGTCTATTTAGGGCTTCTGCCCATTTTTTGATTGGGTTGTTTGTTTCTTTAACATTGAACTGCATGAGCTGTTTATATATTTTAGAGATTAATCCTTTGTCCATTGATTCATTTGCAAATATTTTCTCCCATTCTGAGGATTGTCTTTTTGTCTTGTTTATAGTTTCCTTTGCTGTGAAAAAGCTGTTAAGTTTCATTAGGTCCTATTTGTTTATTTTTGTTTTTATTTCCATTACTCTAGGAGGTGGGTCAGAAGAGATCTTGCTGTGATTTATGTCAAAGCGTGTTCTGCCTATGTTTTCCTCTAAGAGTTTGATAGTGTCTGGTCTTACATTTAGGTCTTTAATCCATTTTGAGCTTATTTTTGTGCATGGTGTTAGGGAGTGTTCTGATTTCATTCTTTTACATGTAGCTGTCCAGTTTTCCCAGCACCACTTATTGAAGAGACTATCTTTTCTCCATTGTATATCCTTGCCTATTTTGTCATAGATTAGTTGACCATATGTGCATGGGTTTGTTTCTGGTCTTTCTTTCCTGTTCCATTGATCTGTATTTCTGTTTTTGTTCCAGTATCATACTGTCTTGATTACTGTAGCTTTGTAGTATAGTCTGAAATCAGGGAGTCTGATTCCTCCAGCTGAGTTTTTTTTCCCTCAAGACTGCTTTGGCTATTCAGGGTCTTTTGTGTCTCCATACAAATTTTAAGATTTTTTGTTCTAGTTTTGCCATTGGTGATTTGATAGGGATTGCATTGAATCTGTAGATTGCTCTGGATAGTATAGTCATTTTCACAGTATTACTTCTTCCAATCCAAGAATGTGGTTTATCTCTCCACCTGTTTGTGTCATCTTTGTTTTCTTTGATCAGTGTCTTATAGTTTTCTGAGTACAGGTCTTTTGTCTCCTAGGTAAGTTTATTCCTAAGTATTTTATTCTTTGTGCTGCAATGGTGAGTGGCATTATTTCCTTAATTTCTCTTTTGGATCTTTCATTGTTAGTGTATAGGATTGCAAGAGATTTCTGTGCATTAATTTTGTATCCTTTACCAAATTCGTTGGTTAGCTCTAGTAGTTTTCTGGCGGTATCTTTAGGATTATGTATGTACAGTATCATGGCATGTGCAAACAGTGACAGTTTTACTTCTTTTCCAATTTGTATTCCTTTTATTTCTTTTTCTTCTCTGATTGCCGTGGCTAGGACTTCCAAAACTATGTTGAATAATAGTGGGGAGAGTGGACATCCTTGTCTTGTTCCTGATCTTAGAGGAAATACTTTCAGTTTTTCACCATTGAGAATGATGTTTGCTGTGGGTTTGTCATATATAGCCTTTATTATGTTGAGGTAGTTTCCCTCTATGCCCACTTTCTGGAGAGTTTTTATCATAAATGGTGTTGAAATTTGTCAAAAGCTTTTTCTGCATCCATTGAGATGATCATATGGTTTTCATTCCTCAGTTTGTTAATATGGTGTATCACATTGATTTGTATATACTGAAGAATCCTTGCATCCCTAGGATAAATTGCACTTGGTCATGGTGTATGATCCTTTTAATGTGTTGTTGGATTCTGTTTGCTAGTATTTTGTTGAGGATATTTGCATCTATATTCATCAGTGATATTAGTCTATAATTTTCTTTTTTTGTAGTATCTCTGGTTTTGGTATCAGGGTGATGGTGGCCTCGTAGAATGAGTTTGGGAGTGTTCCTTCCTCTGCAAATTTTTGGAAGAGTTTGAGAAGGATGGCTGTTAGATCGTCTCTAAATGTTTGATAGAATTCACCTGTGAAGCCATCTGGTCCTTTTTGTTTGTTTGTTGGAAGATTTTTATTTTATTTTTATTTATTTATATTTATTTATTTATTTATTTCTAATTATTTAAAAAATTTCTAATTATTTAAAAAAATTTTTGGCTGTGTTGGGTCTTCGTTGCTGCACACGGGCTTTCTCTAGTTGTGGTGAGTGGGCTTCTCATTGCGGTGCATGGGCTTCTCATTGCGGTGGCTTCTCTTGTTGCAGAGTACAGGCTCTAGGTGTGCGGGCTTCAGTAGTTGTGATGCATGGGCTCAGTAGTTGTGGCTCATGGGGCCTGGAGCGCAGGCTCAGTCGTTGTGGCACACAGGCTTAGTTGCTCCACGGCATGTGGGGTCTTCCTGGACCAGGGCTCGAACTGGTGTCCCCTGCATTGGCAGGTGGATTCTTAACGATTGCGCCACCAGGGAAGCCCCGGAAGATTTTTAATCACAGTTTCAATTTCATTACTTGTGATTGGTCTGTTCATATTTTCTGTTTCTTCCTGGTTCTGTCTTGGAAGGTTTTACCTTGCTAAGAATTTGTCCATTTCTTCCAGGTTGTCCATTTTATTGGCATAGAGTTGCTTGTACTAGTCTCTTATGATGCTTTGTACTTCTGCGGTGTCCATTGTAACATCTCCTTTTTCATTTCTGATTTTATTGATTTGAGTCCTCTCCCTCTTTTTCTTGATGAGTCTGGCTAAAAGTTTATCACTTTTGTTTATCTGTTTATCTTCTCAAAGAACCAGCTTTTAGTTTTATTGATCTTTTCTATGTTTCTACTTTATTTATTTCTGCTCTGATCTGTATGATTTCTTTCCTTCCACTAACTTTGGGTTTTGTTTGTTCTTCTTTCTTTAGTTCCTTTAGGTGTAAGGTTAGATTTTTTAAGATTTTTCTTTTTTCTTGAGGTTGTATTGTATTGCTATAAACTTGCCTCTTAGAACTGCTTTTGCTGCATCCCATAGGTTTTGGGTTGTCGTGTTTTCGTTGTCATTTGTCTCTAGGTTTTTAAAAATTTCCTCAGTGATCTCTTGGTTATTTAGTAACATATTGTTTAGCCTCCATGTGTTTGTGTTTTTTACGTTTTTTTTTCTCTGTAATTGATTTCTAATCTCATAGCGTTGTGGTCAGAGAAGGTATATGATTTCAATTTTCTTCAATATACTGAGGCTTGATTTGTGACACAAGATGTGATCTATCCTGGAGAATGTTCTGTGTGCACTAGAGAAGAAAGTGTAATCTGCTGTTTTTGGATGGAATGTCCTATAAATATCAATTAAATCTGTCTGGTCTGTTGTGTCATTAAAAGCTTGTGTTTCCTTATTAATTTTCTGTCTGGATGATCTGTCCATTGGTGTAAGTGAGGTGTTAAGAATCCTCCACTATTATTGTGTTAGTGTTGATTTCCTCTTTTATAGCTTTTAGCAGTTGCCTTATGTATTGAGGTGCTCCTATGTTGGGTGCGTATATATTTATAATTGTTATATCTTCTTCTTGGATTGACCCCTTGATCATTATGTAGTGTCCTTCCTTGTCTCTTGTAACATTCTTTATATTAAAGTCTATTTTATCCAATATGAGTATTGCTACTCTAGCTTTCTTTTGATTTCCATTTGCATGGAATATCTTTTTCGATCCCCTCACTTTCAGTCTGTATGTGTCCCTGGGTCTGAAGTGGGTCTCTTGTAGACAGCATATATGTGTGTCTTGTTTTTGTATCCTTCAGCGAGCCTGTGTCTTTTGGTTGGAGCATTTAATCCATTTACATTTAAGGTAACTATTGATATGTATGTTGATATTACCATTTTCTTAATTGTTTTGGGTTTGTTTTTGTAGGTCCTTTTCTTGTGTTTCGCACTTAGAGAAGTTCCTTTAGCATTTGTTGTAGAGCTTGTTTGGTGGTGCTGAGTTCTCCTAGCTTTTGCTTGTCTGTAAAGCTTTTGATTTCTCTGTAGAATCTGAATGAGATCCTTGCCGGGTAGAGTAATCTTGCTTGTAGGTTCTATCCTTTCATCACTTTAAATGTATTGTGCCAGTCCCTTCCGGTTTGTAGTTTCTGCTGAGAAATCAGCTGTTAACCTTATAGGAGTTCCTTTGTATGTTATTTGTTGTTTTGCCCGTGTTGCTTTTAATAATTTTTCTTTGTCTTTAATTTTTGTCCATTTGATTACTATGTGTCTTGGTGTGTTTCTCCTTGGGTTTATCCTGCCTGGGACTCTCTGCACTTTCTGGGCTTGCGAGCCTATTTCCTTTCACATGATAGGGAAGTTTTCAACTATAATCTCTTCAGATATTTTCTTGGGTCCTTTCTCTCTCTCTTCTCCTTCTGGAACCCCTATAATGTGAATGTTGTTGCATTTAATGTTGTCCCAAAAGTATCTTAGGCTGTCTTCATTTCTTTTCATTCTTTTTTCTTTATTCTGTTTGTGGCAGTGAATTCCACTATTCTGTTTTCCAGGTCACTTATCCATTTTTCTGCCCCAGTTATTCTGCTATTGATTCCTTCTAGTGTATTTTTCATTTCAGTTATTGTATTGTTTATCTCTGTTTGTTTGTTCTTTAATTCTTCTAGATCTTTCTTAAATATTTCTTGCATCTTCTCGACCTTGCCTCCATTATGTTTCCAAGGACCTGGATCACCTTCACTATCATTATTCTCAATTTTATTTTCTGGAAAATTGCCTGTCTCCACTCCATTTAGTTGTTTTTCTTGGGTTTTATCTTGTTCCTTCATCTGGTACATAGTCCTCTGCCTTTTCATTTTGTGTATTTTTCTGTGAATGTGGTTTTTGTTCCATAGGCTGCAGGATTGTAGTTCTTCTTGCTTCTGCTGTCTTCCTTCTGGTGGATGAGGGTATCTAAGAGGCTTGTGCAAGCTTCCTGATGGGAGAGACTGGTGGTGGGTAGAGCTGGGTGTTGCTCTGGTGGGCAGAGCTCAGTAAAACTTTAATCCACTTGTCTGCTGATGGGTGGGGCTGAGTTCCCTCCCTGTTGGTCGTTTGGCCTGAGGTGACCCAGCACTGGAGGCTACAGGCTCTTTGGTGGGGCTAATAGTGGACTCTGGGAGGGCTCACACCAAGGAGTACTTCCCAAAACTTCTGCTGCCAGTGTCCTTGTCCCTGTGGTGAGCCACATCCACCACCACCCCTCCCCACCTCTGCAGGAGACCCTCCAACACTAGCAGGTAGGTCTGGTTCAGTCTCCTATGGGGTCACTGCCCCTTCCCCCTGGAGCCTGATGTTCATACTACATTGTGTGTGTCCTCCAAGAGTGGAGTCTCTGTTTCCCCTAGTCCTGTAGAAGTCCTGCAGTCAAATCCTGTTAGTCTTCAAAGTCTGATTCTCTGGAATGCTTCCTCCCATTGCCAGATCCCCAGGTTGGGAATCCTTATATGGGGCTCAGAACCTTCACTCCAGTGGGTGGACCTCTTTGGTATAATTGTTCTCCAGTTTTTGAGTCACCCACTCAGCGTTATGGGATTTGATTTTATTGTGATTGTGCCCCTCGTACTGTCTCATTGCAGCTTCTCCTTTGTCCTTGGATGTGGGGTATCTTTTTTGGTGAGTTCCAGTGTCTTCTTGTCGATCATTGTTCTGCAGTTAGTTGTGATTCTGATGCTCTCGCAACGAGTAGGTGCACATCCTTCTACTCTGTCATCTTCAAACGAAGGTCATATAACTAGATGGTGTGGAAGCTGAGACTCAAATCTTGGCGTGTCTGACCAGGAAGCCCAGATTTTTGCCACTCCCTCAAGCTGCTGTGAATTCTCCTTCCTTTAAGACCAGTTGGCAGGGATTGCCAGGTAAAATAGCTGACTCCTAAATGTGTTTGGAGATAAGGAATTACTCTGCAGGGAAGGGTTTGTGAGTCAAAGGTGAGTTCCCAGTGTGTGTGAGAGGTGAGAGGTCCACCATCAGTTCTTAGCTGGTCGAAGCTGAGAACTTGTTACCCACCTCCGTCAGGGCCCTAAAGCCCTCCAGCTCAGATGGATCAAACAGGCAGAGCTTGCGACCAGCCACGTGGCCCAGCTTGGTCACTTGGTTTTCAGTTTTTCTTATTTTTTTTAATGTAAAAGTTTTTTTCTCCTTTTTTTTTTCTTTACATCTTTATTAGATTATAATTGCTTTACAATGTTGTGTTAGTTCCTGCTATACAACGAAGTGAATCAACTGTATGTATACCTATATCACCTCCCTCTTGGCCCTCCCTCCCACCCTCCCTATCCCCCCCCCAGGTCATCACAGAGCACCGAGATGATATCTCTGTGCTATACAGCAGCTTCCCACTAGTTATCTGTTTTACACACGGTAGTGTATATATGTCAGTGCTACTCTCTCAATTCGTCCCACACTCCCCTTCCCACCCTGTGTCCACAAGTCCATTCTCGACATCTCCATCTGTACTCCTGCCCTGCCACTAGGTTCATCACTACCATTTTTCTAGATTCCATATATATGTATTAATATATGGTATTTGTTTTTCTCTTTCTGACTTACTTCACTCTTTATGACAGAGTCTAGGTTCATCCACATCACTACAAATGACTCAATTTCGTTCCTTTTTATGGCTGAGTAATATCCTATTGTATATATGTACCATATCTTCTGTATCCATTCCTCTATTGATGGACATTTAGGCTGCTTCCATGTCCTGGCTATTGTAAATAGGGCTGCAAGGAACACTGGGTACATGTTCCTTTTTGAATTATGGTTTTCTCTGGGTATATGCCCAGTAGTGGGATTGGTGGGTCATATGGTAGTTCTACTTTTAGTTTTTTAAGGAACCTCCATACTGTTCTCCATAGTGGCTGTATCAATTTACATTCCCACCAATAGTACAAGAGGGTTCCCTTTTCTCCACCCCCTCTCCAGGATTTATTGTTTGAAGATTTTGTGATGATGGCCATTCTGACTGGTGTGAGGTGATAACTCATTGTGGTTTTGATTTGCATTTGTCTAATGATTAGTGATGTTGAGCATGTTTTCATGTGTTTGTTGGTCATCTGTATGTCTTCTTTGAAGAAATGTCTATTTAGGTCTTCTGCCCATTTTTGGATTGGGTTGTTTGGTTTTTTGATATTGAGCTGCATGAGCTGCTTGTGTATTTTGGAAATTAATCCTTTGTCAGTTGCTTTGTTTGCAAATATTTTCTCCCATTCTGAGGGTTGTCTTTTCGTCTTGTTTATGGTTTCCTTTGCTGTGCAAAAGCTTTTAAGTTTCATTAGGTCCCATTTATTTATTTTTGTTTTTATTTTAATTACTCTAGGAAGTGGGTCAAAAAGGATCTTGCTGTGATTTATGTCAAAGAGTGTTCCACCTACCTTTTCCTGTAAGAGTTTAATGCTGTCTGGCCTTACATTTAGGTTTTTAATCCATTTTTAGTTTATTTTTGTGTATAGTATTAGGAAGTGTTCTAATTTCATTCTTTTACATGTAGCTGTCCAGTTTTCCCAGCACCACTTATTGAAGAGACTGTCTTTTCTCCATTGTATATCCTTTCCTCCTTTGTCATAGATTAGTTGACCATAGGTGCATGGGTTTATCTCTGGGCTTTCTATCCTGTTCCAATGATCTATATTTCTGTTTTTGTTCCAGTACCATACTGTCTTGATTTCTGTAGCTGTAGCATAGTCGGAAGTCCAGGAACCTGATTCCCCCAGCTCCATTTTTGTTTCTCAAGATTGCTTTGGCTATTTGGGGTCTCTTGTGTTTCCATACAAATTGTAAAATTTTTTGTTCTAGTTTTGTGAAAAATGCCATTGGTAATTTGATAACGATTGCATTGAATCTGTAGATTGCTTTGGGTAGTATAGTCATTTTCACAGTGTTGATTCTTCCAGTCCAAGAACATGGTTTATATCTCCATATGTTTATATCGTCTTTGATTTCTTTCATCAGTGTCTTATAGTTTTCTGTATGCAGGTCTTTTGTCTCCTTAGGTAGGTTTATTCCTACGTATTGTATTCTTTTTGTTGCAGTGGTAAATGGGATTGTTTCCTTAATTTCTCCTTCTGATTTTTCGTTGTTAGTATATAGGAATGCAAGAGATTTCTATGTATTAATTTTGTATCCTGCAACTTTACTAAGTTCGTTGGTTAGCTCTAGTAGTTTTCTGGTGGTATCTTTAGTATTTTCTATGTATAGTATCATGTCATCTGCAAACAGTGCCAGTTTTACTTCTTCTTTGCCAATTTGGATTCCTTTTATTTCTTTTTCTTCTCTGATTGCTATGGCTAAAACTTCCAAAACTATGTTGAATAATAGTGGTGAGAGTGGGCACCCTTGTCTTTTTTTTTTTTTTTCCTTGCGTTATGTGGGCCTCTCACTGTTGTGGCCTCTCCCATTGCGGAGCACAGGCTCCGGACGCGCAGGCTCAGCGGCCATGGCTCACGGGCCTAGCTGCTCCGCGGCATGTGAGATCTTCCTGAACCAGGGCACGAACCCTTGTCCCCTGCATTGGCAGGTGGACTCTCAAGCACTGCACCACCAGGGAAGCCCGGCACCCTTGTCTTGTTCCTGATCTTAGAGGAAATGCTTTCAGTTTTTCACCATTGAGAATGATGTTTGCTGTGGGTTTGTCATATATGGCCTTCCCCCACCCCTTTAAAAAATATTTTTTATAGTCAAATAGAGCCATCTTTCTCTTTCTTGCATCTGATACTTGTCATGTAGGAAGCTTTTCCTTCTTTCCAATTTAAAAACAATATACCTGTTTCTCTTTTAGTTCTTACATGATTTCATTTTTCTGTATTTAAGTCTGTTATTAATTTGGAAATTATCTTGGTGGGTAATCTGAAGGTGGATTCAATTTTATATTATTTTTCTAATGGCTATCTAGTTATCTCAATATTAAAAAGTCATATTCCCCTAAGATTTGAGATGGCATTTTTTCATGTATCAAATTATCATATGCACTTGGGTCGGTTTGTAGACTTTCTTTTCTGTCTACTCATATGTCAATATTATACTGTTTTAATTTACAGGATTATACTATGCTCTCATATCTCATAGGCTAGCCTCTCCCCCTTTGGTTTTCTTTTATCAGGTTGTTTCTGGCTTGTTTTTGTTTTTTCTCCTTCCAATTGAACTTTATAATTAAGTTGTCTACGTAAGAAAACAATTCTATTGGTATTTTTGTTAGCGTTGCATTTGTGAGTTAACTCAGAATTAAGATCTTTATGATGTTGAGTCTTATTGAAATATGTGGTATGTTTCTGTTTATTCACATCTCCTTTAATGTCTTTCATGAATATTTATAATTTTCATCATGTTCCTTCAGTTCAAAGAACTTCCTGAAAAACTGCCTGTTGGACAGGTCTGCTGGTCATGAGTAATCTCAGATTTTACTTACCTAAAAATGTCTTTATTTTGCTTTCAGTTATGAAGAATATTTTCACTGTACGTAGAATTCTAGATTGGCAATGTTTATTTTCCCTTTCAGCACTGTAAATATGTCAATTCATTAGCTTCTGGATTGCACTGTTTCTAATGAGAGGTCAGTGATAATTCTTAGCATTTTGGGGTCTTTTTTATATGGCTACATTTATTTCTTTTCATCATTGATTTCCAGAAATTTGACTATGATGAGATTATGTGTCATTTTCTTTGGTTTATTTGGATTGTACTGTATTGAGCTTCTCCAGTCTGTGGGTTGATATTTTTCATTAAGTTTGGAAAATTTTCAACCATATTTCTTCAATTTTTTTTGTTGTGTTTTATTTATTATTATCATTATCAATATTATTGTTATTTTACTGTAACATCTCTCTCCTCTCCCACTAGAAATCCAGTCACATTTTTATTAGACTATTTGATATTACCCAATAGCCACTGAGGTTCTATTCATTTTTCCAGTCTCCCCACCCCATCCCCCAACCCCACTGCCTGTGCTTCTGTTTGGATAGTTTTTATTGTCCTATCTTTATGTTCACTGATGGTTTTTTCTTCAGGGTTCAGTCTGCTGTTATGTCCATCCAGAGCTTTTTCATTTCTGTTCGATTATCAGTTTTAACTTATATAATTGCTGTTTGATTCTTTTGTGTAGGGTCCACTTATCTCTTGAGGTTATCTCTTCATTCAGTATATCTGTGTTTTCTCATAAATCATTAAACATATTTATACTAACTATTTAAAATAGTTGTTTGCTAATTGCGACATCTTTGTCATTTCTGGATCTGTTTCTATGGATTATTTTTTTAGTGGATCACATTTTCTTCTCATGTCTGTAATTTTTGATTGTGTAGTAGACATTTTAGCTACTTTTTAAAAAGCCTGACTTTTGTTGTCTTGTTTTAAAGAGTGTTGGGTTTTGTTCTGTCGGTTAGTTTAGTGGAGGATGAGCTTGATGCTTTCAGGGCATAAAGTAAGCTGTATTAGGATAGATTTACAGTAGGCTTTATTCTATGGCTAGAATAAGGCAACTCATCTTTGGCTTTTCTGAGGTCTCAGTTGAGTTCTTGGAGAGCACAGTGAGGTTTCTTTGCATTGAGTGGTTGGAACACCCATGTCTCTGTGCATTCTATGACCTCTGCAATTTCCACTCAATACGCAGTTCTCATCCCGAGTAGCTGTTATCTGTTATGCCTCATCTGCTCTCATCCTGTGCGTCTTAATCTTTGTTCAAAATGCTAAGATCCATTTGCAGAGTTCTTGTTGTTCTCCTTTGTGAAGCTTCCTTTTTTCTAGTACAAGGATCTACAAATTCCATTCCCTTGAGGTCCTGATCTCCAAGCTCTGTCTCTCCAGGTAATAAATCCATTATGCTCTGCATGAACTTACCTCCCTGAACTATGGCCTAGAAATTGCTTTCATACAGAAAGCCAAGGAGAGCATAGAGTGTACCTCATTTGCTTCCCTTCTTTTATATGATTCTTGTTGTCCAACATCTGAAAACAGTTACTTCATAGATTTGTCCAATTTTATGGGTGATTCTGTGAGAATATTAGTTTGGTATCAATTACTGTCATGGTTAGAAGCAGAGATATGATCTGCATTTTTTTTTCTTGTTCTTGTTACATGATGTTCAGGAGGAAACTTTGTCGATTAAATAAACAAAAAAAAAAACTATTCATTTTCCTGCAGGATCTTGAAATTCTCATCCATGGTGTTGACTCTAAATATGTCCTTATCTCTAGAGCAACTCTACCACATTTTGCCTTTGGATTTTTGGCAGTTTGTCACGTTTGCCTCTGAGCTTGTCAATATTTTGACCCTCAACTCTTGAGGGACTCTGTCCTGGCCTGAGCTCCCTCTGTATCAAGGATTTTAAATCTCATACCACAGCTGTGTCCTTGCCTAGTCCTTATGTTTGGGTATCCTGGCAGCTGAGGCAGAATTCAGTTCTTCATAGAATAGGATGAGAGAAATATGCATTACCAGTCTCTAGAGTCAGTGTATAGTACAAAGACACCCCAGTTCATGTGAGCATGGCCTGAGAATTCAAGCCAGCAACCCCTGGGATTTTTGCTGCTGACAGCAGACCCTTTGCTGCAAACCTCATGGGAATTAATAGTGACTTTGCCTCTAAAGCTTCTTTCCTTGGTGGCAATGAGGCTGACACGTCCCTGGAATTATAGATTCATACAGTGCAGCTGCTTAATTCCCATAGAGAGCAAACATGGTTTCTCACTGTCATGCTGAAATGCTCTCTCCAAAGGCTTTTTGCAAAGGCAGCTTCCCCATTCCCAGCCTTGCCTTCTCTTCTACCATGCAGCCTGGTGAAAACGTGCAACTATTCTAGCAAAGGGGCGTAGGGATGCTGATTTCTTTTATTACTTTATCTTGGGCTGAAACTGTGCTCGTATGACATCGGGCACAATTTTATTTTGTCTTCTTTGGCTTACAGGAGGCTTAGCTTCTCCCATTTTATTTATAGAAACCCATATATCAAAGGAGAGAATAAGGGAGGTTTTTCTGTGATGTGGCTCTTAGCAAGAATCTGCATATGTTACAGGTGTCTTTCCCTCATTGCATATATGCAGTCTTTCTTCGGACAGGGCACAGAGAGACTCTGCCACACCTTTCTAACAAATAACAATTATAGACTATTAGTTCTGTTTAGTCCTGTGAAGAGGAAAACTCCTTATGTGGGAGTGCCAGGAAATCTAGGCCTCATTTAGGACATTTTCTGGAGAACTTCCAATACATCATTTAATATAAATGTGTTATAATTTGATTCAGAGCCCTTTTTAAAAAAATTCTCAGGCAGTTTATTTAATTGACCATGCATTCTGTTGCTTTATGTTTTTTCTTTCAACACTATGAATTAAGGAGATTTATTTTTAAATCAAAGAATTGGTTAATGAGAAATTTAATTTGTAAATAACACACAATAAACATTAATTTCATATAGAAGCCAAAATGTGTTGTGTTGCTGACTGTGATGTTCCTTACTTCATCTGTGTGGCTGAACTCTCGGGGCATATTTCCTGGGCCTCAGTGAGGGGTGTCATCCAAGTCCTTCTGGAACCCACTCTTTGCCCCCCAATTCTACTGCTGAAAGCATACCTTTAGTTGTTGTCTGGACCCCTGGGTAATACGGAAATCTACTACATACCTCACGTGGTCTTCTCTAAGGAACTTTAAAGAGAAGGGAGCTGCAGTTCCTTTTCTCTGCGTGACACTGTCTTTGATTCTTCTTGTCTTCCTCCAGCTATTTCCTCTCACTCTCCTACTACAGTGTTTCCTTTACTGGCCAGCGTGGTCCTGCTGGTCTTCAGCTGAGAGGCTTTTCCCAGTCAATTATTCAGCCTCTGCCGCTCCCGATGGTGCATTCCTGTATCGCAGCCACATTGCATTATTAAACATTTTCATGATAAACAATTCAGAGCAGCATTCAAAATTAAAAACATTCATCCCAAGGCAAATAAGAGCTCTAGTTTATTGGAATGTGCTTTAATGATAATCTGATATTCCTCTGAAGCAGGTTCTTAAATTATAATCTGAGTTGCTGGGTGGTAGGATATCTTTCTAGAGTCCCAGGCTATAGTGACCCTCTCTGAATTTGCCCTTGGTTGTCAGCAAGACAGTTCTCTCTGAAGCTGTGAGCTTTTCTCACAGAACTGATTTTCTATTGGAGAGTTTCCCCTGACTTCTCCCATTCCTCTTTGAGAAATAGGAGCCAGTTTGCTTCTTCCATCATCCATTAGTTCTAAGTGAACTACACTGTACTATTGTCCTAATTAAGGTGTGCACTTTGAAGAGTGCGCCAAGCTCAGCATCACGTAAATGAACAGACCTTTAAAATTCTCACCATTTCTGGAAGAATTTTCTTTATTTTATGAACCCTTAAGACACTCTCTAGGGTAATCTCAAGTTCTTCCTCGTATGTTTCTTAAGAAGGTGGCATTGCCTTTAAAGAGCTACTCAAATCTGCCTTTACAGAGGCAGAACTGCAAAAATGGTGGATGCGTTGCTTCCTTCAAGACTTCACAGCTCACATGTCAGAACTTTAGTTTCTCAAGTGCAAATGACGATGATAATAGTATCTAGCATTTAAGGTTATTGTGAAAATACAGTGAGTTGATAAATATGAAGCACTTAGAACAGTGACTGAAACATTATTCAGTGTGTTAGCTGCTATCACTTTTATTTGAGAGGACTTCATATAAATACATACTTTAAAATGTGTATCAAAGCAACATTGTATTTAACACCATTCTATCCCTCCAGTGCCGCAGTACCACTAATTGGATTTAGGTTTAGGTCTCTCCAGGCAGAACCTGAATGAACTCCAGGCTGCGACTGGGCTTTACCACCTTTCAGTGGACAATCTAGGTATTGCATTCCTGCCCTCACCTGCTGAGTTTCACCAGTTCTTCCAATGGTCTCTGCTACCAACTGAGATAGCTTCCAGTTTTACCTTTGCTCCTCTCTCCCCGGCCACAGGCGAGTATTTACATGGCCTGAGATTAGAGAATGATATAAATCAGGAAACTCTGTTGGCATTTGCAGCTGAGTCTGTTTCCCCAGTGCCTATCTCCTGTAGCTGGATGGAGTGCTCTCCTGGCCCCTCTCCTCCCATCAGTCCTATTTTAAATGATTCATTTAGATGGGATCCTACTCTTACTCTTAAAAAGTTGCCTGTTCTCAAAGCCAAATATTGATCTCAAGTTTTAGAAGGGCATTATTGGAAATCCTTCATAAGCAGTTCATCCTCAACATGATGTAGGAAGACCAATGGTGATGGCAAGATATGTTGTTTGGGGCATTTATTATTTACCAGATATTATAGACTGAATGTGTTCCTCTAAAATTCATATTTTGAAACCTAACCCCCAAGGTGATGGTATTTGGAGGTGGGGCCTTTGGGAGGCGACTAGGTCATGAGGGCCTTGCCCTCATGAATGCCATTAGGGCCCTTAAAAAAGAGACCCCACAGAGCTCCTTTGCCTCTCCTACCATGTGAGGTTACAGTGAGAGGCTGGTCTGTGAACCAGAAAGTAGGCCTTCACCAGGCACCAAATCTTAGACTTCCCAGACTGTATAGACTGTGAGAAATAAATTTCTGTTGTTTATAAACGACCCAGTCTGTGGTAGTTTTGTCATAGCAGCCTGACAGACTAAAATTCAAGATAACTGGAAATGTGACCTTACACCTGGGTAACCCTACTGTCAGTTCATCCAGGTTAGTCAAAGGTTAAACTTACAGTCCTGGAAATTATTATTATTTTTTATAGAGATATATTGACATGTAACATATTATTAGTTTCAGGTGTACAACATAATGAATCGATCTATTTATATATTGTGAAATGATCACAGTTAAGTCTAGTTAACATCCATCACCACACAGAGTTACAAATTTTTTTTTCTTGTGATGAGAAATTTAAAAATCTACTCTTAGCGACTTTCAAATATACGATATAGTATGTTTAACTGTAGTCACCATGCTGTACATTACATTCCCAGGACTTATTTATTTTATAACTGGAATTTTGTACCTTTGACCCCTTGCAGCCATTTTGCTCACCTCCAGCCCCCACCTCTGTCTGCCAACTGCGAATCTCTTCTCTGTATCTGTGAGTTGTTTTTTTTTTTTAAGATTCCACATGTAAGTGATATCATACAGTATTTGTCTTTCTCTGTCTGACTTGTTTCACTTAGCATAATGCCCTCAAGGTCCATGCATTTTGTCTCTGATGGAAGGATTTCTGCCTTTTTATGACTGAATAATATTCCACTATGTATGTATGTATGTATGTGTCTACACACACACACACACACACACACACACACACATATCACATTTGCTGTATCCATTTGTCCATCAGTGGACACTTAGGTTGTTTCCATGTCTTGTCTTGTAAATAATGCTGCAGTGAACATGGGGTGTAGATATCTCTGAGTTAGTGTTTTCGTTTCCTTCAGATAAATACCCAAAAGTAGAATTTCTGGATCATATGGTAGTTATATTTTTAATTTTTTGAGGAACCTCCATCCTGTTTTCCATAGTGGCTGTACCAGATTACTTTCCCACCAGCAGTGCACAAGGGTTCTCTTTTCTCCACATCCTTGCCAACACTTGTCATTTCTTGTCATTTTGATAATAGACATTCTAACAGGTATGAGGTGATATCTCACTGTGGTTTTGATTTGCATTTCCCTAATGATTAGTGATGTTGAGCACCTTTTCATGTGCCTATTGTTTATCTGTATGTCGTCATTGGGAAAATGTCTATTCAGATCCCTCACCCAATTTTTTTAAATTGAATTGTTTGTTTTTTTTGCTATTGAGTTTTATGAGTTATATATATATAGTTTGGATATTAACTGCTTATCAAATATATAGTTCACAAATATTTTCTCCCACTCCCACTCCATAAGTTGTCTTTTCATTTTGTTGATAGTTTCATTTGCTGTGCAGAAGCTTTTTAGTTTGATGTAGTCCCACTTGTTTGTTTTTGTTTTTGTTGCCTTTGCTTTGGGTGTCAAATCCAAAAAAAAATCATTGCCAAGACTGATGTCACGGAGCTTACTGCCTTTGTTTTCTTCTAGGAGTTTTATGGTTTCAGCTCTTACATTCCCTAGAAATTACTAAGTAAGTGTCTTTCCTTCACTCTTAGAAGTGTCTTAGTTTAGACAATAAATTATAAGATTGCTCTAACTTGAACTGTTGTCTTCTAATCCTCCAAATTGTTTTATAACAGGAGTTCATAACCTAACATCAGTTTCCTGACTTGCAGGTTGGTGGTTTCTATAGGCTCCTCTATTTTAACAACTCTGTTACAAAGCTTCCAGGAGAGGTGTGTTGAGAATTATGTTAGAAAACCTAACATGAGCATATTCATGGTGAAAGGTATGATGAAAATAGGACATCAGTCTCTACCACAGTAGAATAGGAAAATCTCTTTTCAGGTTATACCTCCTTCTGAAGCCTTCCTTGATTGCCCAAGACAGGTGAAGAAATCTGTGCTTATATAAGACACCCTGTGCTTATCTCTATTTTAGGATTTACCATATAATACTCAAATTATATTTGTCCTGTGACTATACTTCTTGAAGGCAGGGACTATATTGCAATTATTTGTACTTTCCCAGGGTCTGGCACAATGCCTGGCACTAGTACCTGCTGAAAAAAATGTTAGTTGTTCTGAACATTCATCATGCTAATTGAACTCAAGGCTATTTTTTTTTAAATTGTTATTTATTTTTTGGCTGCGTTGGGTCTTCATTGCTGCGTGTGGGCTTTCTCTAGTTGCAGCGAGCAGGGGCTACTCTTCGTTGCGGTGCGCAGGCTTCTCATTGCAGTGGCTTCTCTTGTTGCGGAGCATGGGCTCTAGGGAGCGTGGGCTTCTGTAGTTGTGGCACGTGGGCTCAGTAGTTGTGACTAGCGGGCTCTAGAGTGCAGGCTCAGTAGTTGTGCACAGGCTTAGTTGCTCTGCAGCATGTGGGATCTTCCTGGACCAGGGATCGAACCTGTGTCCCCTGCCCTGGCAGGTGGATTCTTTTTTTTTTTTTTTTTTTCTTGCGTTATGCGGGCCTCTCACTGTTGTGGCCTCTCCCATTTGCGGAGCACAGGCTCCGGACGCGCAGGCTCAGCGGCCATGGCTCACGGGCCCAGCCGCTCCGCGGCATGTGGGATCTTCCCGAAACGGGGCACGAACCCGCGTCTCCTGCATCGGCAGGCGGACTCTCAAGCACTGCGCCACCAGGGAAGCCCGGCAGGTGGATTCTTAACCACTGTGCCACCAGGGAAGTCCTTCAGGGCTATTTGTATCAACTCTTCTCTTTATTGAAGTTGGTTAGTACCTACCTACTAGAGGCTGCTGCCCACCTACCTAATGAAGCAAATTAATCTGATGTGTTATTGTCATGTAGGCTACTCCCCCACCCCGCCCCAGTCTTCCATGTATGGAACATTCTCTTGCTTCCACCTCATGGAGGCAGGTGAACCCCTTTCCCTTCTCCCTACTCTTAGTAAGTCTGATGACACCCCATGTTCCTGCTCACCTGATCCTAAGCCACCAAAAATAAGATGAAGCAACACGTACCTCAGCCAGGAATTTCTTAGGAAGATCCTGTCAGGGACTGTAGCCAGTCCCAGAGAGACATGGCCACAAGGCCCACAAGTAAAGCCAGTGACCCAGGTGAGGAAGGTGTGGCCAATGTCATGAGTCTGGAGTTTGACATCGGTGCTGATCTTGATAAAAGAGATGGATCAAATAAAGAGATTAGAATTATTCTAATTAGAATAATTCTCGTTCTCTGTCTGTAATTCTGGTAAAACATATGAAAATTGTGACTCACATATGGTGTTTACACTCTGTGGATTTGAATGACCTGAGCTATTCTTATCTTGCTTTACAGTGAATAATTGAGATTTGGGCTTTGTAGGATGAAAGAAAAAGTGTTTCAAAATCCAAGGTGACTATAACAGTATCTGCCTTTCAAGTGGGATAGGAGTGACATATTTCATATCAGAGGAAAATATGTATATACATCTGTATGGCTTCCTTCTACTCACAGAGGCCGGAAGGGGAGGAAGAGAGGAAAGCATAAAACTTCAAAATCTCCCCTGTTCTTTCTTTTCCTTTCTTCTTCTAATCTGAATAATGCTGCAGGTTTTGGGGGTGGGTATCAAAGGTTGAGATAACCCATTGTTTTGTCAAAGGATATATATGAGTGTTTTTTTGTTTGTTTGTTTGCCAACATGAGCACAGGGCTAAGTTGGAATGGGAACCAAATTACTCTGAATAATAAAATGAGGGGAATTGAGATGTGAGATTTGAGGTATAAGGTATAGGCATTGCTTTCTTGCAAACCCCTGCATTGCCCCAGATCTGTAATAAAGTCTGTTGTTCTCTTCATGCTTTTGAGGAAATCAAGGAGCAGCTGAGTTCTACATCTACAATGTCTGCATTGAGTATAGCAGAGCTTCTCGAACATTAATATACATGCAGATCACTGGGAAGCTTATTGAAGATTTTGATCCAGCAGGTCTGGGGTAGGGCCCAAGATTCTGAATTACTAACAAGTGTCCAGGTGTTACCAATACCCCTGGTCCCAAGATCACATTTTGAAGTGCAGGTGGACTGTCATATTCGGCAGATTGAAAAGCTTAGAATGAGAAAAACCTTGAGTTCCTCAGATATCTTAGGGGAGAGTATTAGACTGCCCACTGAACACAGGAGAAAGAAGTTGGAATCAGTTTTATTAAATCTCAAATGACAAGAAGAGGGCAGCTGATACCTGAGTTATAGGTACTTGCATTACTTTTGAGCTTTTGGGTTTTGGGGGTTTTAGGATTGAAACCTTCCTGATTTGCTTTTCATGGTTCCTTTTCTTTCTTTCTTTCTTTCCTTCCTTCCTTCCTTTCCTCCACTGTTCCTTCTTTTCCTTTCTTATTCTTCTGTGAATTTTTCTCACATCCAATGCATGGTGTCCACTGGAATCTTAGGAAGAAAACTCAAGCTTGCCCTGAAAGTGTCACCCCAAATTAATATCCCAGAAGGCTACCCTTTCATTAGTATTCAGACCTGGTTTCAGCCCAGATCACTAATGGACTCTTTTCTCTGAGGATGATAATTATGTGTGATGCTGCTGTTCCCTGCCAGTCTGGGGATTTGAAGAGCTTTTATCACTGTGGTGGGCTCATCAGAGAGTTCAGTGGCCTGGATGAAGCTGTTCCACCAAGAAAACGTCTTCGGCCATTGTAAGCAAAGTTTCAGCCATCACCAAACCTGATGTTGTTGCATGGCTTCGTGTGGAGTTTGTGTAGTTGCTGACGGATGAGAGCACGAGCACTGCTGGGTACTTGCACACTGTCTGGTATTAGTACACACTGTCAGGTCACCTGTGGGTAGGTTAAATGCAACAAAAACAAGAGTTCCTACTCTGAAATCAGCTCTAATCTAGGATGCTCCCCATTCTGACTTAGTTAATATGAACAGTGAAATTGTATTTATCTGATGTTTCCAAACACCTCATTTGTTCTCAGATTTTCAGTCTGTTGACCATTCTCCAATCCAGTCTTTTATAGCTTTGTGTATATCAAAGAACTGCATATATTCCTATTTGATGCATATGCCCTTATCTCTTTCTAATTCTCTTTTATTGCTTCATCACCTTCTGATGGAAGATTACTTGTCACTTGCCCTGGCTTATATTCACAGGGCAGTGTGTTCTACAACATTATGCAAGCATTTCCCTCCCTCAGAGCTGATACTTCTCAGAGCTCTGGCCAAGTTGACACACTGGGGTGCGGACAGCGGCTCTTCTTGTGTGGCAGGTGACTGATTAAGCTGAGCCGTGGAGGGCAGTGCCAGGAGTGAGAACCAGGCCAATGAGCAGGTAAGGGGTCAGGCAGGCAGACCACAGCCTGGAGCCACAGTTTCCTGGAAAGCAAAGCCATGTAGGTGGCCTACCTTCCAGGGAAGGGGTTAGGACTTGTAGTTCTATAGAAGCTGAAGTGATAGAGAAAAGCAAACAAGAAAACTAAGTTTTATAAGAACAGCTGTGAAATCAGGCTGTTTACTGAAGCCGTCTTCAGTCACAGAAGTTTATAGATGCTTCTTGCCAAGGTTGAATCTGTTCTCTGAAGTGGCTGCCTCTGGATCTGCAGGTGGAAGTGAGTGAAATAACTTGCTAGGGTGGAGGATGGAGTAGGAATCGAGACCACAGGAAGTCAGTTCCTGATGCAGACACTATTGTCCATGCAATTTTGGATCCTCGGGTATCCAAAATAACAGGATGACCCAGGAGTACTGCTGTCTGGAAGGGACAACACCAATCATACTGCAAACTAGATTTTAGAAACATTTATATTGAGCCCGTATAAACTTTACTACTAGCACAAAGCCTAGTGCCCAATGCACAGTAGGTACTATTAATGTTTGCTGTACTGAGGTGGACTAAGTGTGAACGGACTGGGGTTTGTCCAAGTGGAAGCCCTGGATGTGTGACTTGGGTAGCAGGGAATTAACGTGAGTTAAAAAGGGCAGGAATATTGAGAAAATGGAACACAGCAATAAGAGGAAGGCTGCATGTTGGGAGAAGGGCTATCAGAAAAAGAACACAGTGTGAGAAGTCCAGAGGTGGGCATCCCCAGAAGAGCTTAATTCAGCCTCACTAATGTTCTTTGAGGGCCAGCTTCTTTGGTCCTGATCTCCATGCGCCAGGGGGTGCTCTCCCTCAGGATGGGCCCTCCCCATGCTGATGATGTGGCTGCCTCCTTTCCATAGTTACATAGACACAACAACAAACGGGACGAGGACTGGCTCTTCCAGGTTCTCCTTCACAGAGAGGTCCCAGCAGATCTCTCCTCCGATCTCTGCCAAGAGCTACGTATGTTCCTGTTTACTCCTGCATCAATCACTGATGAGCAGAATGAGATTTCCGCGATTAGCATATATTGTGCTGAGCAGAGTGTAGTCCTTGGGGCTTTGGGGCTGGGGCTGGAGCTAGACTCTCCTAAAACACTAGACAGAAGAGGGTGGAGAAGAGAGTTTGGGTAGGCTACCATCAATATTGTTATAATGGATATTTAGAGGGTTTGGGAAGCTGTTGGAATTAGTTGTGTGAAGTCCAAATCTGGTGTCTGGTGTGAATGCCACGTTTACCTCACCTTGCTAGAACGTGTGTTGCACTCTGAATCACTGAACTGGGGGTGTGCTGCAGACCTTGTGTGCAAGAAGGGTTATGAAGGGATGGAAGGGGAGAGGCTGCATCCCAAGTTGTGATCTTTAGAAGTGGAACTGACCTGTTCACTTTGATGTAGGTGTGTGTGAGGGGAGCCTTCTTTGAGGAGATTGCCCTGAACCTGGTTCATTGCATAGTTCTACTGATCCACAAGAGAAGTTGTTTCTCTTGGTCTGATGCCTATTCTGCATGGTCCCAGTTTAAAGACTAACAGTATGGATACTCATTCCCCAAATCCATCTCTCCTTACCAGCTAGATGTCTTGTCACAGCTCCCTCTGCCCTTCTAGACCCTAGCTCCCTTGCTATAAGCCAAGGCTCATGTATTTTCCAAGGTCAACTTTGAACCAGTGGGGAAATGCATTTCTTTCTTTCTTTCTTTTTTTTATTGAATTATAGTTGATTTACAACATTGTGTTAGTTTCTGGTGTACAGCAAAGTGATTCAGCTTTTTATATATATATGTGTGTGTATACACACATATACACACACATTTTCTTTTTCATATTCTTTTCCATTATGGTTTATTACAGGATACTGAATATAGTTACCTGTGCTATACAGTAGGACCTTGTTGTTTATTTTATATATAGTAGTTTGTATCTGCAAATCCCAAACTCCTACGATTCCACATATAAATGATATCATATGATATTTGTCTTTCTCTTTCTGATTTACTCCACGTAGTATAATATCTAGGTCTATCCATGTTCCTGCACATGGCATTATTTCATTCTTTTTTATGGATGAGTGGTATTCCATTGTGTAATATATACCACATCTTCTTTATCCATTCATGTGTCAATGGACATTTAGGTTGTTTCTATGTCTTGGCTATTGTAAATAGTGCTGCTATGACCATAGGGTTGCATGTATCCTTCTGAATTATAGTTTTTTCTGAATATATGCCCAGTAGTGGGATTGCTGGATCATATGGCAACTCTATTTTTAGTGTTTTAAGGAACCTCCATACTGTTCTCCACAATGGCTACAGCAATTTAAATTCCCAGCAACAGTGTAGGAGGGTTCCCTTTTCTCCACACCCTCTCCAGCATTTGTTGTTATATTTGTAGACTTTTAAATGATGGCCATTCTGACCTGTGTGAGGTGGTACCTCATTATAGTTTTGATTTGCATGGGAAATGCATTTCCATCTGGGACTTTCAGACAGCCTTGTGGGGGAAATTGGGAGAAGGGCACATCTTTAATGGTACCCCTTGTTTTACTAGATAACTTTTCTGTCCAATCTGCCTCCTCCTCAAGCTCATTATTCCAAATGTATTTCAAGTTCAAAGAGGCCAAAGTGAACGGTGCTTTCTTCCTGACCAACTTTTGTTTTTTAAATTAATTTATTTAATTAATTTATTTTTGGTTGTGTTGGGTCTTCATTGCTGCGCATGGGGTTCCTCTAGTTGCGGCGAGCGGGGGTCACTCTTCGTTGCGGTGCACGGGCTTCTCGTTGCGGTGGCTTCTCTTGTTGCAGAGCATGGGCTCTAGGTGCGTAGGCTTCAGTAGTTGTGGTGCACAGGCTCAGTAGTTGTGGCTTACAGGCTCTAGAGCGCAGGCTCAGTAGTTGTGGTGCACGGGCTTAGTTGCTCTGCGGCATGTGGGATCTTCTTGGACCCGGGCTCGAACCTGTGTCCCCTGCACTGGTAGGCGGATTCTTAACCACTGCGCCAGCAGGGAAGTCCCCTAACCAACTTTTAATCATGTTTTCCAGTCGCCATTGAGGTGGTTGTAACATTCATGACGTTATAGTTTTAGATTTGGAATTCATCCTTTACTCCCTAGTAACGCTTAGCTATAAATTCCTTGGCTAAATTCAGTTGGAACATGAGATTCTCCTTATCTCATTCTCAATTTCTTTATGTGAGAAAGTCACAAAAGTTACTTTTTGTTTTGTCTCCTGTGGTTTAAATGCCAGTCTAACCCCTTGTACCCTTGACACGTTGTTCAAGATGGGCTGACAGTGGAGACATTTTAGATGCCATAGGATATTTTATAACTTTAAATATTTTATAACAAATTAAATGTTCATTATATGCTGGTCAGGGAAGAAAATCGCTGAAATATTTAATTAACATTTAATTTATTAGTCATCAAATATTTACGTAGCTCCTATCTGAGGGACTTTTCCTCTTTATTAGTGTAAGTTAGTAACAAGTTATCATTGTTAGTTACTGCAGCTCCTACTAATCCAAGTTTTTTGTGTTTCTAGATATCTTTAAAAATACCTTTGCATATGCATACAGGTAGACCCCAATATAGAAAGAAATATTTCTAAGGCCCTTTTTCCCCCAAAGACTTTTTTTGAGTCCAGTTGATTGCTAGTTAGACATATTTTCTCATAGAAATCCTATGTTTGTATGCGACTTTACAATTTGAAAACTTCCTTAATTGTCATGATCTCAATTCGCCTTGTCACTAGCAACAACTTTCATGAAATTTGTAGGGTGGGTAGGATCACTGATACCTTATAGGAGTTGGATTCTCAGAGGGTTTGTATAACCTCTCAGTGTCATGGTGGCAGAGGTGGAATTTGATCCCAGATTTTCTGCCTACAAGTTTAGACTGTTTCATGATCAGTGTCAGGTGGTATTTCAGCCTTGGAAAAGTCCTGACAGTTACTTTAGTGACCAATTTCATCTTTTGTTTCCAATTTATTATGGATGGAAAATGTGACCTATAAATGATTCTCTTGAATATATGTTTATTTAAGCAATGTACTGGATCAGTTTTTTGGTGAATGTTTCATGGACATAAGACAAAAATGTATATGTGTTCTCTATTTGGAGCCATATGGTTCTCCATATATTTAATACATTTATTGCATGATTCAGTCCCTCTAGGTATTTGCTTATTTTTTGTCTAGTAAGTCTACCCATTTCTGAAAGAAGTATATTGAATCTTCCTAGTATATTTGTTGTTCATTTATTAAGTTCTGTTTGCATTTCCAGTACTTTTTGCTTTACATATTTATCTGCTGTGTCATTTGGTGACTGTGGTATCTTATTTATAAGTAGTGCATTCTTATTATTGCAAAATATCTCTTTGATGTGTTTGATGTTTTCATAATCTTGCTGATTTTAAAATGCTCCCTTCACCTTTCCTTTTATTTATATTTTCCCAGATTCTCTTTGTATAGTTCTTTATTTTCAGCCTTTCATTATCACTTTAATTATTTCTTGTAAGCTTAGGGTTTTTTTAATAAGCAAATCTGAATTCTGTCTTTTGTCTTTTAATGGGAGAATTCAGCATGCATAGTACAAGGACTGGTATACTTGATGTTATTCTGTCTCTTTTCTTTGGTTTGTATTTATTTGGTTCGTATTTACATAGTTGCATCTTTTTATTTACATGGCTTGTTGAGATATAATTGAAGCACACTAAAGGTGCATATTTAAAGTTTACTATTGGATTACTTTGATATATATATATATGTGTGTGTGTGTGTGTGTGTGTGTATACACACACACACACACACACATTTGTGAAATCATATCTTCAATCAAGATAACAAGCATTCCCATCACCTGCAAAATTTCCTTGTGTTTCTTTGTAATCCATCCCTCTCTTCCCCTGGCTTTAGGCAAACACTTCTGCCTTTTGCTAATATAAATTAGTTTGAACTTTTAGAACTTTTCATGAATTGAATTATAGAGAATATATATTTTTTTGCTTGACTTCTTTCAAATGGCATAATGATTTTGAGATCCATCCACTTTATGTGTAACAATAGTTCACTTTTAATGTGCTCTTGTATGGACATACCATAATTTGCTTATCCAGTGACCTGTTGCTGGATATTTGGGTGTTTCCAGTTTTTGGACTTTATGAAGATTGCTGCTATGAACGTTCATGTAGAAGTCTTTGTATGGACATATACTTTCATTTCACTTGGATAAATACATAGTAGCAAAATAGCTGTTTTATGTGGTAGGTCCATATTTAACTTTATAAGGCACTGCCAAACTGTTTTCCAAAGTGGTTACACCATTTTACATTCTGATCAACAGTATATGAGAGTTCCATTGTTCCATGTCCTCCCCAACACAGAGGATTATAATAGGACCCAGAGGCTACATGACATAATATTCTCATTATCTAGTTACTTGATATATAAAAAACCAGAAACATGTGACTGTTACTCAAGGGAAAAGACAATAAAAAGACACCAATACATTTATTGCATGATTCAGTCCCTCTAGGTATTTGCTTATTTTTTGTCTAGTAAGTCTACCCATTTCTGAAAGAAGTATATTGAATCTTCCTAGTATATTTGTTGTTCATTTATTAAGTTCTGTTTGCATTTCCAGTACTTTTTGAAATGGCCTGAAATGGCCTGGATGTTGGAAGTATCAGAAAAAGTCTTTAAGCATCTGTTACAACTATGCTCCATGAGGTCAAGGTAAACACACTTAAAATGAATGCAAAAATAGGAAAAATAAAACTATAAAAAAGAGTCTAATGGAAATTTTAGAACTGAAAAATATATTATCTGAACTAGAAAAAGCTCACTGTTTGAACTCAGTAGTATAGTGAAGAAGACAGAGAAACAAGTCAATGAATTTGAAGGTAGTCTGAGAAACAAAGGAATAAAAGATTGAAAAAGTTAACAGAGCCTCAGAGACCTGTGGAATGATATCAAAAGGTTTAACATACATGTCACAGTAGTCCAAGAATGAGAGGAAAAAGATGTTGAGGAAGAAAACACATTTAAAGAAATAATGGCCAAAATTTCCCAAATCTGGGGAATATAAACCCAAATGTTTACAGATTCTGGAAGCTCAGTGAAACTTAAACAGCACAAACTCAAAGACAGTTGCACCTAGATGCATCATAGTCAACCTGACGAAATAAAGAAAAAGTCTTGGGGCTTCCCTGGTGGTGCAGTGGTTGAGAGTCCGCCTGCCAATGCAGGGGACACGGGTTCGTGCCCCGGTCCGGGAGGATTCCACATGCCGCGGAGCGGCTGGGTGCGTGAGCCATGGCCGCTGAGCCTGCGCGTCCGGAGCCTGTGCTCCTCAACGGGAGAGGCCACAACAGTGAGAGGCCCGCATACCGTAAAAAAAAAAAAAGAAAAAGAAAAGGTCTTGAAGGCAGCTAGAGAAAAGTGACACATTACATACAGGGGAGCAGTGATTAGAATGACTGTGGATTTCTCATCAAAAACCATGGAGGCCAGGGGAGAGTGAAACAACAACTTCAAGTGCTGAAAGAAATGAACTGTCAACCTCAAATTCTATGTCCAGTGAAAATATCCATCAGGAATGAAAGCAGAATACAGATATTTTTCTCAGACGAAGGAAAGCTAAGAGAATTCATCATCAGCAGAACTGCTTCTTAAGAAATGCCAAAGAAAATTTTCAGGTGAAAGGATCCTTAGGAATAAAGGCAGAGCAACAGAAATGGCAAATCTCTGGCTGAATAGAAAAGACTATTTTTTTTCTCTTAAGGTTTTTAAAATACATATGACTGAAAAAGCAAAAACTTGTGGGATTTTTAGTGTATGAAGATGCAGTATAAATGACCATTATGACATAAATGTCGGTGAAAAGACTTACATGGTTGGAAGGTTTTTTCCTTTTATATGAAGTGGAACAAAATGAGCTCAAATTAGACTGAGAGGTAAAGTTAGATATTAATATTCTAATCTCTAGAGCAACCACTAACAAACAAGTCAAAGCAAAACATATATAACCAAAAAGCCAATAGATAAATTATTATTGAATAGTAAAAATATTTAAATAATCCAAATGAATACTTTTTCATTTTCATTTTTTTGGTGTTGATTTGTAAAAGTTGACATTCACTTCATTTGTTGTTAATTTGGAAGTTCTATTGTACTTCGTTTCCTGTTCTGTTTTCTGTTATTCAGACTCACATACATATTTCTCTCCTATTTATTTAAAAATATCTTGCCTATTTCCCCCATCAAGACCCTGTATCTTCCCTCTATTTCCCCTGTCATTATGGCATAAAGTAAGGCTTTAAGAATACTTTCACTTTCCCCTGTCTCATAATCTCCCAGCCCCAACCCAGATGAGACTTTTTGGAAGACATCTTGCTTTTCTCTATCCCCAGTCTCAAAGTTTTGCTGAAGTAGTTTAGTACTTTTAATTCTTGAGTATTATTAAAATTTTCACTGAAGTTTACCCCTTGTATTTTAACAAATCTTATTTAGTGCATTCATCTCATTCACACAGTTTATCAGTATCCATTTATAATTCTCTCTGTCTGTCTCTCTTTCACAGTCACACACTGCAAAGCTTTCTCTATGTGGAAGAACACACTGTTTCCTCTCCTCTTCATTATGTTACAAATTGAGTTCTTGGCTCTGATTCATTAGTTCTTTGGTTAGAGTTCTTTCTTGAGCCTTTTCGTCTGGTGAGGTATGGGTGACATGAGTATAAACAATTTTTTTCCTCCTGCTAGTTAAACATCTGGGTTCTTAGCTTGTAGTCCTTTTCTCTCAGTACTTTATAGGTAATAATCCAATAGGTAATAATACCTCAGTACTTTATAGGTAATAGTCTTCTAGCTTCCAGTGTGATGAATAAAAATTTCTATACCAGTTCTTAGCAGATAACTTATTCTTTCTGTTAGAAATTCGTAATTATTTTGCTATCCTAAGAGTTTAGGAATTTTAACATCATGTGCTCAAGAGTATATATTTTTTCAGTTAAATTTGCCTAGAATTTAATGTACAATTTTAATCTGAAAACTTGTACTTTCCATCATCTCAGGGAAGTTCTCTTTTATTATTTGTTTAATTATCTCCTCTTGTTTCTGTATTCCATTAATGATTTCTAGAACTCCTATTACTGGCATCTTAGTTCTCCTGAATCTATCCTCCAAGTCTTTCACCTTTTCCCTCACAATTTACTTTTCTATAATTTGAGATTATTCTTTTAATTGGAGTTCAGTGCACTAATTTGGGACTCGATGTTTACCACTTCTCTGTCAATTGATTTACTGAAATATTAGTTTGAGAATCAAGGTTTTCAGTTCTAGAAGATCTTTTTTGTATGCTTGTGAGCTTTGCCTGAATATCATGAAGTGCTGTTGATATACTTCTGGTCAGTTGTCATCTGTCTCCTCTGGAAGCACCACTTTGCTGGGTGCCATTTTGTTTGGTCTTGCCTTCTCTGGGGCCATTAGATGTATTGTTATTTTCCTTTGTCTGTCACTGAGACTTAGATCTGATTATTGGGGTATCCTAAGTGGCAACAGTCCTGACGGTAGCAAGAGGTAATGTGATCTCTACCTCATGGCACGGTGGAATGGAAACAGCAGTCTGGAGTCTCTGGAGAAAGTTGCCCTCTCCCCAGATTCCATACACTCTCCTCACCTGAGGGACACGGAAACCTCAGCCCCATAGTTCAGCTCATCTCAGCATCCTGGGGACCTGTGCAACCTCTCACAAAGGGCCAATGTTGACCTCGCCCTTAGTGGGGTGAAAATCTCTGGGGACCAAGCTCCTTTAGGGTGTCCAGTCATCACCCCAGCTCTTTGACCCTGGTCTTCAGGTCTCCCATGAACTCTCCCCATTAGACATGGATTGGAGCCCAAGACTTCTCCTGCACTTATCTGACCATCAGCCCCAGCATCTAATTGGGGTAGGAGTGGCAGATCGTGTGAATTAGGAGGATGGGCGGATATGTGCCAGACTGCCATCATCCCAGACTTCCTCTTCTTGTGGAAGTTAAAAAAAGCCCAAGCTGATTCTGTATAAAAATAGTGAGAGAAGTGGGAATAGAATTTTAAGCAAAATAAATGGAAAGAACATGAATGTACGTATTTCAGATGTTAATTTATCTATGAGAATGAAGGGAAGACATTCATTTTAAAGGATGGTGGCCAAGTTTGGACATTTTATGTTGTTCATGTTGTATTAAATTGACTATTATCTAGTGCTCATTGATTAATAAATTTTAGTGATGTAGGAAAATGTGGTCAGTTAAATGAGTGACCTTAGCCATTTATAAAATATGTCCTTGGGGTCAACTTAATGTCCTAATTTGACCTACCTAAGATGTTTCTGGAGGTAACACTGTTTTGAGAGGCTAAACTACTCACCTCTTAGATTTGAGGTAGATTTATAAGACCAGGAACAGTGATGGGAAAGATGGCTCCACGATGGCATTGACTCAGCTTTTCGGATATGCTAGTGGAATATTCCCTTGAGGATGGATAGCCATAACGGGGGAAAGAAGAACAGTCATGGTGATTTTTGTCTTTTGGAAGCTCATGACTTATCTTGGAACCATTTTTCCTTCCCTCACTTTGTGCCCAAGCATGAGGGGAGAGCCGGTCTAAGGGCATTAGTTGTCCCGCATTACAAGGAGTTGAGCCTTGGTGGGAGGAATAAAGGTGTGCCTGTGTCTTTGCTTCTTTCTTCCTCCTGGGAGGAGCTGCCTTGCCTAGGGATGTCTTAGATGGTAGGAAGAAACTATTTCCCTCCCTTTGCATGGTGTGCTTTTCCTCGGAATTGCTTCTCTTCTGTATTAGAGTGGTAAAACACAAAGGATTAAGATTTGAGTTTAAGCTTAGGGGAGAAGGCCCAAGGCAGCCTCTTAGCCTTCTATTTTTATATGCCTGTTAGGCAGAAGAAGTCATCCGTATGGTTCAGTCTGGTCACCAAGGGCTGCATTGGAATTTGGAGTAAACAACTCATGGTAATAAAGAGTATACCTTTTTTTGGCTTTAATGTTTATATTTTCTTAGGGACCTTGGGGAGCATGCTTTTTCTTGGCTTTGTCTATATATATAATACATTTAAAACATTTTTATTATTAAAAACTTTTATTATTAAAGAAATTCTATCTATCTATCCATCCATCCATCCATCCATCCATCATCTTAGGGACCTTGGTGGAGCAGTGGTAATGGCCATAATAGAGAGCCTTTAAGTATTTGTTGTGTTTTTGTTTTTTGGCTGTGTGGCATGTAAGATCTTTGTTCCCTGACCAGGGATCGAATCCATGCCCCCTGCAGTGGAAGTGCAGAGTCCTAACCACTGGACCACTAGGGAAGTCTTTAAGTATTTGTGGATATGGGGAATTCGGTCATTCCTTTCAGTCTCTCACTTGAAACATGATTTGTAACCTAGGAACTGAGATCGATCTGGTGTGAGCAGTTTTAGGAGGCCCTTTAAGCCTTTCATATCCTTGGGAAATCCCTGCCTTCCTCAGGAACTACTGGGGCTGAGGACGGGCCTCTATGAGTAGAGAAGGGCAGAGTGGGTTGTCTCTGAACCCTCCAGTGGTTTTGCAGTGTGGGACGTCTCTGGTCAAGGGGGAGGATAGGAGCCTTCAGCAAGTCATTAAGCTGTTGTCTCTCACCTCTAAAGCCACCCTTCTATATTTTGCTTTGTGATAATCTCCCAACTGCACTTATGCTTTGCCACCTGGTTCCTGATTAGAATTTTCCAGTAGGGGGCACTAAGAGGGAGATTGCAAGGCTAGAGGAGGAAGATGGGATTTACTACTTTCTGTCTGCTTTTGAGAGTCACCCGTAAAGCTTCTTCACTCTGGCAGCAGCACTTCCTTCCTGTAGCAGCAGATGAATTTAGTTTGCAGTATTTCCAACACCTGGAGAATCAGTCTCATTGTACCTTTCTAGAAACGCCATATCAGTCAGCTGGTACTCCCTCCTCAGTAGACTGTGTCCCTCTGGAAGTTGTTCTTTTCCCCCTTTTCTAAGTTGTAATAATTACAAACTATTTCCATTGCTCCTCCAGCCCGAAGAGTGGTAGCTGTTTCTTGTACTTGGTGCCTCCATGATGCCCTAATGTTCTATTATTCTTTGTTTCCTGATAAGTAACTTTATACAATTCTTAATATTAAGTTCTCTCTATTCACATTTCTTCTGTGGTTTTCCTGACTGCCTTAACTGATGCAAGACCTTACATGAGCTGGTACCTGGAATTGTAGTGAGGATTTTTAGACAAGGCTAGCATGGTAGCAAGACTTGAGACACACAGTCTTTGCAGAAAATAGGAAGAGGCAAGAACATTCTCACTTTCTCAGTTCCCCAGGCCCTCTGTGAAAAGAATGACATGGATTGCGACTTATAAGTGATTCCAGACAAGAGCCACCCCTTTCCAGAATGCTGGTTTGGGTCACCAGAAGTTACATCCTTCTAGAGCAGGCAGGACTGAGCGAAAGTGCCCAGATACCCAGGAAATGAGGTAGTGATGGTTTAAAACCAGAGGCATGGTCTTTAGCCCGACTGAGAGTCTGCAAAACCAGCTAAGGATTGGTCCTGGAAGGGAAA
>NW_006774368.1:1310892-1319900 GCF_000442215.2 Lipotes vexillifer | reverse complement strand
GAAAGAGTTAATGTTGCAGATCTGTCTGGAGACTGTGGCCAGAGCCTCTAGGAGAGATTTGTGGTAATGGTTGCTCCAGTAGCTGCTCTGGGTCAAATTATCAGGGTTTTGGGGAAGCCAGGGGAGGCTTGGTCTGCAGTGAGGAATCTGGGCAAAGTTTTGAAGGATGATTGGCGTGTATCCTCAGTTCACTGAGCACTCTATCTTAGACACTTAGATGTATTAACTTCTTTAGTCCTAACAGTAACCCATTTTGTAAAGGAGGAAATAGTTTTAAATAGGTTCAGTAATTTATTCCATCATTTAGTCATGTGGTTAGTAAAGACTGGAAATGGACTTTGAATCCAGATCTGTCTTGAAGCTAGAACTCCTAAGTGCCACTCTTGACCTTCTCACTCTGTAGGAGTTTTGATGGGTGAGAGGTCAGTATTTCCAAGTGGGAGGGAGAACATAACACTTCTTTGGCTACATCTGCCTAGTTCCTGCTCCTATCAGTCTGAAATTAGTTTTATAAAAATAATATTAATTTCAAATAATAATTGATGTATGCTTTATCTCTAGGCAGTTTGAATTTTTCTTCTTTGGTTCAAGTTGCGTTTGCTCTTTGTTAACCCAAGACAGCTTTTCAGAGAACAAATCACTTTTCTTTTTTCTAACTGTTCTCTCTCTGTCCCTCCAGCCTGGACTTGCTTTCTTTCATGTAATTGATTGATTGTTAAGCTAAGTTGGGTACTTTCCCCATGAGTATAGAAAGATTCCTGATTCCCCCACAGTTATTTAGCACACATGTACAGAGAGTTTATCTGACATCAGGGCAGTGGGAGAGGAGCGTAGTTGAGAAGCAGAGATGGGAAGGATCACCATCTTCTCTCCTTCAGTTAGATAACAAATTCCTGGAACGCAGAGCTCTGTTTATGATTCCGCACTGTCACATTGTTAACTGGTGTTAAATAACTGACCTAGGGCTTCTATTTTAATACATTTTATAGCCTGTGCAGTAAGAGCAGCATACCTAACCATCTACACATACTTTTGCCAGGCTGTCCTCATGCCTGATATTGGTGGTGGTGATGTGAATGGAGCTGTTTCATAGGTTTACTGCCACTAGAGGGTGGTGGCTCTTTGTTTTTAACAAACACTGATACTCTTTAATAGGCAAAAATCTTTTGAACCAACACTCACATTTTTATTTTAATTGTATAATCTCAGGATATGTAAAATTCAAACTCACTATGGGAATCATAAATCTGAAAAGGGACTTTCTAGGACCATGTCATGGAGGCGACGTGGCAATGGGAAGAATACTAGATTTGGAGTCAGAGGACTTGGTTTCATTGCTTACTAGCTGTGTTCTCTTGTGTCACATAAGATCTTGAAACTTTAGCCTTATTTCTAAAATGGAGACAGAACACCTGACCATATCACCTCACATAGTACCTGTATTACTTAGGGTGAGATCAGCTGCAAATAACAGAAAATTCAAATTAGATCAGCTTAAGTAACAGTGAGAATTTATTAGTGTATATTATTGGAAGTCTAGAACTAGGTGGGCCTCAGGATTGGTGGGATTCAGCAGACCACAGTGTCATCAAGAGTTATGTTTCTATTCGGTTCTGTCCTTTTTTGCCTTTCCTGATGCCAGCCTCATCCTGAGAATACGCCCCATTGCTGTCACTACTCCAGGCCCATATGCTTCCTTGTCCACATTTGGAGTGTGTACATAAGGGAACCGTTTGGACATCATTCAGAAGAGAGATGGTGGTGCATCTTTCAGATCTGTAGAAAACTCCAGTGTACGATCTCATTGACCCAAATTCTGTCGTGTTCCTACCCTTGAACCAGTAACTTAGCCTGGGGTCAGGATAATAATTCTTTTCCTATGTGCCACATGTCTAGAGCCAGGTGTGGCATGAAGCATGTGGGCCACAGTGGGCAGTGTGTGAACTCTAGAATGGAAATCTTGGCAGCTACCAAGAGAAGGGGGAATGGAGGTTAGGGAAGCAAACACAATATCCATGATAATAACACTGAGGATAAACAGGAAACTCGTGGCCATGGCATTTCCAATTCTGTGTCCCATAGAGCCTCAGGAGCCACCTCTAAGGGTGTGAGGGGATGGGCGGGACACTCAGCCCCAACCTGCGCCTAACACACATACCTTCAACCAAGGCAGCGCTGACCAGTGAACTCTGGGAAAATATTAGAGACCTATAAAGCACTGTATATGGTATTATATTATTGATAATAATCATAACAAAACTACCATTATCTTAATTGGTTTAGTTTGTATCCTATAGACTTTGCTCTTCACTTTCTGTTTAGCCAAGAGAAGATCATTTTGTATCTTGTCAAGGTCCAAAGAGTGTTGAGTAATGCTGATCCCAATAAGCTTATGTCATTTTCTGCTTATAATATATTTGAAAGCACCTTTTCTGCACCTGCAAATGCAGATTGGTTTCTGTTTAGTGTTGCAAGAGACACTTTTTATTAAGATGTAAGCAGAGCGGAAATAAAATTACAGAAGGAGTGTTCAGTTTTGACCTTCTTGACTTTGTTGCTAATAAACTGTCAAAATAACACATTACCTTATACAGAACACCTTAAAATATTCAAGACTCCACTGGTCAGATTCCTTAACCAAAGGAAAGATAAATCTATGTATAAACAGATAGATTACCAGTTTATATTGTCTGCTTCTTGTTTATCAGTCATTGAAGTTCAAGGCCAACAGTGGCTTGAATTTTTCCTCTCTGAAAGGTTAACTTGGTGTTTTTGGATAAGGACTCTTAGCTCTTCAGTCTTCTGACCTTGGAATGTCATTCAAAGTAGAGTCTCCCTCTTAACGTGGCCTCAATTATTCAAAACGCCTTTAATCTTACAAATTAACCAAATCCCTTCCACTGCCCTTGCCTAGGGCTCAGAGTAGACCTGTATCAGTTAATAAAATGTGACTTGAAATTTTTGAGGTTTTTATCATTTATGTTTAATTTTAAACTCTTTTTTCCCTGTATTACAAGAGTTAAAACTACAATGAAGAGCAGTCTTCCCCCAAAGTTTGAGAGCATTGTTTTAAAACAACAGATTTTATTCAAATCCTAAGCAATAGAATAAAATGGTCCTGTCACATATGGGCTGGCCTTGGATATAAAATTTCTTCATTTAGTATTTGGCCTTGATTTAGGACCTCCTGTCTCCTCCTGCCCTTCTCCTGTGTCTCTCTCCTTTTCTCCCTCCTTGTCTATCTTCCTTTTCTTTTCTTCCTCTTCCTTCCTTTCCTCTCTGCTGCCTCCCTCCCTCAAGGGCTGTAAGACTGAGATTTTTGTCCTTCTCTGCCAGCATTGCTTGGTTTTAGCACCTGCTCCATAAATTACCCACTAATGTGTAATTTCGCTCATGAGGTAAACTTTTGTATCCTGAATTTTATGACCCAGCTGGGACTGCAGGCTGGGGCATAACACTCCCTCCCATTCCCTGCACCCCAGCCTCAAGTCCTCTTAAAGCCCTCACCCCGCCCCTTTTGACTTTGCCCAGGGCTGTGATTCATCTCTGGGGTTCACATCAAGCCCTTCCAGAGTTCCTCTCCCAGCTACCCTGGCATGGAATACTGGAACATTAAGGATTGGCCATTCTTTACTGGAGTAGCTCAGTTCAGCAAAACTCTGAGGACTGCCTGCTGGCCAGGTGCAGGCAGGCGATGGCAAGGTCACTTCAACCCTGCTCCTCGGAAGCTCTCCCTCCTTGAAGCCTCCACCGGCTTTCTTCAGAGATCACTGAGGACTGGCCAGGTTTGTCCATCACATTCAAACTGGGAAAGTCTCTCTCCCACGATTTAATCTCCACCTAGGAGTTTTTGCTTCTGGATTGCCAAGGGCTATTGCATCAACCATGCTGGGTGGGCTTCTTGGAGGGTACAGTAGCTGCTCACCGCCTGAAGTGGCTGAGGCCAGCTGGCCCTGCATGCACTGTGCCCTCCGTTTCTGCATGCAGGGCTCTCCGAGGGCCTGGAGGGACTCTCCTGTCCTGGAAGTCAGTGCAGAGCACACCATGGCCACCGCTGGTGCTGGCACACATCCCTCTGGCCACTGCCACCCAGCTGAGCTCTTTTGCTCTCCCCAGCGAGGACGGAATGGATCCCCTGACAGGATTTCTAGCTCTTTCTCTGTCTCAGGCAGAGGGTACACATTAAAATCAAAGGATTATGCTTGTTAAACTGACCCCGGGAGGGGCTGTTGACTGTCACTGCATTCGCAGCCCACCCTTCCGATGAGCTGGGCTGGCTCACGTGAACACGCCTCTCTATCTCTCTGCCATGTTCCTGCATTAGTGTTTGCAGACTGGGAAACATTTTCTGTACTCAGATTGTCTGCGTTCAGATGCTGGCTCTACTGCCTTCTGTGTGCCTCTGGGAAAGTAAATTCATTTTCCTGCGCTTCAATTTCTTCAGCTGTAAAACTGAGACCATGATCTTATCTGCCTCAGAGGGTTCCTCGAAGGCTTAGACAACCAAATGTCTGTAAAGTACTTAACCCAGTGCCCGGTGCATTGTAAGTGCTCAGTAAACACCTATAATATTTATTATAATCATACCTATATTTGGTGGCACTTCTGTTATCTGTCAGTGTTTCCATATTCATTATCTGATTTAAACCACCCAGCAATTCTGGGAGGCAGAAGTTGCTGTGTCTTTTACATATGCAGAAACCAAGGCTGAGGGGAATTGAGTAATTTGTCCAAAGTCATGCAGCTCAAACATGAGAAGCTTTCCTCTGGCCTTTGGTCTCTGTGAATCCCAGAGCATCGGCTCTCCTCCTCACTGTCCCCTGCCTCACAGGGATGACCCAGTGCAGTCAGGCTCCCAGGGTCCTGTCCATCTGGGGGATCCTGCACCTGTGTCCCCTCCTAATTCGGAATCCCACGTTTCCAAGAGGTCTTCTTGCCCGGGTTCCTGAGTCAGCCTCGAGCCTGCCCAGACCCCCATCGTCCCTGGGTCAGGGATTCCCAAGCACTGGGCCCCATTCCCCTTCCCTCTTCATCCCTGGCCTGACCACCCTGGCTGTGAACCCCTGTTTACCACTTCCTCTCGGCCATGTGAGAGGGTTCTTCCTTCTAGAATATGAGTGTGCCCTTCCATGCACGCTGTGGCCTCATGGTAGGAGAGGGAAGCTGGGCCGTGCAGGATTTCAGAGTGCAGGGATCAGGCCTGGGAAGCTCCTGTCCAGAGCACACAGGGATACCTAAAGCGAGGGTCAGCCCAGCGGGGCGTCCGGTGTTACTTTCCCCTGAGGGTAGCTCTGTGCCTTCAGAGTGAGCCCGGCCAGCTGCTTAGTACAGCCATTTAAAGGTTTCGCAATGTGGATAAACATGACAAAGACTCCAAGACTTCTATGAGTATATGAAAAATTCAGATGTAACCTTTAAATTGGGATTAACTTTTCCCTCTCTCCTGTAGCTCAGGCTTAGTGTGTATGGTCTGGGGCACTTCTAGGTGTTATGAATCTGCACAGGATGACGGGACTCCATGGTCAGCTATGCTGGAGACATGCTGGGTTAAGCAGCTTTCTTTGCTGGAAGACTTTTCACAGCCCTGATATAGTCTGAACTCAGACTCTCTAGAGAATGTTGCTTGCAGCATTTCCAAACCAGTTCCATCCTGTGGTTTTTCCTTTTTTCCCACAGAGCTCCCACTGAAGCAAGTATTTCAGTGGACTAAGAGGTGGGAGACTGGGGCTTGGTCCTGACGGCCATCAGCAGCCATGTGACCTGAATGAGCCACTTCTGCTTCGTGGGCTGCAGCCTTTTCAGCCTCGTAATAAAGATGTGGGTCCACCAAATGTTTTCTTCCAAATCTGCCATTCCATCTTTGGGTTACATTAGAATACTTCTTGCATGTATTTGCTGGGAGATGGAGAGGTGGAAGGAGATTAAGTAGAGAAAGGAAAGGGCCCAGTGAGATCATTCCTGGGCAAAGGTGGTCTGCTTATTATCTCTTATTGTCCTGTTTCCTTTACTTGAAACTCAGTATACTTGTGAACCCCCATTTTCACCCCCTGCACCCCTGTCATGGCTTTCCCAACCCCTCATTTTCCCTCACACCCCTCCACCTACGACCAGTCATCAAGTCCTGATGGCTCAGCCTGTAAGATCCATCCTTCAGTTCACCTCCTCCTGTCCACGTCCCCTGCCATCATCATCTCTCAGCTGCACCCCTGCACCAGGCTCCTAGCTGGTGTCTCAGTTTGTCTTGCTTCCTAAAATCCATTCTCTACTCAAGCCAGCTTGGAACTTCTTCATTGGAAACAAAATTTATGTGAGATTTTCTCTTTTAGGTGGCACTTTTGCAAGTATACTAATGGCGCTAGGGACGCAATACTGGTTGGGACGTGGAAATTGTTTGGCCTAGTGGGACTTATTTATCTCTTCATTTAAAAAAAAAAACAATGCTGGAGACATGCTGGGTTAAGCAGCTTTCTTTGCTGGAAGACTTTTCACAGCCCTGATATAGTCTGAACTCAGACTCTCTAGAGAATGTTGCTTGCAGCATTTCCAAACCAGTTCCATCCTGTGGTTTTTCCTTTTTTCCCACAGAGCTCCCACTGAAGCAAGTATTTCAGTGGACTAAGAGGTGGGAGACTGGGGCTTGGTCCTGACGGCCATCAGCAGCCATGTGACCTGAATGAGCCACTTCTGCTTCGTGGGCTGCAGCCTTTTCAGCCTCGTAATAAAGATGTGGGTCCACCAAATGTTTTCTTCCAAATCTGCCATTCCATCTTTGGGTTACATTAGAATACTTCTTGCATGTATTTGCTGGGAGATGGAGAGGTGGAAGGAGATTAAGTAGAGAAAGGAAAGGGCCCAGTGAGATCATTCCTGGGCAAAGGTGGTCTGCTTATTATCTCTTATTGTCCTGTTTCCTTTACTTGAAACTCAGTATACTTGTGAACCCCCATTTTCACCCCCTGCACCCCTGTCATGGCTTTCCCAACCCCTCATTTTCCCTCACACCCCTCCACCTACGACCAGTCATCAAGTCCTGATGGCTCAGCCTGTAAGATCCATCCTTCAGTTCACCTCCTCCTGTCCACGTCCCCTGCCATCATCATCTCTCAGCTGCACCCCTGCACCAGGCTCCTAGCTGGTGTCTCAGTTTGTCTTGCTTCCTAAAATCCATTCTCTACTCAAGCCAGCTTGGAACTTCTTCATTGGAAACAAAATTTATGTGAGATTTTCTCTTTTAGGTGGCACTTTTGCAAGTATACTAATGGCGCTAGGGACGCAATACTGGTTGGGACGTGGAAATTGTTTGGCCTAGTGGGACTTATTTATCTCTTCATTTAAAAAAAAAAACAACAGGGCTTCCCTGATGGCGCAGTGGTTGAGAATCTGCCTGCCAATGCAGGGGATACGGGTTCGAGCCCTGGTCTGGGAAGATCCCACATGCCACAGAGCAACTGGGCCCGTGAGCCACAACTGCTGAGCCTGCGCGTCTGGAGCCTGTGCTCCGCAACAAGAGAGGCCGCGACAGTGAGAGGCCCGCGCACCGCGATGAAGAGTGGCCCCCACTTGCCACAACTAGAGAAAGCCCTCGCACAGAAACGAAGACCCAACACAGCCAAAAATAAATAAATAAATTTATAAAAAAAACCCAAAAAACAACAAACTTTTCCAGATATCTACTGTATGCACTATTCTTGGTGCTGGGTGCATAATGGCAGACAAGTGTAGTTCTGCAGTGGTTTCAGTCCAGTGCAGTGGTCCTCAAATGTCAGCATGCACCCACCCACAAGGAGAGCTTGAAAACAGAGCCTGGGTCCAACCCTCAGGGTTTCCCAGGTGATGCTGGTGTGGCTTTTCCAGGGGCCACACTTTGAGAACCAATGATATAATGGAAGAGAAAGAAAAGTGCATGAGTAAGCAACTGAAATAATTGTCAGTTGTAATTCATGCTATAAAGGAACACTCAGGTGCCAGAGAGGGACTTACTTAAGGTGAGATGGGCAGGAAGTTCTCCCTGAGAAAGTGCTGTTTAGTCCTAGACCTAAAGGAAGCGTGGGGTCTCGCTGTGTCTGGAAAAGAATATTCAACAAAATAAGCCTGTCCAGAGACTGTGTGGTGGGAAAGATCTTGGCGTATTTAAGAAACACAGAGAAGGCCAGCGAGACTGGAGCAGAGAGAGAAAGGTGAGGCTCAGAGAGGTTGGAGGGATAAGATCATGTAGAGCATTTTAGGCGTCAGTGAAGATTTTGTCCTGAACGCAGAGGGAAGCTTCTGAAGGAGTTTTAGGCTAGCTGTGGAATAGAGCGTGAATGTCATGCGCAAGACGGTAGGTGGGACATCAGCTACGAGGCTGTTGCTCTCGTCCAGGGGAGAGAAGACAGTGGCTGGGACTGGGATGCAGCGAGGAAATGGAGAGGAGGAGATGGATGAGAGGCTGCATCTTAGAGGCTGAGCCTCCAGGACTTGGTATAACTGGGCGGGGGCAGAAGGGTGTGGGGAAAGTGTGAAGTTAACCATGGCTCCTGAAATGAATAGGGCCCTGTAGTGGGCTTAGTTTTGTTTTTTTTTTGCAGTACGTGGGCCTCTCACTGTTGTGGCCTCTCCCGTTGCGGAGCACAGGCTCTGGACTCGCAGGCTCAGCGGCCATGGCTCACTGGCCCAGCTGCTCTGCGGCATGTGGGATCTTCCCGGACCGGGGCACGAACCCATGTCCCCTGCATTGGCAGGCGGACTCTCAACCACTGCGCCACCAGGGAAGCCCCGGGCTTAGTTTTTCAAAAGTCTGCTCAGGAGGAAGTAGCCATCACGTACGAGTGCCTGCCCTAACGCATGCACCCGATGCCTGAAGAGAGCGGTCCTGGCATGGCTTTCTGCCCACAGACTCACAGCTAAGTCCCCAAGGAGAGCCCCTCCCCACCTCCTCACATCACTCCCTGTCCTGCCAGTCAACTGGTTGCTCACCTTCCTGTCTTCTAATCATTGCCGTAGAGAAGTCCGTGTTACATGTCAGCAGG
>NW_006774368.1:1308606-1310882 GCF_000442215.2 Lipotes vexillifer | reverse complement strand
GCAGGAATTGGTCTGGCAGGTGGAAGAGAAGGCATACAGATCAACAGGGGAGCCTGAGAAGCCTGCACGTTACCAGATGCTATCCCTAGAGATGCAGGTCTGGTTGGGGCTGAGTGCTGCGTGATGCTGATGCTGGTGAGAAAACCGCTGCTTTACATCCCGCTCCGCACAGGGTGGTCCCTCGAACCACAGCATCAGTGTCACCGCTGAGCTTGCTAGAAATGCAGAGTCCCAGGCCCCCTCCAGACCTTGTGAATCATAATCTGCATTTTAATAAGACCTCCTGTGGTTCAGTTGTACAGTCAAGGTCAGGAAGCCCTGCTCTAGCTGGTGCAGCCAAACTGACCTTCCACGGTCTCTCATAATGACTTTTGGAGAAGTCAAGAGCCTGCCTCAGGTTTCTGGAGACTCTGGCTCTTCCTGTTTTATGACTCTGTTCAGTTTTATTTGCGTAAACCAGCCCAGACCCTGCCTCTCCTTTCTGCTGTGTCCCGGCAGGACTAGGCACATCCTGGCCCAAGGTGACTGGCTGGGGCTGGGCCTCTCCTTGGCCCGGGTTCTCTTTCTCTGGGTGGTGAGTGTGTTCCTGCATGTCCCCGCTTCTCCTTGCCCCTGAGGAGACCCCTCCGCCAGCCGCAGTTTTATTGCTTTTAAAATCTATTTTATATTCCATTATGCGATTTCACTGTCCTCCCTCTCATTCAGCTGGAGTGCATGTTCCATTCTAATGTAGGTTCAGAACATTTCATCAGATGGTCTCTGATTAAAATCCAATAAAATTGAAAGCAGGGGAAAGTCCAGAATAAAGGAGATGCCATACAACACGCGAGGTCTGAATGAAATTCTGTTTCAAGACTTCTGAACACATTTTGGGAGCCACCTCTGAGGTCTGTATTACAAAGGAAACAAAATGACAATAGAAACTCCCTCCTCCTGCCTCCTGCCACACAACCTGTTTTGTGTCTTTAATGTGAGAAACCACAGATTGTGTCTGAAGACCTCAAGGGTTTAGTACATTTATTAGGTTCTTATTATATGCTAGGTGTGGGTAACAGATAATCTATCTATCTATCGTCTATCTATCTACCTATCATCTATCTACCTGTCTATTGTCTGCCTATCTTTCTATCTGCCTGTCTATCTATTGCCTGTCTCTCTGTCTATCGTCTACCTATCTATCGTCTGTCTGTCTATCTACCTATATGTCTACCTATCGTCTATCTACTTACCTATCTATCGTCTATTTATCTATTGTCTATCTACCTGTCTTTCTATCTGCCTATTTATTGCCTGTCTATCTATGTATCTACCTATCTATCTATCGTCTATCTGTTTGTCTATCTATCTATCTATCTATCTATCATCTATGTGTTTTGTATCACAGCTGCAGCTTCCAGGCCCTTAGAGCCGATCTTCCCGGGCCACACACTGCCTGCACCCTGACCACCTTCCTCCTCTGCTCATTTGTTCACGGCTGTCCCTCTGCATGACTCTTGGCCTCCTTGGATGGTGCTTTCCCTGTCCAGCACCATCTCTCTCCTCCCACAGGCAGCTCTTCCATTCAGGGCAAAAACTGACATGAGGGAGTCAGAACAACTTTATTCTGTTTATCCCCGACAAAGTGCCTATTATGGAAAATGGGTTGTCAACCCGTTTCTAATATATGTTTTCTTGGCATGTTTCTCATATATGTAATTAGATGCATCCAACGTATATTTACTCTGTGCCCCTTCCTAATGATGATCCCTCCCATTCAGTGAAGGAAAATGTTTCCTCCACATAATTCCCCATACTTTAAAACAGCAAACAAAGCTACAGCCAGAAACACAGTCATGCACACGCTGACACCTTCACTCAGAATCTTCATTATCATTCTTAGCATAAAGAATTTTTTGCTTTGTGCAGCATTTTTTCTCTAGAAACTTAAGGAATTGTCTAATTGCCTGGGATAAAGCCTGGGTGATGCAGTTGGAGAGACAGAGTGCAATTAATTTTGTCATTGATTTGGGGATGGTCTGTCTTCCAGGGTAAAGTAGGCTCATTCATCCCTCCATTTTGCCGCAACATACACTGTACAGTAAGAGACGGGGTGGGGAGGGACGGGGTGGGCGTGGGGAGCAGGCGACCTATGCGCGCGAATACGATCCCACTGTTCATGTGCAATTATGTTCTGTTCAGGCTCCCAGAGTGGGAGTGGGAGAAGGGAGCTGAGCTAAACTCAAGTTGCTTGTTTTTGTTGTTTGTTAAACTGGAGGAGGAGGAGAACGGCAGGCAGG
>NW_006774368.1:1250348-1308596 GCF_000442215.2 Lipotes vexillifer | reverse complement strand
CTCCCATTTGCGGAGCACAGGCTCCGGACGCGTAGGCTCAGTGGCCATGGCTCACGGGCCCAGCCGCTCCACGGCATGTGGGATCTTCCCGAAACGGGGCACGAACCCGCATCTCCTGCATCGGCAGGCGGACTCTCAAGCACTGCGCCACCAGGGAAGCCCTGTTATTCAGTTTTAAATGTTTCAATTATGCTTCTCCATTGGTATGGAAAATTGAGAGTTGGCTATAAAATGCTTGTAAAAATAACCATACTTGAAGCTGTTTAATTACTTCAATGAAATGAAGACAAATATTTGTTAAGTGAAGAGCATGCTCATAGATAATGCAAGTCGAGAACATGTATTATTCAGCAAATGACTTAATTAGTTTTTGATTAGTAAAATTGCAATAATTTTTTAGCATATTTTTTATTGGAATGGTTTTTAATAATAAAATAACATGTGGGTATCCTTTGTAGAAAGCCGTTTACTGTAAAGCAGGATAACAGATTTGTTTCCACTAGAAAAATTTCAATTCTATTATAAGCTAATTATAGCTCCACTTGTCTTAGCAATGCTCTGAGGTAGTGCTTCTTGTGTGTCGTCTGTACACATCTGGGTACATGAAACGACTTGAAGATGATTTAGTTTCTAGGTTCTTTCACCCTTTGAAAACCTATAGGTTTTCATCCATCCATCCATCCATCCTTCCATTCATCCTTCCATTTATCATTCATTCATCCATATATTTAATATTTTATGGCATGTCAGGGGATGGTACTGGGTATTAGAAATTTAAAGGTTTCTAAGACCTACGACCTTTGAAAAGTTCAGAGTCCAAGAGGGGAGACCGACACGTAAAATGAGTAATTAGAATTAATTTGGTGAATGGCATCCTACAACCAATATCAAGTGGTTTTAAACCAAGATGAGGGAATAACCAGTGCTTACTGTGGGGTTCAGAGAATGTCACCTAGAAGAACTGACTTTCAAGTTCTTGGAAGGACCTCCAAGCAGTAGCAACTTTAAGAAGAGAAGCAAGAAGGTGTGAAAATGCCTGATGTGTTGAGGAAACAGTCAGGGATAGAAGGGAGTAGCTGGAATGGAGTCTTTCCAGGGCCTTGAGTGCCATGCTATGGAATGTACTTTAAATAAATATTTTCTCTAATTATTAAAGTAATACATGCTCATTATGGAAAATTTGGAAAAAACAAAGAAGTGTTATAAAGAGTAAAATAAAAATCACGTGTAGTCTTACACATTGTTCATGCTTTGGTACTTTATCTTTGCATACAGACTCACTTAAAAAAATAAGGATGAGGTTCTGTTGTATAAACAGCTTTATATCCTGTTTCTTTCACTTAGTGCATTGTAAGTGTTTTCCCATGTCATTCAAAATTCCTTGTAAATGTAATTTTTAATGGCTGTGTAACAGTCCACAATATGCATGTCTGTATGGCCTATAATTTATTTAAGCAGTCCTCTCTTGTTGGGCATTTTTATTGATTCCATTTATTACTATAATAAATAATGCTATAATAAACATATTTGCACATAAATTTGCCTGAACTTCTGATTATTTCCTTAGGGTAGTTAATCTAGAGTTGAAATTACTAGGTCAAAAGCTATAAAAATTTTAAGACTTTTGATGCATATTGTCTTAGTGTTTTCACAGTGGAAGAGGATTAACAGTATAAAAGGTGTGCGTCTTACTGGACAGTAGGGAGTTTTTATAATGTTCTTAATCTTTGCCAGCTTGATAGAAAATAGTATCTTGTTGCTGAGGTAATTTATATTTCCTTAATTATAGTTATTTTTACTTAACATATATTTTAAGCAGCTGCTAATGATAGGCTCTATGTTTTCAGAAGCCATTTGTATTTTTTCCTTAGCATTGTCTAATCCTTTGCCTGTTTTTCTATAGTATTTTAATATTTTCATTATTGATTTGTTGTTTTATTGATAGGTAAAATATAATGGAATCTATCAAAAGTATCCTTTGAGATTTCTTCCATTCCTTAATGTTTTTCATGTCGTTTGACCTGGCATTCTCAGGAATCCTGAGGCAAACCTACTGCCACGTGCCAGCTTATGCAGTGAAAATGCAGCTTTCATCTGTAAGCAGTGGGGTCTGGGTTGTTCCCATGAGATATAGATACACACACACACACACACACACACACACACACACACATGAATTATAACAATGGGAAAAAGATGAACACTAAAGATGTCCATTAGCTTTATATTGTATTATGTCACCAAAATATTTGAATGTTTGCTACTTTATAACATCTTTTCAGAGAATGGGAAGCCCATCTCTTGGAGCCCAATGAAAAAAGGAAAGTTGTGGCTGGATTTCATTACTGTCAATCATGTTTGGATTATAATAGCGGAGGCTGTGATTTCTCAAGGGAGAGATAGAAGGATCAGGTCATGTCCTGGGAACTTGACTATGGTTGCATCTAAGCCAGTGAATGTGGGGTGTGTGTGTGTGTGTGTGTGTGTGTGTGTGTGTGTGTGTCTAGTTTGGCTCAGGCCTTTGAAAGCAGTTCAAGGAGAAGTGATATCTGATGATTTCTTAATGTTATCTTGAATAGAAAATAAAGGGACTTTGTTGAAAAAAATGTCTGATTGATATCTTGGCCTTTCACTCACTGCCTTAAAAAAGAACCAATTAATTAATTTGGGACCAACTAAGGAGAAAAGAGTACTGATCTTTGGCCAAAAATTCTTCTAAATCCTCTAATTCTTATAATCTATGTCAAATAACCTCATCATCAAATTAGAAGACAAACAAGGAAAACTATTTGAAATAACTATATAATATCTTGAGAGTTCCTTATTCTTCTTCTAAGGTATTTAAAAAAGGTATTCTTGTCTGTTCATTTTCCCAAATGGAATTTAGAATACCTTTGTCAAGTTCTACACCTCTCCCTTGAAAAACTATCCAGTAGGGAACAATCTGAAATGCAAAGATTAATGTGCATATATTTTTCATAGTATGTTTATTGATAGATTTGATGTACTGACATTTGAGATCAGTAAGTTTAATGCTGAATGAACATATGACCCTCCACATGTCTCATAACATCACACAAAAATAGGAATTGAGTGAGCCCCCTCCCAATTGGGACAGGTGAGCACCCCATCCTGACACAGGCCCACTAAAAGCGGCATCCAAAAAAGTTGACAAATGTATGCCTTCCCACCATGAACAGGGCCACATGTAGGACTGTTCACTATTCCTTGGCTCAGTCCAAACAGAGGGATAGAAATAATTTCTCTGATGTTCTGTAGACAAGAAAGAACAAGCAGATTTGGGACAACTTGGGGACAGGGTGAAGTGGTCTGGTTAAGATGATGTAATAATTTCAACAGCAGTGTGATGAGGCCAGCTTGGGAGGAATGTACTTCTATGTCAGTATGTTGGTCGTAAAGGACTTCAGTAATGGGCCAGCACCTGGGCATGGCATGGGGCTGCCTATTTCAGAGAGCATCTGTTGCTATGATTCTGTTTATTTTCAAACGTGTGGAAGGCACATCTTTGCTGAGAAGTCACCTCTTTAGAAGTCATTTCAAAGTGAATGAAACATTTACTCGACTGACTTTTGATTTTCATACTCTGGCCTTTGCAGCCTTCCCATCTGTACAGTGCTCTCAGTGTCTGTGCTGGCTTACTGACCCCTGGACTTGTCTCTGGAAGCTTCACAAACAACTTCACACTTAACACAAATAAACCTCAGTTTCTTCACCTGTAAAATGGGATCAGTATATTGTATGCCTAACTCACAGTGTTGTTTTGATAACAAAATAAAAATTATGTATGTGAATGTGTTATGCAAATGTGAGGTATTATCATATCTCAACATGTTTTAGCATTCATCAATAAAGACACTCATGATATGCCCTGAAGATACCCAGACTAAGCTCATTTTGCGTTTTGCCCTCTCTGGGGTAAAACAGGCTTCCCCCAAAGCAGGATATTTGGTCAAAATAGCTATCATCACTTAGTGAATGAAATTCTGGAACCTTGTGATTTGTAAACAACATCGTTTTATCCTCAGGAGCGAAGGCATGTTTTATTAGTAAACAGCAGGTAGAACCTTGTAAGTTCTTTCCCTTCACCACAAGGTGGTGCTAGTGTATCCAATAAAATAGTTGGCCCTGCGACTGAATCAAAAACCCTCTTTATTTCAGCCTTAATTTATGATCAGGATTTACAACCCAGTGCCATAACTTTACCTTACCTAAGCCATCAGTTCTCTATTTATCTTTTAAAATTCTCTTCCATTGAAATTACTCCGCTGTTTTTTTTGGAGGGTTAAGTTTGCTTTTGGGACAAATCCATGTCTACATTTTGAATTATTGACTCATAATTTCCACAGGGGCCAGTGCTCCCCTTTCTTCAGTGGGATACTGCAAGACCCAGTCTTGGGCTTATTTGCAGAATGTCACCATTAAGTTGTGGTATTTAAATGTTTTATGATGGATAATAGGAGGACGTCCTCCTCTAATAGGAGGGCAATGTGAAGGCATTTTCTCTATTGCTGAGCTATTGCTCTGTAAAAGGAGCTTTGCACCCCATTTTGTGAGATCTCTGTAACCTGTGGGCAAGTTCCTTGACCTTTATGAGCTTCATTTTACCATCTCTAAAATGGTAATAAAGGTGACAGCAATCTCTTTGGACTGTTACAAAGATTAGAGATAGATTATAACATAGTTTTTTCTCATCTGTAAAATGGGATGATAATAATAGTTATCTCTTAGCGTTGTAGACTAAGTAAATGAGAGAACACATGTAAAACTCATATAAGCACAGTATTTGGGATTTAGAGAGTGCTCATTGAACATTAGTGATTATTGTCATTATCATCAAGGATGCCACAGAGTCTGTGCAAGGGGCTGGGGGTCAGGCTGAAGGGCCCTGCTCTTAGATTCCTTGGCTCTGTGTGATTGTACATAACTGTTTCCCTGGCCATTCGTGAAGCTGGTCATAGCTGCATTTGAAGTGGTAGGAGGTTTTGTCTCCTTTCTTTTCTTTTTCTATTCCTTTTATCCCCTTTTTACTTAAGGGGAGAATAAATTATTTCCATTTAAACTGCCCACCCATGGCCCCTTTGCGGTATGAATTTTGTTTCTGTAAAAAGACCTGAGTAAGAAAACAGGAGCCCTAGCTTTCTCCCAGAAATGATGTCAACATGCCCTCTGAGATTAGAGGGAGCAGACCTGGAAACCAGGGGACTGCAGATCTAGAGACTTGGAAATATAATTGCTTATAAATTTAATGACTGACCTTCTCTGATTTGGTGATTCTTTAAAATGGGAATGGTAATATTTTTTCTTCTTATCAGACAGGGTTGTTATGAAGATAAAAATGAGCATGTGAGATGTGAATGATAATACTGGGGTTCCAGATGTCTGTATCAAAAATAGAGGTATTAGGTATCTGATGGTGCACATGCGTGTTGGGTGAAAGAGGTCACGCTTTTGGAATGCTGATTGGACAACGTGTGATTGACCTAGCAGGTTTCAACTATAAAATCAGGAAGTGAGGGTATTACATATTTTCTTTTTCTTTTTCTTTCTCACTCCCACATCCTAGTTCCAGCTTAAATATTTTAAATACTTTAAATAGGACAATTATTTGTCCCAACAGAGTTGAAAATGGAATAAACACTAAAATAAGGGTCACTCCCAACTGTGTTTGGGGTATCTAGTAATTTTGCCTTTGCGGGAATGTGAACATTATTTTCTAGCGCAGGGATCAGCTCCTGGCCTCTCCTTAAGAACCCTAGTGGAACGAGGCCTGCCTAGACCTCAGTAGGCATAGGGCATCGATAGGGAGGAAGGCAAAGAGCAGTTTACAGAAAAGGGCAAGAGGTGGGAAAGAGAGAAGAGGAAGGTGGAGAAGGAGAAAGGAGTCGTACATTTGCTGGGAGTGAAGACAGTTGAGACGTGGGGTAGAGGAAGAGAGGAAAGACTGGAAGCTTGGGTGTTAGGAGAATCAGGGCTGGCTGACCCTGTGACCCTAAAGGATTAATTTAAGTACTCTGATTCTCAGCTTCCTTAATTCTAAAGTGGGGCTAATAATATCTATCTTTGCATGATTGTAGTTAGTGCAGCAGGACAAAATGTCCAGTATTTGTGTGTGTGTGTGTGTGTGTGTGTGTGTGTGTGTGTGTGTTCTTGCCTAGAGTTGAAGCTGCCTGCCTGCCATACCCTTCTAGACAGTATCCCTTCAGAGCCTTCCCTGTTGAAGCCTAGGCAAATTGTTCTATGTTCTTTCCTATGCAAAGGCTCCCCTTGAGCAGCCATCATTGTCAAAAATGTGCAACAGAATGGCTCCAAGGAAGATATTCTCAGACCCCTCTTTCAAGCCAACTTTGAACACATAATCGACACTACTTGGGGTAGTTTTTCAAACAGACACTAATATAACTAATCACACTGCCCGTTAGTCCCCATTTCACCATCCTAATCACAGGGATATATTGGGGGGAATGCTAAATATTTTGCTGAAATCAAGGTATATTTGCCATACCCCTCAAATTATTCGGCTTGGTAAGGAATTCTAACAAATATGTCTTGTGAATATTTCAGAAGGTTTTGTTCAAGTGTGTTCTAAATGTCCTCAGAATTTCTAACTAATGTGTTGGACTGTAGTTGGTACAGGAACTATTCTTTTTACCTCCTTTTAAAAACTCAAGAATTCTTCCATCTTCAGTCATCTAATCTTTATCTATTCTTCATGATTTCATCATGCTAACATAGATTAACTCTGAGATATAGGTGCAGATTCCTTTAGCACCTGAGATGTAATTAGTCTGAATCCTGCTACATGTGCTTTTTTTTTTTTCTTTTAAAAATAAAATAATGCTTTGTCTTAGTCAGTTTGGGCTGTTATAACAAAATACCAGAGACTGAGTGGTTTAAGTAACAGAAATTTATTTCTCACAGTTCTGGATGCTGGGAGGTCCATGGTCAAGGCACTGGCAGATTTCGGTGTCCAGTGAGGGCCTCACCCTCATGAACTGATCTCCCAAAGGCCCTGCCACACTAGGGGGTTAGGAGTTCAGTGTATGAATTTGTGGGGGGGGGGGACAGATTTTCAGTGTATAGCGTGATTCTTTATTAGTATAGGAATAGCAACGGCTAAATTTGTCGTCTTAGAAATTTGAAAGTACCTCCACATGCATTATCTCAAGTGATCGGTAACTGTTATCACCATTTTAAAGACCAGGAAACCGACACTCAGGGGGTTAAGTAACTTGTTCATGATCCCACTGCCACCTGTTGGCAGAGCTGGGTTCTGCAAAGTGTGGGACTTCTGAGTCGATTTTTGAATGTCTTGTTATATATGTATTTTATTGTGTGTTAACAGTATTACTTTTGGGAGAAAGTAAGCTACAAATAGGCAAGAATAGACACAGATCATATGTATACATAGTGCTGTCCAATAGAATATTCTGTGATGGTGGGAATATTCTACCTCTGCACTTACCCAGTTACAGTAACCACTAGCCATATGTGGCCATGGAGCACTTGAAATGTGGCCAGTGTGAATGGAAAATGAATTTTAAATTTTATTTAATTTTGACTCAAATAGCCACATACTACAGAGCCCCATGCCCAGGAGTAAGTGGGACAGCATCCCTCAGCCTGAAGCCCTTTCCCAGAGCTAAGAGAGTTGATAAGTCCACCCTCTGGGTGGACTCTAAAGGGGCGAATCCTGGATGCACTGAACATTCATCCCAAGGAGATAGTCTTAAGCCCCAGTGGTTGCTTGGAAGCCTTGCAGGGGCAGCCACATGGACATGGGGGCTTAAGAGCATGGGGAATTAAACTCCATTTCTGCACATCTGAGTCATAGTATATAAATTTTAATTCACTGCATGAACAAGCCTTAGGCCCTTTGGGGCTTTTGCCCTGCTGAATTATTCTTATAGGGTCATGCCATCCTGCATGTGAATCTTTGGTTATGTGCTGTGCTTTCTAATTCTGCACATTTCAAAGTATGGATCTCCACTTAGGTAATTGGTTTTGTTGGCCCTGCTTAGAAAGAACATGGAGCTCCCTGACCGCCTCCCTCAGAGTCCCACAACCAGGGCCCCTAATAAGTAGCAGATCTAGTGTTTACAGCATGGACTCTGGTGCCAGGCTGTCCAGGTTCAGATCCCTGCTGTGCCACTTATTAGCTGCATGACCCTGGACAAGCATTTTAGTGCTATGGGACTCAGTTTCCTCATCTGTAAAATGGAACAATAACGGTCATGCCTAAGCCATAAGGCTGGGGAGAGGATTAGATGAGTGACTGGATTTAACAGTGCCCAGCACAGTGAGCACCATATTGGTATTTGATGTTGATACTGTTGTAGGCGCAGCCCCACTCTGGTCTCAAACGCCAACTAAGACCATGGGAGGTTTTACGTGACAGAGGTTTAAGGAACACTAGGCTTGCTTTCTGCAGCTGTGCAATGAGAGTTTTCCTGTTAATCCTGCTTACCTAGTTCCTGGAGTCCTATCTGTGACCCCCAGACCCCATGAGTCAGTCTCTTGCTGCTGCTAGACTTTCCCAGCACTGAGTCCTGTTTGCTTGCTGGTGGCCCGTGCCAAACTTTTACTACTTTTTATGCTCAAACCACTTGCCTACACTTCCGTTGTCAAATTCTGGGAGCTTGAGGGACCCCCCGTTTCACTCTGGTGGGTTTGTGCATTTCCCAGTTCTAACCCCTTGGTTGTCTGGCCCCTCTTCCTCTCATCATGTCTCCTTTTTATTTCTCATCAGGCATTGTTTTGAAGGTCAAATTAGACTTTTGTTATTTTTCTTTTGTAATTTCCTCTCTCTCATGAATTTGGTATTTCTTTCGGCAGTAGGATCAAAACCTATCTTTAAGTTTTGTAATCTATTGATATAAATTCAAGCATTAACTTCTTTTTAAAAATCTAGGCTGAGTACAGATTAATTAGTTAATTAGTTAATTCAACAAACTTTAGTGTCCACTCTGCATGAGGCACTATGCTAGGTGCTGGAGATACAGGGTTTTGCATAATTCTAGGCCTATAGGTGGATCTCCAAAAATGGTCGCTCAGTTACACTCTGAAGGATTAAGCCCAGAGTCACACTTTTGAGGATGGCTACTGTACCTTTAGAGAGACATACCTCAGTGCCCATAGGTGGGAAGGAAAAGGGCAGCTCAAATACAAAGAGCTGAAGAAGACAATGAAGTTATCACCAGGTCTTCTGTCTCTTAGTTGGTGGGCATCCTGCTCTGCGGCTCCATCTACCTGTCCATTGCAAAAGGTGGCACGGGGTGAAGAAGAGAGGAGTCTCTAATCCTATCTACAGCAGAGTCCAATGTGCTGCAAAATGGAAATGGCAAGATGTATGAGAACTCCTCAAATCTGAAGATGTGTTTAGGACTGTAAATTTGAATTCACGTATCTAATCTTGTTTCAGATCTAAGACTCTGCTTGTCCCTGGTCTACTCAGTTATTCAAGAGGAATTTACACAGCAACACACTGAGACAAACACCCACAAACATGCCTTTTTGGTTAATTTGCTTTTTCAAATACAAGTAGTTTAACCTGGGTGCTATTTACTAGGTACTGTCTTAGAGGAAAGAGATGTAAATACTTATGTCAGATTTATTGGCTCAGGAAGTTCAGGCCCTACTGGAGGAACCCAGGAGGGCTCCCCTGGCAGAAGCCGAGGCCTCTGGGTTGGGAGGCAGTGGCAGGTGCAGGCACATGTAAACAGTTCTCAGTATTATGCTCCTAAGACATGGCTGGGGCTTGGAACAGAGCGGGAAACAGAGAGAAGGAATAAGAGAAACCCCTGCTTGCTAGTATGTATATTTTACATGGCACCTTTGAAGATGAAGCTGCTGCTTACACCACTTTACTCCAATTCAGTGAGTTTTACAATACCACAGGGGGATACGTTCCAGTTTGAGCAAGCTGAAAATGTCTTAGAGCTGACAGAATAATGAGTGTTTTTTCTTTGTTTAATATTTTTGACCCAGATCGGATAGTTAACTGTGGTTTCTATCATTTCTGCCCAATATACCTGTCGTCGTTTTCCGCCTTTGTTTCTTTCACTTCCTGAAGGAATTTCTAATTTCTTGTATGTATAATAAGAAAGTCAAATATAGGCCATCATTTCCAATTATTTTTAAGAATTTTCCAAAATTATGTAATGAATATTTATCCCTCTTGGTTAGTTACTTTTAAAACTGATGGTTTTGACAGATTGTTTTTTCCCTTCCCTTTTTATTTTGTGCTAGTTGGTGTATTTCTAGCCCTGATTTGAGGATTAAACCATGACTGGAGTTTGGCTTTCCACTCCTGGATGATCAGAAAGGGACAGGGGGAAAATGTGGGGGGACAAAGTTGTGTCTAGATAAGCCCAGCTGGGATTAGGTTTGCAATCAGTGACTGAATGAATATTAAGAAGAAAGGTTTTGTATTGGTCCTGAGATTGCCTCTTTCTCAGGGAGAGCTTTATTAGCATCTTTGTTTTTATTATTATCCCTCCTCCCTCTCTCCCTTCCCCTCCCCCCCTTCTCCTCTTCTTTTATGGTGCGATTCACTAATTTCCTAATATGTGCTAAGAAACTGAGGTTTGGAGAAGGTCAGGAATTGGCTTAGGGTCACTCAGCTGCTGTGTAAACCCAGCTCTGTTTGTTTCCAAAGTTTGTTCTCATTTCAATACATACTTTCTCCATCTCTAAACCTAGGGACTCTGTTAGAAATTCCCTAAAGGCCTAGTATTTTTGCCCCTGAGGTAGTAGGGATTGTGTTTATAAATAAAAGTGCTCTCTCACCCACCTTTATAATTTGCATACAAGCTCACATGCCTCACTTCATTTTATTACAGGGTGGGGGTAATGATTCCATCTTATAGATAAGGACACAGAAGCTAAAATCAATTTTCTAGAATATCTGTTGTACTTTCTACTTCCCCGGGAGCAGACTTTATACCTTGTACCCATCCAGAGCATCAAACCAGAAGTGAAACAAGAGGGTCTGTGCCCTAGGCCAGGCTCTGAGGACATCCTCTGGCACTCCCTGCAAGGCCTTGCTTGACCCTCTCTGCTGGTGGTGGTGTGATCTGCCCTCAGTGCTTCCCTACGAGCCAAAGACCTGTTGCAAGTCGGCTCGCTGCTTCCTGTGTGTGCATCCATTTCCCACCCTCATCAAGTGTCAAGTCTTCACTCCCATCCCATTAGATTTCATTCTGCTTCATTTATCAATAATTTGCTGGTGGCAACGGCAGCTCTCAGCCCTGCTGGTTTCTGTGGCATTCAAGGGAGTGGAGAGGTGGATTGGGAGGAAAATTGAGCTAAACTAGGAGTCTGGGATTCTGGGCTCACTGGCTGTGTGGCCCTGAGAAGGCCATCTTGCCTCTTCCTCATTGTTGGAGCAGAGTATGGACTGGGTGGTCGGTTCTAATATGCCATGGCTCCTAGTGCAGTGTTCGTGGAATGTGAGCCGATTATCTCTGTAACTTTCTGGGAAAGGGATATGCTTATCTTGTTGCTGAGAATGGTTAGTCCTAAGGATAGTTAGGAGTTTTATATTTTAATCTTTTCTGACAAAAAGGGAGAAACTGCATTTCTCCAAAATATTGACAAACCCAAGGGGTGCTGCATTTATCTGTGCTGCCATCTGCGCTGGATGGAACACAGCAGAAGTGAGAAGCCCCCAAACGGAGTGCAGTGTGCCAGTGCCTCAAGCCAGAGTTACGTGAAATACACCCCAAAGTGCCAATTCTCCAAGCTCAAACTTGGTTAGAAAGCAGGAAAGACTGGGAGACAGGGCCAGCTCTATGGAGAATTTTATTGCCCTTTTTTGGTAAAAGCTCTGAGAAGCAGAGTTCTATTTTTCACCTAGAGGACAGAGGAAAGGCTGAACAATAAACACTTTGGGTGTTATAAATATGTAAATATGGCACCAGAATTCTCTGAGAAATGCTGACAGTTTCTCCTTGAAGTTGCAGTCTTGATTTGGGTTTTTGATTCCTTCTCTCCTCTCTCATTCTTCGGGGAGAGGTTGAGGGCGCCCTTTTTTCTCAGGCTTTTGCCTTATCAGTTTTTACAAGTTTCTGCCTTGAATCTCAATTTCAGCACCTTATCTTCTTTTTGCTTCCTGACCTGTTCCCTTGTTTCTCTACCACGAAGTCCTGACTTGCTCCTGCCGTAGGCCTCCTGGAGACACAAGTCCTCACCTGGAAGGCCAGTCCCAGCCTTCATTCTCATTAAGAAAAGTTAAGGGGTTAGCTCTATTATTATTTCAGAGGTATTCTGCATGTCTCCTACAGTGGGATCTCATGTATCAATCATGTCCAATGGGGAAAAACTTCTTTCTCTTTATTGAAAATTGGTGTCTGATGGAATGCAAAGAAGAAAGAGTGTTTGAAGGAAGAGAGATACTAATAATAATGGTTTTGAATAATTACAAAGAAGAGAACTCAAGGGACAATTCCTGCCTTTATTTGTTTATATTACGTCTTTCTGCAAAATAACTCCAGGCAGTTTTCAATAAGCCTCATATATACCATGTCTGTGGCTTTCCAGCTTTCCTAGTGAAGTGCACCTAATGGCAGAAGAGAGTAAATAGGTACCGTTCTTGGGAGACCTGGGGGAAGAACCCAGAATGATCCAATTTTGCCTTTCAATTTCAATTCATAATATATCTGTGTTTGTCCTGGTATTAAGATGTTTTAAATGACCTAACTTTGATTAAATCGGGGTCTCCAGACATATGAGTCACCATTGTCCCTGGCTTCCTGGATCCCATGACAGATCACTGCATAGCCTGGGCATACATGCGCTTCAGTGCCAGAGCCTGGCAATTGGACTTTCCCATAGGTATAAAAGAATAGGAGTCAGGGGCTTCCCTGGTGGCGCAGTGGTTGAGAGTCCGCCTGCCGATGCAGGGGATGCGGGTTTGTGCCCTGGTCTGGGAAGATCCCACATGCTGCGGAGCGGCTGGGCCCGTGAGCCATGGCTGCTGAGCCTGCGCATCCGGAGCCTGTGCTCTGCAACGGGAGAGGCCACAACAGTGAGAGGCCCGTGTACTGCAAAAAAAAAAAAAAAAGAATAGGAGTCAGGTACTATAAAAGGGAGAGAGAAAATTACAAAGGGCAAAAAGTAGCCTCTGAGTTCCCTAGCAGCAAGGACAAAACAGGAGATCTCAAACATACATTTAAATAAATCAAGCCTAAGACCTTTGTTGGAAAATTCATTTTTTTCTTTTGTTGAAATATGATCAAAGAAAAACATTGTTGAGTCTATCAGTATAGATTACTTGCTATTCTTTGTAATTGATGGCTCTGAATACTTATTGTCTACTTATATAATTTTTGCCTCAGGTAACAGAACTTGTCTGTTGACATTTATTTCCTGAATATGTTCTAGAAGTTTACAAACTTTCTTGCACATTCAGATCACCTGGGGAGTTTTAAAACAATCCAGATGCCTAGGCTTCACCTGATGCCAGTTAACTGGAGCTGGTGGAGGAGGTAGGAGCTAGGCATCAGCATTTTATTTTTTAAAGGTTCCTAGGAGATTCCAGCACGTGGCCAAATTTGAGATCAGTGGTTCTCGAACTTGAAAGTATATCAGAATCACCTGGAGGGCTTGTTAAAACACAGATTCTGGGTTCCAACCCCAGATTTTCCTAGTAACTTGGCTTCAAGTGGAGCTTGAGTATTTACATTTGTAACAAAAAAGTTCCCTGGTGATGCTGATGCAACTGGTCTGGGGAGCAGACTTTGAGAACCATTGTTCCAGAGTTTCAGGTGTGTTAATATTACCAGAATGGATGGGATGGAAATCTTCAAAATCTAAAGATGAATTTGGGTTAGCTTAGTAAAACCAGGTCATGTAGCAGGGCTTGGAAAATACTCGTACAGTCATGCTCTTCTGCTATCATGGGCATATTTGAATTTGATTGACGATGTGTTTTGTTGCAGTTGGATTTAGCCCAGGTTTTGGAGACCCACCCACAGTCTATTTCCTGTGGGTTAACGCTACTTCCTAAAAACGCAAGTTAAGAAAAATGTCCGTCCACTGCTGTTGTTTAACGCTGGTGTCCTGTGAGGCCTTATGGTGCACTGTGAATGTTGTGTCATTACTCCCAGGGTTTGGCGGTTGCAATGATGCTGTGATATTGTGGAAACCTTTAGAGGTGTGATAACTTCCCTTTCTCTAGGAGGGCTGCAGCTTTTTCTTTACCGGACTGAACAGTGCCTAGCCTGGCCAGCTCTTGCTTTAGCTTAGTGCATAGTTTCTTTTTCTTCTATTATAAATATCATCTGCATGACACTCTTAGCTTTCCTCTTCCCATTAAAAGGTCATTAGGTTTCCCATTAGCAGCAGTTGTTGATGGTTTCCCACAGAGGCCTCAGCGTGGGCCTCCCTGCCATGAATTTGAGCTGGGGGAGAACGAGAGAAAGGAGGGAAGTGTGGAGACTCCACTAAATATCTGCCTTCCAGCTTCACACCACAAAAGCTAGGCTGGAACCAGAGTCTCTCTTCTTCAAGCAAAGTTGGCTGCAGGTAAAATACAATTTGCATGTTTGTTCCCCAGGCCCCCAAACAGTAACTTTCATTTAATCTCTTTGCTTTTTTTTTTAACATCTTTATTTTATTTTTAAAATAAATTTATTTATTTATTTTTGGCTGTGTTGGGTCTTTGTTGCGGTGCGCAGGCTTCTCATTGTTGTGGCTTCTCTTGTTGCGGAGCACGGGCTCTAGGCGCGTGGGCTTCAGTAGTTGAGGCGCAGGCTCAGTAGTTGTGGCTCCTGGGCTCTAGAGCTCAGGCTCAGTAGTTGTGGTGCACGGGCTTAGTTGCTCCGTGACATGTGGGATCTTTCCAGACCAGGGCTTGAACCTGTGTCCCCTGCATTGGCAGGTAGATTCTTAACCACTGCACCACCAGGGAAGCCCTACATCTTTTAAATATAAAAACAAATAAAACATCCAGTTAACTTTGTCACTCTTAAATCAGTTGTCAGTTCTTGTTTTCTTGAGAAAACAGTTCTCATTTTCAGTTTGCTGTCTGGGTTCCCTGCAGTTCTAGATCTGATTAATTAAACTGCCTCAGGTGTGGATCCCTAGGTGCCCTACCTGTGAGGTTGAGTTCCAAAGACAACGGTACCTACATTCCTTTTACTCAATTTTGCCTTTCTTATAAAAATGACCACCTTTTGTACTAAGTTCCCCACCATCTGTATTTATTAAACACTATATCTATGAAGAATATATATATAAGCAGGATAAAATTTAAAAGAAACACAAAACATGGGTATTTTAGAAATCTTTCTTATTAACTGCTTATTGTATTTAATATCAATCCTTTAAAAAAGATCTATAACTTTAAAGAAAGGATGCTGTCACTTTAGAATTTCTGACATCAGAAGTCCCTGTAAATTCATGCACTTCCTCGGGCTGTAGGTGTTTTCAGCTCTTCTTTAAAAATGACAGTTATCAAGGCTTAACCTGTCTCCTCAATTAACCAAGGAAGTCATCTTCCAGAAGTTTCTAACTTTCTTCTCCTCAGATACCCACCGTTCCTTTCTCGCAGTTTGGAGGAAAAGAAAAAAGTTCCTAATTGTATACACCAGCTCCATTTACCTGTTCCACTTCACCATGATTGTGCTTTTCTGATAAGGAGAAAATTTGCTTTCTCTGACTGCTTCTTAGATTTAGCTCTCTGCCCTTTCCAGGGGAAGAGAGTCCTAATTTACACCACATGCATGCGTTTAGTCATTACTACTAAATGTTACAGCTTCTTGTTGAGAGTTTCCTGGAGCTGTTCTGTCTGGCTTTTGGCACAGCTTGGCTTCCTTTAAGGGACTTCACTGATGTTTGAGCGTATGTCAAAGTCCATCACACAATAAGATTATTCAGTTAGGAATGGGAGTGATTTTTTCCCGTGATGGGGGTGGTTCTCTTGCTTCTGAGCCAGGTCCGTCCCACTGAATGGAGATGAGGAGGAACAGCACACGGAACGTCTGGGAATTGACAGGGATGTGACCCCTGGACGGAGCAGGGCATGGCCACTGTTCCCTGTGCTTTGCATTGGCAAGCTGTTCAACTCTTCAGGAAAATTAGGTATAAATCCAATAGAAACTTTAAAAACTTTACCTCCATTTAGTAAGCTCCTTGGAATAATAGAGCTCTCTTTCTGTAAAACATGGGACACTGTCGAGACTTGTGGTAAACCGAATGCTCTTAATATACCAACCACTTCTGCTCCCATGGATGACTTCACTTCTCAAGAGTCAGCTGCCTTTGTGGCAAACTGTTTATGCCAGTTGTCTTTGTTATCATAATTATATAATTTTATTAAATATTACATAAGTAGATGGGACATTAATGCAAAAAGAAAGTGTTGCTGCGAAAGCTAAGCTTCTTTGGAAAGATTTGGTGAAACAAGTGGCTAAGGAGAATTGTTCTCAAATTAGGGATGGGCAAACCATCTGCAGAAGATTAGAAGAATATTATAAAAGTCTAGGAGAATTCTGCATTTAGATTGTTTTGCCTCATCCGAAGAAATTAGATGCTGCATTATGGATGTGGTTTATGCAAGAAAACCAGTAAGAACTCCAATCAACAGACTCATAGTAGAAGCAGCAGCCTTGGCTCCGCCTGAATACCTTGGTAAATAAATGTGCAGTTATAGGTTTAAGTTTGAATCAAATGTTTAAGGAACTTTGACTTTTCTGATTAATTGAACAGCTGTCAATCCCCATCGTGTTTACTCTTCATGCAAAACCCTAGTGTGACCTGGGTGTTCCTGCTCTGTGAGAGTTACAGGAAGTTGTCCCAAAGCTCCATACTGGGTCCTGTGGATTTTGAGAATCCCTGGGGAACTCACATGTTCATGGTCAATTCTGGCTCTAAGTTTCTGGTTTCCTATATTTTGGTTTTTGCATCATCACCTGTCCTTTATGTGTTCTCTTTGTTTGGTGCCTCTTAGCCCTACCTATGTAACTTGCATTTCTTTAATTTCTATTAAAAAATTACATAAAGCATTTTTATGTATAGTAGATGTGACTGAAGTGGAGAAAAGGGAGGGCAGGGCAAGGTTTTACAACTTGGGAATGAAAAGAATTTTAAACTGGAAACGAGATATCCTAAGGTCACCCTGCGACTGGGGATGTGGCCGCTAACCCCCTACAGTGTGCCAGCCCCATGTAACTGGCCTAGTTTCTTCTAACTGCTTTCTTCTCTCTTCTGGCTCTTCTCTCCATTCCTGTTTATGTCAGTGCAGAGCAGCTTGGCCATCCCTTTGCTGCCTCATTTCCTGATGACCCTCCCTCTCTGGTGGGGTCTCACCTCCCTCCCTGCCTAGATAGTCAGTAGGGTGACCACATCCTAGGAACTGGAACACCTTTGAAAGTACGAGTAGGCGATATTAATAATTTCTCCAGGACAGAAAGGCAAAAAATTGGGATTGTTCTGGGAAAACCAGAATCGGCTATTTATCGAAGTATTTTCCTAACTGCAGGCTGTTTTCTCCTTAAGAAGCATTCTGGTGTTAACAGATAAAACTTTTTTCACCCCGTTACATATACTCTCCGAATTTTGTCAAACTCAACAGCCAATTCCTTCTCTCATCAGGGGAGTGTGTTATTCACTGAAACAAAGAGTGCTTTTTATTGGCCATCACTGTTTGCTGTTCTGTGTACCTCACCCTCCCAAGCTCAGTTTTTCCATCTATGAAATGGAGAATATTATTGTCTGCTAAGGGACTCAAATGAAAAAAAGAAAACAAATACCAGACAGTAAAGTGTTTTGGAGGACATTAAGCTGTAGAAATGTAAGGTTTACTGTAATCACTTAATTTAAATATATATATGTATTTAAGAGTCAAAAGTCCCAGGAGAGCTGTGAATTATATTATACTGTGTTAGCTTGATGGCTTTTCTGGGTTTGAGCCTCTGAGCATCTTATTTGGTGCCTTTTATTCTTGCTCCCTGACTATAAACCTGGTCATTTGAAATAACTGCCAGTAATCCTGAATCCTGACCTTCAGCCTCCTTATTGTTTCCGTCTTGGACCTCTACTCAGCAAAGTCATCCAATCACCCTGAACTGTAAGTCCTTGAGTCGGGTTATTGTGTTGCTGATAAATGAGAACTAAATTGAAGCCATCAGCCTCATTTTCCTTACCTATTTCCAGATGTGGAAGTTAGTGGGCTTGGATTGGCTGCTCACGCTGAGTCTCATCAAAGACCATTTTCCTAAGGGCATAAACTGTAATTTATTGATTGGGTGGAGGCCTGAGGCATTTGGGGTGTGGATTTGTATGAGGGCCTCGAAAACTGTTGGAGCTGAAATCTAAGCCTGACACCCGAGTTTGTCAAATTGATCAGGAACACAGTGACATTGGATTCAGAAGCCAGGTAGGCTGACAAAATGAGCAGTTGAATAAACGTCTTACCTTATTACAAAGAGATAAGCAGCTCTTTCCTTCCTCTGTGAGTAGAATATAGACCCATTTTATATGTGCCGATTTCTACTGTTTAAATCGGGGATAAGTCTATTTAGTTTTTCATTGGCTCCTATAGTCAGTGATGGCTACGTAGATTGTCTACACCTGCTCTTTCTACTGCCTCACCTCCTGTCTTTTCTTTTAAAATTTAAGTGTATTTGACTTACAATATTGTGTTAGTTTTAGGTATATTGCATAGTGATTCAGTATTTTTGCAGATGATATTTTATTATAAGTTATTACAAGATAATGCATATAATTCCCTGTGCCATACAGTATATCCTTGTTGCTAATCTATTTTATATATAGTAGTTTGTGTCTTTTATCTTTCTCAAACTATTTCAAAAAATTGAAGCGAAGGGCACACTCCGAAATTCTTTGTATGTTTGGTAGAATTCCCCTGTGAAGCTGTCTTGGTCCTGGACTTTTGTTTGCTGGGAGTTTTTTAAAAATTACAGATTCAATTTCACTTCTAATGATCAGTATGTTCAAATTATCTGTTTCTTCTTGACTCAGTCTTGGCATGCTGTCTTTCTAGAAATTTGTCTGTTTCTTCTAGGTTCTCTGATTTGTTGGCATGTATTCTCTTATGATTTTTTTTAATATCTCTGTGATATTGATTGTTATTTATCCTCTTTCATTTCTTATTTTGCTTATTTGGGTCCTTTCTCTTTTCTTCTTGGTGAGCCTGGCTAAAGGTTTATCACTTTTGTTTATCTTTTCAAAGAGCCAGCTTTTGGTTTCATCGATCTTTTCTATTACTGTTGTTGTTGGTTTCTTTTGTTTTTTGGTCTCTGTTTTTTAAATTTCCTCTCTGATCTTTATTATTTCCTTCCTTCTGCTGACTTTGGGCTTTGTTTTTCTTCTTCTAATTCTTTTAGGTAGTAGGTTAGGCTGTGTATTTGAGATCTGTCTTATTTCTTGAGGAAGGCCTATATTGCTATGAACTTCCCTCTTAGAACTGCTTTTGCTGCACCCCATAGATTTTGTAAGGTTGTGTTTTCATTGTCAATTGTCTTGAGGTATTATCTGATTTTCTCTTTGATTTCATCATTGACCCATTGGATTTTTTAGTACCATGTTGTTTATTCTTCACGTGTTTCTTCTTTTCCTGTTTTTCTTTCTGTATTTGATTTCTAGTTTCATACTGTTGTAATTAGAAAAGATGCTTGAAATAATTTCTATACTCCTAAATTTGTTGAGGCTTGTTTTGGGATCGAGTATGTTGATATATCCTGGAGAATATTACCTGTACACTTTAAAAGAATGTGTATTCTGCTGTTTTTGGATGTAGTGTCCTGTAGATATCAATTAAGTCCACTGGTCTATTGTGTCATTTAGGACCTCTGTTGCCTTATTGATTTTCTGTCTAGATGATCTGTCCATTGATGTCAGTGGGGTGTTAAAGTCTCCTCCTATTATTGTATTGTTGTCAGTTTTTTCCTTTATGTCTGTTAATATTTGCTTTATATATTTAGGTGCTCTTGTTTTGGGTATGTATATGTTAATGAATGTAATATCCTTTTCTCGTATTGATCCCTTTATTATTATATAATGCCCTTTGTCTTTTGTTATAGCCTTTGTTTTCTTTTGTTTGTTTGTTTGTTTTTGTGGTACATGGGCCTCTCACTGTTGTGGCCTCTCCCGTTGCAGAGCACAGGCTCTGGACGCGCAGGCTCAGTGGCCATGGCTCATGGGCCTAGCCGCTCCGCAGCATATGGGATCTTCCCAGACCAGGGCACAAACCTGTTTCCCCTGCATCGGCAGGCGGACTCTCAACCACTGTGCCACCAGGGAAGCCCTAGCCTTTGTTTTAAAGTCTATTTTGTCTGATATGAATATTGCTACCCCTTTCTTGTCATTTCCATTTGCATGAAATATCTTTTTCCAATCCCCTCACTCTCAGTCTGTGTGTGTCTTTCACCCTGAATTGAGTCTCTTGTAGGTAGTATATTGAAGGGTCTTTTTTTTGTTAAATCCAATGAGCCATCCTATGTCTTTTGATCAGAGCATTTAATACATTGTTATGTAAAGTAATTATTGATAGGTATGTACTTATTGCCACTTTATTCCTTGCTTTCCAGTTGTTTTTATAGTTCTTCTTTGTTCATTTATTCTTCTTTTTGTTTTTTCCATTGTGATTTGATGATTTTCTTTTGTAGTCTCCTTGAGTTCCTTTCTTTTTCATTTTTGTGTATCTCTTGTCAGTTTTTGATTTGAGGTTACCATGAGGTTCATATATGTTGACCTATAATTATATCTACTTGCTTTAAACTGATAATCATTTAAGTTCAAACACATTTTTAAAAGATCTACAGTTTTTACTCTTCTCCCTGACATTTTGTGAATTTGATGTCATATTTTACATCTTCATGTTTATCCCTTTACTGTTTATTGTAGTTACAGTTGCTTTTACTTTATTTTTGTTTGTTTTTTAATCTACATGCTGTCTTATTTAAGTGGTTTTCAATCATTACTATATATTTGCCTTTCCAATTGGGATTTTCTCTCTCTCTCTCTCACTCTTTTTTTTTTAATAGAGAATTAGAGTCTCAGTTCTTTTCCATTTAGAGGAAACCCTTCAACATTTCTTTTAGGGTAGTTTTCATGTTGTTGAATTGTTTTAGTTTTTGCTTATCTGAGAAATTCTTTATCTCTCCTTTTATTCTATTTCTTAATATGTTCTTTTGCTTTTTAAATTTTATTTATTTATTTAATTTATAAATTTGTAATCTATTTTTTATTATTTATTGATTGATTGATTGATTTTTTGGCTGCACTGGGTCTTTGTTGCGGCATGCGGGCTCTTTGTTGCGGTGCTTGGGCTTCTCTCTAGTTGTGGTGCGAGGGCTTCTCTAGTTGTGGCGTGCAGGCTCTAGAGCACATGGGCTCAGTAGTTGTGGCATGAGGCCTTAGTGTGGGATCCTAGTTCCCAACCAGGTATTGAACCCACATCCCTTGCATTAGAAGGTGGATTCTTAACCATCGGACCACCAGGGAAGTCCCCTCCTTTTGTTCTAAATGGTATCTTGCTGGGTAGAGAATCCTAGGTTGCAGATTTTCCTTTTCAGGACATTGAATATATCGTGCCACTCCCTTCTGGCCTGCAAAGTTTCTGCAGAGAAATCTGCTGATAGCCTTATGGGGGTTCCCTTGTATATGACTCTCTGTTTTTCTCTTGCTGCTTTTAAAATTCTCTCTTTATCTTTGACTTCTGCTATTTGGATTATATGTCTTAGTGTGGATCTGTTTGGGTTCATCTTGTTGGGGACCCTCTGTTCTTTCTGTACTTTTATATCTGTTTCCTTCTTTAGGTTTGGGAAGTTTTCAGCCATAATTTCTTCAAATACATTTTTTGATCCCCTTCTCTCTCTCTCTTTCTTCTTCTGGAACCCCTGTCATGCATATGTTGGCATGTTTTATATTATCCCATAGATCTCATATGTTGCTTTTTAAAAATTTGTCTTTCTGTCTGCTGTTCTAATTGGGTGATTCCCATTATTCTATCTTCCAGATCACTTATACATTCTTCTGTGTCATTTAGTCAGCTGTTGATTGCTTCTAGAGTACTTTTTATCTCAGGAATTGAATTATCTATTTTTGATTGAGTTCTCTTTATAGTTTCTAGTTCCTTTTTAAAATGATCTATGTTTAGATTGATTCTCTTTCTTAATTCAGTTAACATTTTTATTACCAACTTTGGAACTCAGTGTCTGATAGACTGATTTTCTCTGTTTCATTATTTATTTTTTCAGAGGTTTTCTCTTGCTCTTTCAATTGGGAGTAGTTCCTGTGCCCTTTCATTTTATTTAACTTCCTCTGTCTTTATGAATTTAGGTGAAACAGTTGCCTACTGTGGTCTTGAAGGGGTGTTTTTATGTGTAAGAGTCCTTCTGTTGATGTCTTTGGTGTGATGGCTGGATTTATTGTGTTTACCACCATGTCTTTCCTCAGGGTGTGCTGGCTGCCATCACCTTGATAAGAGGTGTGACTGGTGTTGGAAGAGCTAGAGCCTGTGCAGTGTGTGAGGCAGGACTTCCTCTCTGCTCAGTGGCCATCACTGCCCTGTCAGGGTTGAGGTCTGCTCCCCAAGTTGATGGAGCAGATAGATGCCCTGAGGGTCAGGCTTGAGCTGACTGTGTTCTCTTTCAGTGTTTTTTCTTCTCCCTGCACTGGGGCCTTTGCCCCAAAGGAGAGGAGTAGCCGTAATAAGTGGGGATCGTGTACTTTCAGAGGTCTGATGCACTACCTGTGAAGGCATCTGTGGCTCCATTCAGATGCAGTCCAAGGTCATGTTTTTTCCCCTGTTGTGGTTGTCCCAGATCTAGTGCAAGGTAATGGTGTGGAGTGGGCCGGGCCAGAGTGTTTGCTCAGCTGGGACTGGGGATCTCGATGTGTTGGCTGCAGGGGTTCGAGTGACTGAGCTGCTGTCAGAAGTCTGGGCTGCTTCTGGGTGCTGTGTGAGTAAGTGCTAACAGTGGCTGCCACTTTCTCACCTGGACCACACCTCAGGCCCCTGGGTCATCTCAGCATCCCTAGATCAAGTCTTTTCCCAGGACCTCAGGGCCAAGCTGTGGTGTGGAGTGAGCAGGGTTGGGGTGTTCACTCGGCTTGGGTTGGGCAGTGCGGCGAGGTGGCATTCACTAGGGCAGACCTCTCTTCGCCCTGTCTGGTCGCAAGCCAGCACCTGTCATTCCTTGTGAGTGGAGTCTAGGCTTCTCCAGCCCTTCTCTCTGGCCTAGCCGTTCTCTAAGCAGCCAAGGGGCCTTGTCTCCTCTGCATATGACCCCAGGACTGGGACGTCCTGTCTGTGGCCTGACCTGCTCACTCTCCAGGATGAGAGTCCATCTATGTGGTCTTCCATTTCCTCTTAGTTCCCTACTAGGAGCACAGGTCTTGATTCAGTGCTTTTTTTCCCCATCCTACCCAATTACATGGGAATCTTTCTTGCAGCCTTGACTGTGTAGGAGTTCTTGTGCCAGTTTCCAGTTAGTGTTCCGTGAGAATCGTTCCACATGTAGATGTATTTTTGTTGTGTTTGTTGGTGGAGGTGAGCCCCATGTCCTCTTACTCCACCATCTTGATCCCCTTCCCTTTCCTCCTGTCTTAATGTCCACTCCACTCAGGCTTTCTATCTCCTCCACTCCCGCCAAACTACTCATAGTGACCATCAATGCCTTCCCCATTGGTAGAAACAGTTCCCAGTCCCGATTCTAATTGCTCTGTCACAGCATTTAACATGTTTGCTTATACTCTTATATTCTTGTAACAATTTCTTCCCTTGGATTCCAGGGAATCCATCACACTCTTCTGGTTTCCTCACACCTCAATGGCCACTCCATCTCAGTCCCTTTCATTGGTGCAGCCTGATCTTCTTGACCTCTAAATATTGGATTCTCTAGGATTCAGTCCTTGGATGTCTTCCCTGTTCTGCCTACACCCAGGCCCATCCAGACTCATGGAGTTAAACATCATCTGTCTGCTGAGGACTCCCAGATTTTTATCTTTGGCCTGACACTCTCGCATGGACTTGAAATGCATATAATCGTATGCTTACCCAACTCTCTACTTGAATTTCTTTTTCTTTTTTTTTTTTTTTTTTTTTTTTTTGCGGTACGTGGGCCTCACACTGTTGTGGCCTCTTCCGTTGCGGAGCACAGGCTCCAGACGCGCAGGCTCAGCGGCCATGGCTCACGGGCCCAGCCGCTCCGCGGCATGTGGGATCCTCCCAGACCGGGACACGAACCCACGTCCCCTGCATCGGCAGGCGGACTCCCAACGCCTGCGCCACCAGGGAAGCCCTACTTGAATTTTAATAGGCATGTTAAAAAATTAGTATGTCTCATATTGAACTTCTGTTCTCCCCCTAATGATCCTCCTAATTTTTCCTTATCAATAAAGGGCAATTCCTCCCTTTCAGTTGCTTGGGCCCAAGTGCTTGAAGTCATCCTTAACTTACCTTTTATCTGACATTCTACTTTCAGTGTATCAATATAGTTTATTGGTTTTGTTTTCAAAATGCTCAAATATTCAGAATCTGACCACCTCTTATCACCTCTCCTGCTATCACCCTGGTCCCATATACCATCCTCTTTCTCCTGGTTTATTGCAGCGTCATTCCTGAATGATTCCTCCATGCTTCTGCCTTGGCCCCCTGTAGTGGAGTTTCAACATGGCAGTCATAGTGATCCTTTAAAAACCAAAGTCAAATTATGTTACTCCTCTGGTCAAAACCTTGAATAGATCCACATTTCACTCAGAGTAACAGCCAGAGTCCTTATGAAGCTCTTACTACAAGGTTCTTCACACCTGTTTCTTTTGTTGTTGTTGTTAAATATTTAATTAATTAATTAATTAATTTTTATTTTTGGCTGAGTTGGGTCTTCGTTGTGGCATGTGGGCTCTTTTTTTCCTTGCCGTGCATGGGCTTCTCTCTGATTGTGGCATGCAGGTTTTCTGTCTCTAGTTGTGGCGTGCAGGCTGCAGAGCACATGGGCTCTGTAGTTTGCAGCACGCAGGCTCTCTAGTTGAGGCACACCGGCTCAATAGTGGCGTGGGCTTAGTTGCCCTGTGGCATGTGGGATCTTAGTTCCCCAACCGGGGATTGAACCTGCGTCCCCTGCATTGGAAGGCAGATTCTTTACCACTGGACCACCAGGGAAGTCCCTTCACACCTGTTTCTGAGCTAATGTCCTAACAGCCCCAGTAGCCCCCTCCTCTCTTACTATGTGTGTCAGTGACCACCCTGGCTTCCAATACTCCAGCCATTCCTGCCTCACGAGATTTTTACTTGTTGTTTACTCTGCTTGGAACTTTCTCACTCCAGATGTGCATAGTTCCCTCACTTTCTTAGGGTCTTTGCTCAAATGTCACCTTTTCAGTGAGGCCTTCCCTTATCATCCTATTTAAAATCGAAAACCTCACTTACCCAATTCCTCTTATAGTACTTACTTTATATGGAGCAGAATAAAAAGAGACAATGTTTGTATAGATAAAATTATTTGGCCGTGAATCTTAGTACCAGGTGGGGTTTTTATTCTTGAAAGTAATAATGTTTTCAATTTCTGAAGCTTTTTACCAAGAATATAGTAATCATCCCTAACCATTCTCTTTAAACATACTGTGTAAAAGCACTATCTGTGTTACTTGAATGGTAGATATCACATACCTGTCTCTGCTTGAAGAACTGACCTTTAGTCACTGCATTCTAGTATCTTTGAACACTTATTATAGACCTGGCATTGTGCCTTCCCACCCTGCAACTTTTTTTGTTGGAAATTAATAATATTTGTCTAAGTATGTTTTTAAGACTTTTATGTTTTAATGATATGATAAATTTATTCTAGAATTATGGTCTTGTCTATGAATGTAAATTAATTGAATCCTCAATCATAGGGAACAACAGGTAGTGGCAACTAAGTACTGAATGGATTTAGGTAGCAAAATCAGGATCTGGGAAGGTAAGTTAAAGTGAACCTGAAACTGGAAATCTCAAACTGTAAAAACTATCCAGTGGAATTTGCCTCCAGTTATCGGATTGAAGAAAAGGGTCCAGTGGCCATCCCATCTCCATTTTACTAGATGCGCAGCTGACTGGCTGCTTCTATCTCGAGCAACGCCCCAAACCACTTCTCAACCTATTAAAAAGTGATAACATATTATTTAAATATATCTTATCCTGCTTTCAAATGTGGTACATTTAAAATACATTTGAAATATAAGTGAATTATTCATTTACCAAAGAGCAGACTTTTACTAAAATAGTTCAGGATGAAAAGCAGCATATGAAATGATCTGATTGTCACCTACTTGCATTCTAACAACCATATGTATTCTCCCATTCACTTGGGGTATTTTCAGTTTTCAGGCTGAAAGGTCAGATAGCATTTTGAGATTTGAGAATTTTGAGGTCTCTGATTAAATCCACACCTACTGGTGATCCAACTGGTGATGGTTCCATATCAGGAAACATCAGGAGAAGAACTTTGCATGTTTGGACAGCCAGTACTTTCTGAAATTTTGATAAAGTGCAAATTCAATTATTTCGAATTCACAAACTACAAATTAAGATATGTGCTTTAATACAGCTTGTGCCCTCACTCTCTCTCTCTCTCTCTCTCTCTCTCTCTCTCTCTCTCTCTCTGTCTCTTGCCAATTTTCTATCCTTCTGTTTGGAATATTGCCTTAGATGCCTCATTAGTTTAATCAGCGTTAGAGAACATCTAATGAGCTAGGCAGTCAGTCAAAATTGGAGTATTTTGAGTGGAAGCTCCCATTTCCTGAAATGTAGAATCATAGAATCTAAGTTTGGAAGGAACCTTAAATTTTCCTCTAGACTAATAATGATTCTCAACTAGAGTTGCACAGTAGAATTATCTGGGGAGTATTTTAAAATACTGATGTCCTAGACCAACTGAAACCAAGTTTCTTGGGATTGTGCCTAAGCATCCGTATTAAAATAAAAACAAAACCTTAAGTGTTTTTACTCTGCAGCCAGGGTTGAGAGCCATGACCTAAGTAAACTCACTTGATGCTTGAATCTCCTCTGCATCATTGTCAGTGCCCCAGATTTGGCTGGTCTCTGTTAGATACTTCTGAGGAAAAAGTTCTCATTCTCTAAAGAAGAGCTCTGTAGGAAGATATTCTTTATACTGATATGAAAGCTTTCTCCTTATACCTTCTCTACTCATTGTTCCTGATCCTATTATTTGGGACCACAGAGAACAAATTCCACATCGCATTTCTTTGAAAATTAGAAGGCAATTATCATTCATTCACTTTTTTTAAAAAGCCAAATATTTATTGAGTATCTTTTATAGACCTAGAGCTGCCCTGGAGCCCCAATACAATGAAAAATGGTCATTGCACTTGTGATGCTCACAGTATAGTGGGGAAGATGGAAAAATCAATGACATTGGTGGACAGCTCAACAGTGCACTGTTACCCTCCTATCTCTCCACCTTGCATCCTACCCCATCTTACTCTTCTCTGAGAAGAATAGCCTCAATTTCTTCAATGTGTTTTCACATGACATTGTTTGAGGCCTTCTGTCTACTGAGGTTTAGACTTACTTCAGGTTGTCTACATCCCTAGTAAAGTATGGCTCTGAGGGTGGATTATGGATGTCAGATGTGGTCTGAATGTACTGAAGAGAGAGTGGGACTACCGTCTGCTTCCTTCCACTTTTAGATTATACACTGATGGCTCATCATGAAATTGCAGACAATTAAAGCCATTCTTCATATATCTGGGGCTGCTTATAATGAGCAAATCTATCCTTTGGGTGGACAGGCGGGCAGAGAACACAAGGCTGATGATGTCAGAGCAAAGGGGTTGGAGGAGTTTAACTTCTTGTTTAGCTTAATCATGGGTCTCTAAGTTCACATGTGAACATTCTGATAATTGATTATGCCACTGGTCCTAGGGAGCCAAGGACGGGTTTGTCCACAGGTGGGCACATTTGCCAAGTGAACTGGCAAATGGGTGGGGAGCAACAGTTTGGTAAAACTCTTTTTTTTAGATTTTCATCTGTCTGCTAATCAATATTAGAAGAAAGTGGCTTTCTAAGTGGTCACTTCTGGATGCAAATTGATCAGTTCTGTTTTTTTAGCTCTTGTGTTTTTTTCCTGTGCTCTGAGCTAGATGATGGAGTACGTATGTTGATTTCCAGTATTACCTTATCGTTTTACGGGAAATCTTAAATTAGTGACTTCTTTGACCTTTATCTGATTTATACACTTTAGGGTGTCAGGGTTGTTATGGACCAGTAGAAGCTCCCAACTCCCATCAACTGACGTTTTCAGTGTTTTCCCCAAACCACTGTCTTCCTTTATGTTTGCCAATTAGCATCTCAAGAAGGGATGCTGCCATATACTTGGATTTTTGCATTCACATTTAATGTTTCACAGATATTTATAGCACAACAAATTTTGCTCTGCTGAAATAAAAAGTGGATACATTGAAGACAGATCAAAGGCCATAACATCAACCATAGGATCCGTAAACATTCATTGAGGATGTGTCAAGTAGTTGGTTCAGATTAGAGCCAATTTGGGTTCTAATTTGGAGAAGATTTGGGCGAGCTCCTTCGCCATTGGTGCCTTCTCCAATATCTCTTCAATAAGAACAAGATGCCACCATCCAGAAGGCGATGGGAAGGCATGGTGAATAATCACACCTGACCACACAGTGTGTGCTAGGTCAGCAAGCCTTCAGGACAGATGCTGTTGAACAAAGTGGAAACGGAGCTCAAGTGTCTGAGTGGGAGTAGAACAGTGAGGAAGGGGCTCCATCTCAAGAGCCTTTAATATGCCTACCGTGGGGCACAATGACCTATTCTAAGGATGGGGTTACATTTTCAGATGTACATATGGAGGTGTTGGAAAATAGGCTTTTATCTAGCTCCCAACTTCTCTTACCCGAGGTACACAAGAGTTTCAAGTGCTCAGCTTTTCAAGGAGCAAATTTGTGCCAGTACCAGTAGCCTGTTCAATCCTCACCATCCTGTCTTCTCTGCTGCATTTGACGTCACTGACAGTTCAGATCTGGAAAACCCCTCCCTGTGCTCTCCATTTCACTCTACCATCCTGGTTGGTTGTGTCCATCTGGTCCATCCTTCTCTCAGTTGGCCCTCCCACCTGCTAACCACGGGTATTCCTCAAGATGCAATATTTGGTTCTCTGATATTGTTAATGTGTACTTTTTCATTTGGATTTCTCAGGAATTAACTACCACTTAAATGATTATATGTTCCAAGTTTTTATTTTCAGCCTTAGAGCACAACATACATTATCAATTATCTGTTAAAGTCAAATGTCATTGTAATTGTTATTATCTTGACTTAAATCCACCTGCATTTGCTGCTGTCAAATATTGTCAGTACTTGAAATCAAGTGCTTCATTTTTTTTCTTTCCTGGTTTCCCTGTCTTTTCAGTGGTACTCTTATTCTCCCAGCCATTCAAGTATATTGGCTTTTTTTTCCCTAGTAAATACAAGTATTAACTGTAGTTCAGACACTGTTCTAGGGGTTGGGTAGGTTAGGGACTGAAAGATATGGTCTCTGCATTAGTGGAGTTTGCATTTCCAGTGGGAGAGTTAGACATTAATCATGTAATCACAAAAATATACTTCACCACATGAATGAGAAGAGCTACAGAGGAAAAGTACAGGGAGCCATGAGAATGTATAACAAGGGACCTGACAGACTCGGGGTGATGGGCATCTTCCCTGCAGAACTGATATTTGACCTGAGATCTGCGAAATGAATCAGGGTTGGATAAGAACATCCCAGGCATAAAAGCCAGCCTTACTAAAAGTCTTGGAAGTGGGGGTGGCAGTGGGAAGAAACTGTGCAAGTCAAAGAAAATGATGTGGGTAGAGAAGTGACATGGAAGGGAGAGTGGAAAGGGATGAGGCTGAGTCAGATCAAGAAGGGCCTTGAGGCCATGTTAAGTAAGGGGATAACATGATCAGATGTGTAGTTTTAGGTGACCATGGTCTATGAGGAAGAGAATGGATGGGCAGGGAATGGGCCGAAATGGACATAGGGACACTGGTCTGGAGGCTATTGCAATAGTGCAGATAAGGACAAGGGTGGAGGTTGTGGAGGTGGACAGAAAATGCTGGTTCTGGGACACACATCCAGAGCTCAGGATCACTATGTCTGAACACACCTCTCATTCAACCAGTCCACACAGTCTATTAAGTTTTCTTGTCTAATACCTTCTGCATCTACATTTTCCCTTCCATTCCTCTTCTTGCCACTTAATTCCAGAGCTGTGAACTCATGTCTAAATTATATCCATCTCCTGTTACGGTTTGCTCACTGAGAACTGCTGTTGCTCTGCCTCTCAGTTCCCCACCCTAAACGGGGTTTTCAAGGGTCCCAGTGACTTGTCCCCCCTTCAGGATCTTTGTCAGCTTCTAGTAGGACAAGATAGTATGGATTTGTGTGTCTTAAAAGGCCATGGTTCCAAACTCGAATAAACTCCATCATCTGGTGCACTTTGAAAATTTACAGATTCCTAGGCTCCGTACCCAGAGGTTTTGATTCAGCAGCAGTTTTTGGGTGGCACCCAGGAACCTGTATTTTATGAAGCTCCGGTTTCTAAGGACCAGGCAGGATTGGTTTGCTCTGAGGCACCACTTATCTGCATTTCCCTTTGTACTGAAGAGGACACTCGTTTTCTGAGTCTAGTCCCTGTCTTCTCTGAGCTCTCTTCCTCCCCTAACTAAAACAACCTTTCTCACTGAAATCTTTATTTGACTTTAAAGCCTTCTGTTTTGTGGTTTTTTTCCCCACTGGGGAATCTCTGATGTCTTCTGAACAGGCATAGCCGCCTGTGAAGGGACGTGCCATGCCATGGAGAACTGCTCCCTGGATGGCTGAGTGACAGAGAGGATTTCCAGAGATTCATTATAAAACAGACCCTGTATTTACAAATATGAGGTGTTAGATAGAGCAAGAGAGGAAAGTCAGCAGCTAGAAAATAATCTGTTTGAGAATGCAGCCCTGGTTTATGTATCTAGCAGTTAGATTTGCTTCCTTTTGGTCTTTAGATTTAAAAAAAAAAAACCCTCAAATAAACATGACTGTGGTACATCTGTTTTAATGCTTCTAATCTTCTGACTACTAGAGCAAAAAATTAATATCTTTTTTCCTTTGTAACTTAGATACCAATGGAAGGAGGGGAATGAAGAACAGATGCAGCTTATCTCTGGGTGGGTGACTTTGTGAGTGTGTGTGTGTGTGTGTGTGTGTGTGTGTGTGTGTGTATTCATATATATATGTGATTGGCATCAATTTAATATTTTTATGGAACCGTAGCAATAGATCATGTTAGATACGTGAAAAGAAAATCAAAATTGGATCCTGACCTAATATACCTAACTTTAGAGGCATAAGTGCATTATCAGATATCCATTAGCCAAAGAAATAACATGAAGGCAAGTTTACTTGGTGTCTAAATATGGAGTCATTACTTTTTAATATTTTCTAATATCTAGTCTTAGAACCACAGGTCTTTTCAAATGTCCTTTAATTTCATGTATATTCACATATAGTCAGTACACTGACAAGTGGTTATTGAGCCAGGGCAGGTAGCAAGAGAACACAGATTTACATTTGCCTAAAATTGAGTCACTGAAACCTGAATGAAGAGGAACACTGATGAATTATAAATTTAAGTTGGTGTGTGTGTGTGTGTGTGTGTGTGTGTGTGTGTGTGTAAGTTGGGGAGGAGGTGAAACTGGGGGGAGGCAGGAGAATGCCTTACTTCCACTCATAGCACAGGGGAAGATAAATCAACACAGAAGATTAAAAAATGTAAAGAGCTTTTCCCATTCGCCTTGCTTCCTTGCGGTGTCTTTGAATGTATTTGGCAGCAGTGGGCCCTGTCAGGCCACCTGTGCAGCCAGCAGATTGCTCCTGGTTAAATTTAAAGGGCTCCTTTATTAATCTCCTCAAGCAGCCCTTGGGGAAGCTGGATGCTCCCTTTGGAATGTCCACTGTGTTTTTACCTTTCTTGAGGAGTTATTACTGTTTCTTTTGTTTTAAGGTTAGTGAGGGTTTTCTTTAACCCCACAGTCGACAGTGCGCTTCTTCCTTAGTTTTGCGTCATTCGTGATACCTTGTTCGGTGGTAGCTGAGGTCTGTAAGTTGTGCAGCTCCAGAGCACCGGCCACATTGTCACGCCTGGAGGAAGTGGCTCACGGGGTGCATTGTGAGTGGTCCCTTTGATGTCACACGCCATGGTAGTGGACACAGTGCAAAATCGGTACAATGAATGAATAAGCAACTGAGTGACTGAGAAAATGCCTTTCTTTTCATTTTTCAGAGACAGTTTGGTGTAGTTTATGTTGAGTCCAGATGAAATAGAAATATGTAGACTCTGGCTTAAGAGAGACTTGGCTTCAGTCCTGGCTCCCTCATTTACTTACTGTGTGATATGGGCGAGTTACTTAATTTCTTTGAACCTCCATTCGCCTATCTGTAAAACAGGTAATGTAATACCTACCGTGCAGAGTTACAAAGAAAATTACATGTAATATATATAGAAAGCACCCAATACAGTCCCTGGCATAGAGTAGCGACTGAATATTAAGAATGATAATCATGGTTCTATGTCTTTCAATCCAACGTGGGTTATATTAGTAGCTGTGAGTGGAGAAAGTAGAGCATGAACATAGGACTGAGCTAAAACCTGTATCAGCTAAAGGCAGGGCTTGTGTCTCTTGTTCACATGTGTAGCTCCCAGTCTGTTCCTGTCATAGGGATGGATAGTGCATGAATTATTATATAAGTTACTATTATGAGCTTGCAACATATTTCTTTGTTGAAATGTAAAAAATTAGTTGAGAATTACTGGTTCAGTATTGTGCAACGCTATGGATGTGCATTTTATCATACATTAGCTTTGGCCTGTGGTAATACAACCAACTAGAAAGACTGTACAATGGGGTTCTGATATTAAACTCTGAGTGTTCCACACAAGTATGGCTGAGAGAACAGCCCTGTTCTGGCCGGCCCACATTTCTCTTCTTGGTTCTGTACCTCAGCCACGTTCCACTTTCTTTTCTACTGTAATAAATTACTTATCAAGCCTGCCGCCTGCCCTGCAGGATTTATCAGATGTATTCCTTTTTTTTATTATTGCCTCCTTCTTGCCGCTTTTTTTCATTATTTGTGCCTTTGCTCTTTCCATGCATTTATTAACTGAATTAGCACATTTCCAATGTTTGTTCACATTTAATGAGGTATTGGTATTTTGATGGTGGAAATGAAGAAGTGAGACCCGCGGGTGAGAATTTTATTGAACTTCACTGTATTTTATTTTCCAAGATGTGCAGTTCACAAAGTCATAATCTTTTGTGCAACGCAAAGTGATACATGTCCCTACAGTATCTGATATTTTTATGGCTGAAAATATAACGCTGTTAAGGAAAGTTCTTCAGACAAATGGACTGTATCCTGAAGAGTTCAGATTTATTTAATAGGAAAAGAAAAAAATCTTATTAGTCAGAAACACATCAAATATATTAAAAAATAATTAGAAATTCAAAATCAAATTGGAAATGCCTCCGGATTAATTTTATTAAATAGTCTTAGTCAAGGTTCTTTTGGTGCAAATAACAGAAACCTACCCAAACTGGCTGGAGCAGAAAGGGGGAGTTTAGTGTCAGGACACACAGGTGTCCCAGAGTTTTCAAGGGCAGAAAATAGGATTGCAGCCTGGAGCTAGGAATCCATCAGAACCTAGGCACAGACATGATGTTAGCCTCCAGCTCTCCCCACTACTGCGTTTCTTTCTCGCTGCCATTGTTATTTGTGTTTCTTTCTGCCTGTGGAAGTTGACTGTACCCTAAGGGCAAATGCAGCTCCTGAGTTAGGGTAAAGAGCCCAAAAGCTGCCCAACATCTCTGAATTCCAAGTTCAGATTCCTAGGAGAAAGAAAGTGATTGGTCAGGGAAGTAGGACTTCTACAGTGAATACACTGCTGACTGGAGATCTGAGCTGGGGTAGCATGGACTGGGGTCGGGGAGAGAAGTTCTCAGTGTAGTTGGTTTATAGGACTAGCATTGTCTGTGACACACTCTGTCTTGCTTGATCCTTTTCCAGTGTCACATAGAAAGCCAGTTTAATGTTGGCACAAAACATTTGTAGCTGAAGTATTTTGTGGCATTTGCTTACTGGTAAAAGGCTGAGTCTATGCATATGCATGTCAGAGTGACCTATTAGAGAAGCTGTCTGTAGAACTTAAGCTCTAATAATTTTTGTCTGACATAAGTAGGAAATTATGGAGAGGATGCATATATTTGATTTTATATTTATTTTGCTTTCTTTGAGTTGGATTAGATTGTGTTTAAGCATCATTATAAGCTCATTAAAGTGGTAGCCTTTATTTAATTGCTCAAAAATGTTTATTATTTCATCGCTTTTTCCTTTTCTGATCTTTATTGTCTCGTGTGTTCCATTTTCTCCCCTACTTCACTCTTATCCTATCCTTTCTTCCTTCCCCTCTTTTTCCTCACTCTCTTTCTCCCGAGAAACGAGTATATACGTGTGGGTGTTGTTGCAAAGGGGAGAGAAAAAAATTGAGCAGTGGCAAGTTTGAAAGTAGCAAAATTATTTTAGTAACTCACTCTCTTGGGAGGATACATATTGATGTATAATTTATACACAAATGCAAATCGCCATGTAAATTGGGTACGTATTTTAGCTCTTAGATAATGCTGCCCACACATTGCTGTGCCGTCCTTCCTGTGCCTCAGCTTCAGGCAGCTGCTTTGGGGTCACGAGGAGTCAGAATTGAGAGGATCTGGTATAACTCAAGATGAAATGTGCAGCCTTTATATTTTCATACAGTGACCAAGGCATGTGAAGGGAATGAAAGGGGAGTAGAGAGAATAAATGGAAGAGAAAGATGTGCAAGAAGACAGTGGGGATGATGGGGGAGGGCAAGCAAGCGAAGGAGAACGCGGGCAGCTGCCTGGAGGACACTGACTCGGTCAGAAGAAGGGCCACTGCTGGCACATCTAGTGTGTGTGTGATTTAGGAAAAGACCCTCCCTTGCAGTTGTGTGGCTGTGGAGGAGTAACGTCCTCAACCGGCCTGGGCGCATCTGCGTGGATGAACCTCTGTAACGTCATGCAGCATCCCTGAGGGTGAGGGACAGGAGAACTGGGAAGCCAGGATGCAAATCTAAGCTTTGCAAAGAGCCCCTGCCTAGCTCATGACCCCCAGGTAAGGACCCCTGCCCATGCTGCAGGGGCTGTGTGGGTCAGAGGTTCGCTTTGGGGTATTATTGCATTACGTACTGTTGGGTGACACACCCCAGCTGCTAGGAGAGAACCTCCTGGCTCCATTTCACCCCCAGGTGGAGGAGGAAGAGGACTTAGATGGGCCAAGACCAACTCAGTGGAAGGCAGTTCCTTAGCTCATAAGTGGTAGAGATGGGATTTGGATTTAGGCCTGTCTGGCCGCAAAGCCCATGTGCTATGTGTCCTGCCTCAGCCTCTCTGTCACCTCTCCCACCCTTCCTAAGGGCACCTCCAGTTTTCAGCCAGTAGGCTCACAATTGTTACAAACACGCACCTCCCATTCTAGAGCAGCCTTGCAGTAGGGAAGCTGTTGCAGCAAATGTTAGGACATACAAACTGCCATAGGAGACAAGACTCCTTCAATCTGGTCTTCGGATTTTCTGAAGCAAAAATTGTGTGTGACACATGGTCTAACAGAAGAATTTTGTGCTGCTTCGTGCTGTGAGATCAGACTGGGAGACATAGACAGGAGATGAAATATTCAAACTTCAGGGACTTTGAGAGTGTTTGAAATAAGCATTGTTCTGGAAAATTCTGCATGTAAGTTCATGCTCCCTAGGGAAACCCACATAGTAGTATACCATATCTAACAGGTCCTATTTTATATTTATTTTGCTTTCTTTGAGTTGGATTAGATTGTGTTTAAGCATCATTATAAGCTCATTAAAGTGGTAGCCTTTATTTAATTGCTCAAAAATGTTTATTATTTCATCGCTTTTTCCTTTTCTGATCTTTATCGCCTTGTGTGTTCCATTTTCTCCCCTACTTCACTCTTCACACCTTTATTCAGTTGCCCCCTTCAACTCTCACCACAGCAAAGTGGATCATGGCAACAGTTTAACAAGAACTGCTTCTAAGATAAGTGGGGCTCTGTGCTAGCACTAACAATAAAACAGCAAACAAAACACACCCAGTTTCTGCTCTTGTGAAGTTTTCCCCACGTGGTGCCACTGCTGAGCCTTTTTGTTTTTTTAATGCATGCTACTATTATTTATAATACTTACACATTGTTTTGAAATTACTTATTTATGTGTCTCTGTCTCCTATTAGATATGAGTTCTTGAGGGCAGTCACTATGTCTTAATCAAGTTTTTATCCCTCAGTACCTACCCGAGTGCCTGGAATATAATAGTAACTATACATGCATATATATAATAAATGAACACTCTTTGTATTTTTACCTTTTATAAATTTGCAGGCTTTGAACATGTTCTCACTCATTCTTCATCTTCCAATACTTCCATTTTCATAAAGAAGAGCCTCCCAGAGGAATTATTTAGTCCCTTCTACAGACTTTTTTGAGATCTAGTATCTATCTTGAAGAGATCAACCCAAACTGGGTCGGAATGATTGTGGTTGGTGGCATTAAAATGAGTTCATTTTATTTCACATGGCCATTATCTGAAACCTCAGAGTTACAAAAAATATGCATTATTGAGAATTGTTTAATTTTTCATCAAAGCATTCTTTTATTTGGCAAGTTCTTCTAGTACATTTGAAATGTGATTCTGTTTACAGAACATTGATTTACAAATAGCTTTATCAGCAGTGTATCTGTTGTTTGAAATATACAACGGCAATATATGGGCACAGGATGAATGATAAGTTAATTAAGAACAAGGAACATAAAACTTTAATCAATAGACATCACAAGTAAAATGTACTTCAAACTAGTATTATGGCCAGGCAGGTGGTAGGGAGAGGGATAGATGAAACGGATGGGACAGATGAGGGGGTGGGAGGAGGAGGTGCAAAGAGAGAAAGTCAAGATGAAGAAAGGGGTAACAGGAAATGGGAGGGGGTGGGGTAAAAGAGAGGCATGAGATGGGGAGAGAAGAAAAATCGAGAGAGTAGGATTAGAGAAGTCCAGCTAGAGACGTGAGGGGCAGAGAGAGTTTGGGACATTGACACAGAGGTGGACAAAACTGAAGCAGATAGAAGAAAAGGCAGAGGGAAGGAGAGAGGCAAAAGGAGAGAGAGTGGGGGGCTAAGTGTGTATCCGTTTGTTAGACAAAACTGTATACTTGCCGGGTCATTTTGGAACTAATATAGGGCCGGTGGGGTTAATGAATTCCTTCAGCCATTCATCCCTTTGATAGACATTTATGGAACATGAACCAAATGCTGGGCACTCTTCCAGGTGTGGGGATGGAGTAGTTATCACATGGAGAAGACCCTTGCCCTCTCAGAGTTCAAGTTTAGGATTGGCGATGGCTCCTCTCATTCCCCAGCTACAGCAGTGGAATTTGGGCCTGTGTTCGTAGTAGGGTGCATTGTCTCGCACCATCTGTTACACTGTAGGTCTGTCCTGGAGTTACCTCCAAGGCCCTTTGAAACCCTCAGTATGTATGACACTCTGGGGTCTCATCTGAGGCTCAGGATCTTCTTCCAAGCTCATGTGCTTGCAGGCAGAATTCATTTCCTTGCACCCGTAAAGCTCACCGTGGCTTGCTTCTTCAAGGCCAGCAGGAGAGAGCATCTCAGACCTCTAGATGTTCTCTTGGGCTGGACTGGCCCCTTTAGTTGTAGATTCACAATGGGCCCAGAAGAAAAAACGCACTTACACAATCACAAATGAAGAGTCTCTGGGAGGTTGTGATGGTTTTGGTGAGGATACCAATCAAGTGGACCAGTGCCAAGGTTGGGTCATAGAGGCCAGGGCTTGGTCAGGCACAAGGCTGTGATCTAGCTGTGGGCTGGGACCTCATCTGAGGCTTGAGATCCTCTTCCAAGATCATGTGCTTGCAGGCAGAACTCATTTCTTTGAATCTGTAAAGCTCACCATCTCTTGCTTCTTCAAGGCCAGCAGGAGAGAGCATCTCTGACCTCTAGATGCTCTTTAAAAGGGCTCACGTGATTAGGTAAGAGTAAACATAAGTATATGGACCCAGAGAGAGACCTTATTGAAGAAAGAGGACTAAAGCTAACCAGGAGGACATATGTATGATTAAGTCCGAAGAAACACTGTAGGGCTAGAAAAAGGAAATAAGGTTAGGAAGTAATCCAGAGCTGGGAAAATTCAGGGACAAGGTTGAAGATGGAACAGAAAGAGGGTGAAGGGACTCTTTTGAGTGGATTGAGAAGCTTGGAGTTTCTCCTTAATGGTTGCTGGCAGTGTGGGTCACTAGACAGTCTGCTCAGATGAAAGACATAGCATCAGGCACAGACAGTTCCAATTTGGTATGTAGAGACCTCAGAGTAATAAAATGATAGGGTACGAATTACTCTTATGCCGACCAGGAGAGACTCTCGGGGTGTAATCTGAAAGCAGCATTGCTCCCTGCACATTAATCCCCACACTGTGGGGCTAGTTGTGTCCTTCCTTTCCCTTTCTTGATAACCAGGACAGCTAGGACACTTACACACACACACACACACACACACACACACACACACACGCACGCACACATACACACCCCACAAATACAATCCCAGGTAATAACAGTCTTTAATCCTTATGTATATCCTCTCCCAGGTAGTCAAGCTGCAGCCTGACCGCTTGCAAAGGGACAGAGGGTGTGGTCAGCGCTTTTCCTTCTTTTCCCCGTCTAGTTATTTAACCCATCCTCCCTCATCTAGTTAACCGTAGTTTGGACCTTCATGGAGTAGTGTGGGTAGGGTGATATATTAGTTTTCTATTGCTATGAAACAATCTGCTACAAGTTTAGTGGCTTAAAGTGGCACCCATTCATGATCTCCCAGTTCCTGTGCATCAGGGGTGTGAGCACAGCTGGGTCCTTTGCTCAGCATCTCACAAGGCTGCGATCCAGCAGTTGGGCTGGGATCTCATCTGAAGCTCAAGATCCTCTTCCAAGCTCATGTGCTTGCAGGCAGACTTCATTTCCTTGCACCTGTAAAGCTCACTGTGGCTTGCTTCTTCAAGGCCAACAGGAGAGAGCATCTCTGACCGCTAAGATGCTCTTTAAAAGGGCTCACATGAGTAGGTCAGGCCAACCCAGGAGAGTCTCCCTTTTGATTACTTAAAGTCAGCTGATTAGGGACATTAATCACATTTACAAAATCTCTTCACCTTTGCTTATTCTGTTGTTTAGAAGCAAGGCACAGGTTCTGTCCAGTCAAGGAGAGGGGGGTCACACAAAAGTGTGGCTACCAGGGGGCAGGAATCATGGAGGCCATCTTAGAAATCTGCCTACTACAGGTAGAAAATTTTCCACTTAATAAATATTGCTGTGAACTGGTATCCGTGCTTTTTGGGATTGACAAAGGTTTGCAGCTGACTCTGTCTCATTAGCCATCCTGATAGGCTTTTGGAAATGCCCCCAGTACCTTTTCCTGCCCCCCGCCATCATAGGGGTTCTTTCACCTGAGGTTTCCTTGACACATCCAAATGCACTTGTATCCCACCTCAGGCCCCTGGCCTATGGCTGGCCACCTGCCCAGCCTCTGTTGGCTGGGCCCCCTTACCCCTGTCAGGGGCTCTTGTTCAGGATCCGTGAGGATTCCATGCAGGCTCAGGAGTAGCTCACACCTGGCTCACCAAGAACACTCACATGTGTATTTCCCTCACAAATACTGGGAGTGCCAGGATCTCAGTATGAGAAGCTCTCTCTTCTCATGTTGTGAGAGGCCAGCCATAACTTGTCTTACCTTGTGGATTTCACAGGCATGAGTTATTCACCATTACTATGCCCACCCAGCTGCAGAGAGAACCCATTAAATTCTCTGAGAGCTTCTGTTTGAGCTCCTTTCTCTTGGCTTGATTGGAGGAGGCGGCATCAGACCACCTGGGTTAGATATCCTTGATCAAATTGCTCTTGAAAAATACTCTCCTAATTTTCAACTCTCTACCCCTTTATTTCCAGTTTTTTTTTTCTTTCATCTCAGATTCGGAAGTGGCCACAGCATCAGTCAAAAGCAGTTGCAGAATAGGATTCCATAACCAAGAAAGGCAGAATACACTGAAGAGTATAGGTGGCTGGTCTGTCCACTGTAAGGAAGGACATTCAGAGACCTGACAACACAGAGCCATCACATTCAGAACAAGCAGCAGAACGTCAGGTGTGTAGAAGGATGCAGCTATTGCCAGCAGGGCCCAGGAAAGGGCTACAGGTTTGGGAAAGCAGTCCAGAACCAGGGAGCCATGGTTAAAGGAGGGCCAGACAGGCAGCAGATGGCACAAAAACGACCTTGGTTCCTAGCCAAAACCTGTCCTGACTAGATAGTGCACACATGAAGTGATGGGTGAAAGTTGAAAATTAGTGAGGAACATCATTATTTGTGCCTTTGTACTTGCATTTCTTTAAAATTTTTACTAATAACTTATTTAAATGAGCATAGTAATAAAAGTTCTGTGTTAATTACTATAGGAAATACACAGATGAGCTTTCAAAGAGTTTATGGGTTTAAATAAATATATAAAAAGCCATAATAAAGATCGAATATAATTGTCAAGAGCCTCTATCCTGTTTTGATATGTTGTTATTTAGTCTAAGGTTAAACATATTATTATTAATCATAATGGAGATGTTCACCAAGCCACGTACCTAATACACACAAGTAACTTTTTTTTTCTTAATTAACAGACTATATTTTAGGGTAGTTTTAGGTTTACAGAAAAATTGAGCAGAAAGTACAGAGAGTTCCCAAATACTCCCAGTTACTACTTTTTAAAGTTTCTGATTTTTAGTTGTTCTAATTATTATAATCTTTAATTATCACTAATACTTCCTTTTCTTGATTTATTAATGTTAGATTATATTTGCTGATTCCTGGACATGAAGGATGTGGTATTTATTTCACTTATATTTTTTCCCACTCTCCTTTCCCCTGTTCCTCTCTTAAGTTTTTGTTACATTAGTACTTTTTAATTTGCATTTGTATTTTATTCTGTAATGACATTTTTCTTGCTTTGACTATAGGTTTATTAGGAAAATTAGGCCACCAAACAGCGTTTGCAATGTTCTGATTGTGCATAGATTATCCATTGTCACACCAAGCTTAGTGCCTGGTCATAAAGAAGTCAGTTTTATCCTGTGTCAGTAAATCACCAGAGCTCAGAAGAGGATATCCCAAGCGTCAAGGCCCACTGGATCGTTGTTTAGTTTCTTTTCAACTTTCTTCATTTCTTCTAGGTCATCTTCAGCTACCAGTTTCTTATACCTTATATTGCCTTTATGTATCTCTTTTTAATTTTGGGGGGATAGCTTTTAGTGTATTTTTTTTCTCACAGGGCACATGAATTTTCTGAACCCTCAATGTCAGAAAATGCCTTTATTTTGCCCATACATACTAAATATGTATGGGACTCTGGCCTTAAAAATCATTTTTTTTTTTTTACAGCTTTAAAGATATTATCTGATTGTGTCCTAGTACTCAGGCTTATTGATGAGAAGAATTGTGATACTTTAATACTAAAGGAGTTATTCTTTTTAAAGTGCCTAGAAAACAGCCTGGGATAAGTGCTATATAAGTGGTTGATAAGTTAAACACTGAAAATACTGTTTAATCCTTTTTTATAAATGATTATTTTCTCTTGGCAAACTTTTAAGATTGTTTTCTTTATCCTTGGGATTCTGAAATTTCATCAAGCTCTGTTATTAATCCTACTTGGCACTTGGTAGAATTTTTTAGTCTGAAGATTCTTGTCTGTCTCAAGCTTTGGGAAATTTTGTTTCATTATATTTTATTTACCCACATCCATTGTAACAGTTTTCTCCTTCTGGAGCTTTTGTTAAATAGATGTTGGACTTCTTGACTTTAACCTCCATATCACTTAACTTTTCCTTCCACGTTTTCCATTGTTTGGGTCCTTTTTCTTCATCTTTTGGATCAACATCTGTCTTGTTTTATAGAAATGTGAAACCCTTTCTGCTGTCACAGAACATACTAATTAGATCTTTTTAAGTTCATGTGTGCTCCCTGGGATACCTGTTTTGAGTCAGTTAATTGGTTTCATCGCCATGGTGGAGCTACATTCTCTAGGTTTCACTCAAATGTCTGAGTCCTGGTTATTGCTTAAGACACATAATAAAGGGCTGGATTAATTAGATTAATTAGTGTATATTCCTGATATGGTTTCCTCTGTGGGTGTGCTGGTGTCTGTCAACAGGAACTTCTCTCATGAGAGGGAAGTGTGTGAGTGTTTGGGCCATGTGCTGGGCACCTTGAGGTGGAGCAGGCACTTCGTCTGTGGGTGCCACAGTGGCTGAAGTTAGAAGGGAGGGCATTCTGAAGGAGAGCTCTTCCCTTCTCCCATCCTCCTTTTCTTATTCCTCCTTCTTTCCTTTAGGGTCTATGTGGAGTACAGACATGCATGAAACTTTGTACTCCTTTTCTCTGCCCAAACACCCACATATCAACCCTTATCTAGATAATTGCCCATTTTTGTGGGAATAGTTGTAAAGCTTCATCCCAGCAGACAAAGGTTCTGCCCTTTGTGTTCCGTATAACTGGGAGCAGAGGCAGCACTTTGCTGGCTCAGTTGATTCAAAAAGAGTTCTTCAGTTAACTCACCTGATTGCCTCAGAGCCCCTCCCTGCTCTCTGCTATTCATTGACACTAAGTTGCTAGGCTGTCTCCAGCTTGTCCCGGGCGGGCGCAGCACCTCTTATCTCTGGTGTTTGGGTGGTGAAACCCCTCCCATCCCACCTTCTGTCTTCCAGGATCTCCTCAAACTTTCTGATGCCCTGATTGCTCTCTTTCTTTCATGCTATCACTGTTATGATTTCATTCTTTAAACAATATCATTTAGTTGTTTAATTAAGAACTTGGGTTGGAAGAGAGGTAACTGGGTATGCTCATGAAACCTTCTTGAACTTGGAGGCTTTCTTTTAACGTACTTTAGTAATAGGGAAATCATGATGGCGGGGGCGTGTGCTAATTGCTACCCCTCACTACACTGATGGACAACAGGGCTCCTTCAGCTCCTAAGCTTTAAGGGAAGCATCACCTGGTGACATTCAAATTGTGGTCAAGTCCTTATGAGGAACAGGGAGGCTTCACTATTAGTAGCCCTGCAAACCCAAATGTCTGTAAAAGGATAGCAAACCTCCCTGCCACTGCCCATCCTTGCCAACTTCCTCAGCTTGCTGGCAAGGGCATCCACCACTTCTTCTGCCACCTTGATGGCTGCTGCCCTGGGAGCGTTAGGAGGTGTTGAGGGCTAAAGACCTTCTTACCCTCAGGTGGCCATGGATGCTAAAGCTGAGGAGAAGACATTCCTTATCAGGCCTTTTGAAAATGTCCTGCTTCCTCCTGACTTAGAGTAACACACGTCTCTCTGCCTTAAGTATTCAGCTAGTAGATGATGGGGAACAGGGTGTTCTTAAGGTTCAGGGAAATTTCAACACAGTAAACACTATTTCCAGTCTTTCAGAAAACCTTTTGATTACCAACTTGTGCTTGGAGCCATCCCTGAAAAAAAAAAATCCAATTTGGTATATTTTATGGATTTTATTATAGTGCTATTTATTCTCCATCCCAGATAGCTAAAGCCGGTGTTAAATAATGCAGGCTTTGTAGCTCTGAACCTCCAATACAGACTGGGTTTATGTGCTCTGCTTTCAGAGAATCAGAGGATGGGGGAGGGCACGGCAGCTGTGGGCACCAGCTCACAGCCCACTGCGGCGCTGCGGCGTTCAGGGCCTGCCTGGAGGCTGGAGGAGCTGGCCCGGGAGAGTTGGGACACCTCAGGCTTCTGACTCAGCTCTGAGGCTGTAATTGGGTGGTATCCCTGGGCAAGTCGCTGAAGCCCTCTGGACCTCAGTTTTTTCCTTCATAAAATGTTTAGAGTTTGCTCCCACCTCCTCAGGCACTTCATGCTAGATGCTCTCGCAGGTTTCTGTTGAATATTTTGAGTCTCTTTTAATAAGATTACCTTTAACAACCCCACAAGCATTTCTGTAAGCAAAAGGAACACATGGAGATAGAGTGCAGCGTGAGTCTATTTAGGAGACAATGTTTCCCATGTTATAGGCTTACTCAGCCTGAGAAGGAGGGATATGTCCATCAGTGGTAAATGATTTGAATGAGGGATTGTCATTACGATTGAAGATCCTACTGATGGGTAACTATTGTGAGAATCTAGGGTCACATACCCTCTAAAATGTATCTCCAGTATCCTGGGTGTTTACACTGGGTGAGATGATGTTCGGTTCTGGGTGCCTTGGTTTAAAGGGTACATGGATGAAAGGGAGTGCATATGAAAAAGAGGAGCACATGATGTCAGGAAGAGTCAGGGGTGCAGGAGAAGTGGGGAGAGGGTGAGGAGAAACGATGGTAACAGGGAAAAAACTAAGAGGTGCGCATACTCACATAGCTCTTATTAAGGCCTCCTGTTTGATGAGAGAATGAGAAAACGAGATACTGCACAATTCCATTCACGTGAACTAAAAATATGTATTATGTTAAGACCACATACAAACATAATTTTAGGAGAATTTAATAAAAAGAAACATTTAAAGGACATGGGATTATTTAGCTTGAAGAACAAATGGTTTGGGAGAGATGTGGTATATATTTGTGGGTATAAAAGACTGTCCTGTGGAAGAGGGAAGATTTGTTCTGGGCAGTCTTTGAGGGCAGACCTGGGACGATTTGTTCTGCAGTTTGGGGAGCAGGTTTTAGTTCAATGCCAAGAACTTTGTGTGTGCCAGTGAAACCTTACAAAGTAGGCCAGTTGGATCTCTTTAGAATCGGTAAGGGGAACTGGTCTTGACTTACGTGGAAGTGACCCCTGGATTGGGCATATTTGATTATATAACGTATGAGACCCTTTTCGTGGCTAATTCTCTACATACTAGGGTATGTGTAGAACAATCTTCAATGAACTTTAGAGGATAGATAGGAAAGATAGTGCTATGAAGGTATGTGTTGTTCAAGGGGACAAAGGCAGTTAATCACCAAAACATCCCCAGGGTGGCGCTAGCTTGGTGGATTTGCAGCTGTCTAGCACTGGATAGAACTATCTGGTGGCACTATCAGAACAGCTGTTTTCAAACTTTAACAAGAATATGAATCACTTGGGAAACTTGGTTTTAAAAAGGGCCATCCACAGGTGATGCTGCTATGGTAGGTTTGGTCTGGGGTTAGAAGTTGGCTGCAGTTGAAGCCAGGCACCCAGGTGGTGGTCCCCAGATAAGCTTTGAGAAACTTTGTGTTGGGCCAGATGCTATAGGCAGGGTCAGATTTTGAAAGGGTTTGAATTCTTGACCTCTGGGGATGTTTTAATCCTGAGCTCCTGAGGTTCTCTGCCAACAGATCAAAGGAGGCCACTGGCCTCCCCGACTTGCCCCTGGCAGCCTCCTTCCTGCACACAAGAGGGGCTTAGGTCCCTGGCTTCCCAGCCACCCTGTTACAGACAGCGCCTATCTCTCCTAACATAGGCACCTGACAAGAGTTCCAGAATAATGATGAGTGAATGTCATTATTCCCGAAGATAAAAATGTTGATTTAGAAACACATGTAAATATTTAGTGCAGAGTTCTTGCTTTTGGCTGCTAACGATTTTTTGATAACATTTAGAGTTTTAGTAACAAAACAGACACCAGTGATTCTGAAAAAATTGCATTTTTTCACGTACAGAGCTGGTTGATTGGTTTGGCTCTAGAAATAAAATTAGTTTCCTGAAATCCCACATTTGTGTTTGTTTGGTCGTTAGTTGCTTCTTCCTAACCTGTGTGCCCAGAAGCCCCCCCGGGAAGCCTTGTGAATAAGAGCATATGCAGATGTGAAGCCGGCTGCCCAGACCCTGGAGAACATGAGGATCACCTGGAAGTATTTTAAAACAGTGGTTCTCAACTGGTTTTAAATTTCGATGACCGAGTTCCACCCCCAGAGATTCCAAAGCTGACCTGTGCTGTGGCCTGGCGGTCAGAATGTTTAAAAAGGTCCCCAGGTAGTGCTATTGTGCAGCCAAATTTGAGAACCACTGTTTTAAACATACAGATTTTCAAGCCTCAGCCAAGAGATTTTCATGGGGTGTGTCTGGGGTGGGGCCCAGGGATCTGCATTTAAAAAATTCCCCAGTTTATTTCAGATGCTCACTCTTCTTGGAAACTATTGGTGTAAATGAAAAGAGCTTAGATTTGGAACGAGACAGATTTGCCTCGAATTTCTGTTTTGCCACTTATTAGCTGGGAACTTACTGCCTTGGGCAAGTCCACTAACCTCTCTAAGCTGTTTCTACATCTGTCAGTGAGGGATAATATGGATCGACCTCACAGCTCCATAGTGGACACCTGTGAGTCACTGAAAAGATTCTCTAATCCTGGGCTTCTCAAGCTTTAATGCGCACATTGCATACAAGTCACCTGGGGGTTGTGTTTAAATGAGGATCTGACGAGGGGCCGGGGATGCTGCTCCCAGATCATCGCTGCTGCCTGCCCGCAGGTTGAGCACCGAGGGCTTCGTGCACAATGAAAACTCGGGGCCCTTTGCTGAAACAGCAGGAAGAAAGTGTTGTTAAAGGTACTAAAGTATAGAGCTTTTTCCTTCTTCCAGGGTCTCACTTTCAGCTTGTCATGGTGTGTTTTGTTATTTAATGTAGCACTATGTAAAGGAAAACTAAAGTTTTAAAATATTAGCATGAAATTTGCCATTTAGCCTTAAATTGTGCAGTGTCACTTTTAAATACAAATATGAGAGCATTTAACTCGTATGTGGAATCACCATAATTACAAAGTTCAGCTCCATTGCTCATGCATCCATCTGTATTTTGTTCTCACCTAAGTCAACTGTTGTCACTTCACTTCTTGACGCACTCGCAGTCCACAGTGTTCTCTGCTTTCCGCTCCTGATGAGGAAGGACTGGACAAACGAGGAGCTATGGGTTGCCCTACCTTCTGTCTTTCCTTGTCCTTCCGTGTCATCATTTTCAGCATAAGTGGCTGGTTAACACAGGGGTGTGATGTGAGTAAGAAAAGATATGAAGATATGGTTCCTTGGTAGTTTGTGTTTCTTAGATTGCCATTTCCAAAGTAGATCCTGGTGCGAAGTAAAGTATGGTTTCTTGGGGCTGCCGGCACTCTGGCTTGCTCAGTCATGGACTTAACATGCTCACCTTGTACTTGCTTTGAGCCTTGTTGAACTCCCATGATGTGGGCCCACTGGAACTCAGTGCTTATGGGTACCTCAAATGCCATATGCGAAGGTGCATCTGGGAACAGTAAATATGCATGTTGCCCATATCTCCTCAGCTTGTGAGCATGCTCCATGTACCATTGGATTTCATTTACAAAACACAAGTTGAAAGGTAAAGTTATTAAGCATTTCAAAACAGCAGAGGATCAAGCCAAGTGTGACCATCGTGAGTGAAGGGCCCTGTGTGGTGGCATAGGTCTCACACTTGTGAAGCCAACCTTGGCCATGCTTTGAGTAGCAAGGATCTAGTCTCTATACTGCTGTGCTCTGTCCATTACTCTCCATGGCAGGCAGATATGACAAATCATAGGGCTCAGCAAATGTTCATTCTTTGACTTTCTTATTTTCCCTCTTCTCCCTTCTGAAGAAAGAGTGGTTCAATGGAAAACCTTTGAAACGCTCAGATGAGGCCAACTGCAGGAGATGGTGAAAAGGGTCATCTTTGAATATACTCATGTTCTGATGAAAGAATGAGTGACCCTGGGGCTGGGCTGGGCTGGGCCTCCAGCCCTAGGAAGAGTTGTATGACTCTCCATGGCCAAATGTGGCCACAGGCCTAGGAATTCCAGTCTCAGGCTGCCAGGGAAGGGAGAGAGGGCCAGTTTGCCAGTCACCGAGTGGGAGGACTGCAGCACTTGCCTGTATTTGTTGCTTGTGTTCCTGCTGCTTTTGTTCTTTGAGCGAATTCCTGTTTGAAGAACTGATATTTAATTCAGCAGCCCCCATGGAGCCTTGTTCGTGTGATAGAAGTTTCTAAAATTCTCAGTCAACAAAATGATAACAGCTGGTCTTTGAAACTCTGGGCACTGTAGACTGGGGAGGTGCTGGGGGAGGGAGCAGTAAGGGAACCAGGGATTGGGGCTGGTGAATGTACTATTTGTTAAGGATAATGAGGCAAAAATGTGACAGAGGTTTTTAGTACAAATAATAGACAGAAGTCTTCAAACAACAGCAGAGAGTCATTAAAAAAAGAAACAGTTAAATAATTGTCTAATTAGCAGGCACCAAGAAGGCAAAATTTATTCCATTAGAACTTCTTAAGGGAGAGTCAATAAATTCACAGCTGGGTGTTCATTTTGTCAGGAATACAGAGAATGTGGATTTTCCTGGTGCCAAGTTGTTCTTCGATCCCTTTGCTAAGCTTCGTAATTAACCCAAGGTGAGTCTTGCCTCAGAGAACTGCTAGACTCAGTTGCTTTACTCAACCATGTCATTAAGCTCTGGCCCAAGTATTGAGCCTTCAAGAAGTCAGGAACCGCAGGGACCTCTACTATTAGCAATGCTGTGAGCTAATGTTCATACAGCGCTCCACAGCTTACAAGGCATATTGACATATGTGATTTCATTGAATTCTTGCAGCCACTCAGCAAGGGAAGCTGAGGCTGTATAAGTGAATGTTTATGAGTATGGATGTTGTATTAGCTAGCTTGGGTGACCATAACAAACCACTATAGACTGGACGGCTTAAACAATAGAAATTTATTTTCTCACAATTCTGGAGGCTGGAAGTCAGAGATCAGGTTGCCAGCATGATTGGGTTAGGTCTCTCTTCTTGGCTTGCAGATAGCTGGCTTCTGTGTGTGCTCACATGGCCTTTCTTCATTGCATGTAGAAAGAGGTGGGGGAGAGAGAAGGAGAGAGAGAGAGACACACACACACACACAAAGCGGGGAAAGAGGGAGACACAAAGTGGGGGAAGAAGGAGAGAAAACAAGATCTCTTTGTTTTCCTATTCTAGGGCCACCAATCTTATCTGGTTAGGACCCCACCCATATTACCTCATTTAATCTAAATTCCCCCTAAAAACTCCATCTCCAGATACAGTCACTTTGTGGTGGTGGTGGGGTGGGAGGGTAGGGATTCAACATATGGATTTGGAGGGGACACATTTCAGTCCATACCAGATGGCAACCACCTGGTGAGAACACAAACCATCTGCAGCCACACAGCTCACTGTCTGCATTAAAATCACCTGATTTCAGGAGACTCTTAGCCAGGAACATCATGTTGCAAATAATTATGATTTGGTTAAAGAACTTCCTGAAAATCCATTTATATGAAAAAAAGATGATTCAACCATCTCTCATCAGAGGAAATAACCCCCTTTCAGGACAATATAAATCACTTTATCAGACTTATCAAGCCACTGTTGATGCTTTAAGACTCTTGGAACCATTTCCTTGCTGTGTCAACCAACCCTAAACTACTATGTCAGGAAGTTGGGCCAATCTGAATCCGGCCCCTGCATTGAAATACTTGCCTTAAACCAGACTCCCAAACCTCATAAATATCCCTCCTAGAAAATGTCTTGTCAAGGGCATATTCTTCCTTATTATAGTAAGTGATGAACTTCAACTTTGCTTTATCAGTAAGCTGATTAGGTGATTTTATTGAGAAGTCCGAAATCAACAGCAGTTTGAACCATTGGTTTGAACCTTGGCTCCAACACTTTCTAGCTGTATGATCTTGGAAAAAAAATTTTAACCTCTCTATGCCTCACTTTCCTCATCTGTAAGGTGACCACCAACCACAGAAGGTCATTATAAGGTTTAAATGAGTTAATACAGGTGAAGCTGTTACATACCTGACAAATGGCAGGATCTCAATAAATACATTCATATTATTGAAATCTGTCAGATGGGCTGACCAGTGCCTTCATTCATTTTCTTGATGTATATTTCCCTAAAACAAGGCTGCTTAAGCAAAATAAAATATCATACATAGGCTTTTGATTTACAATGAAATTATATACCTCATTTCCTCCATTTCAAAAATACCATTAAATATAAAATATCAATTTAAAAACAGTAGGAGCAAAAAAATGGAACACTGCTGTACTAAGTGTACACATTGGTTATAACATGCATACCAATTTCAGAAATGATAAAATGTAGAAAAAATTGTCTTGGGCAGGAGGATTAAATGAATTTAGAGGTTTTTTTTTTTTTTTTTTTTTTTTTTTCCCCTAAAGCCCTCAGCTTTTGTGGGAAGGATGGGGCTCCCCTGAAGTGCTTTCAAACACATCTCTACGGCTGACTGATTTTTGACTCTCTTTTGGGGACAGGCCAAGCCAGCTTGGGGAAAAAGGCAGTGAGCCTAAAACCATTTCACATATGTTTGAGTTCCTCCTGGATTTGGCCATGGGACCCCATGTTTGCAGACACTTGGAGTGTGATTGCTGCAGGCTGGAGCTGGCGTTTGCTTATGGGAGGCCTGGGAGAGGGGCCCTCTTTTCACAGAACTGGAATTCTGCTTGGCTGTGCTGACAGAAAGTATTGATGCAGCCATATTTCCTCTCCCATAGAGAACCTTCCCTCTGTCTCTACTCGGTGGCCTCCTTTTCTTCCTTCGTCTCACCTCATGGTATATTCACGGCCACTGAAAGTGACTCAGATGGTCAAGGCACATCTATACAGTGCTTCCAAAAGTGACTTCTGTAGACCAGGGCCAATATGCGAACTGTTTCCAGTCTCTGGTGAGAAAAATACAGAGATCGAGAGCATTTAGACATTTTATAGCAGTTTGACGTTGCTGTGAAATCCATGCAGATGATCACTGACCTTGTCTCATTTAATAGAGCCTAGACCAATACAGGGGTTGTGTTACACCCACGGTCAGTTGCATTTAGTGCAAGTTACATACTGACCATGTGCAGTAGGATTATTGTGGACTGAACATTAAAACTACAACAACAGTGACAACCACGAAACCTGTCCGATAGCCAGAGATGTATTGAGAAATACGGTTGTAAAAACTAATTATTATTATTATTTTTTTATTTTTTATTTTTTTGGTACGCGGGCCTCTCAATGCTGCGGCCCCTCCCGCTGCGGAGCACAGGCTCCAGCCGCGCAGGCTCAGCGGCCATGGCTCACGGGCCCAGCCGCTCCGCGGCATGTGGGATCCTCCTGGACTGGGGCACGAACCCGCGTCCCCTGCATCAGCAGGCGGACTCTCAACCACTGCGCCACCAGGGAAACCCCCTAATTATTTTTTATATAGAAGCTATACCTGGAATTTCAGCAGCTGCCACCATGTCATACAAGATCTTGGAACACTGACCTGGACACCAAGAGTTCCCAGCCCATCTGGTTCAGAATGATTAAAGTTTACAGTTCATTTGACATTGTTCTAAATACCAAACTATTATGACTAGATGTGGACAGATGTGGATTGCTTATATCTCCATTTCATGAAAATATAATTTAAAGCAAGTTTTGAAGCTGTAGACCTTAGACATAGATCAGCATATTCTTTCTAGCTTTGGTACTAATCAGAACATGACCTTGCACCTGTCTCACTACCAGAGTGAAGGGCCTTTCTGGGCTGTCCTTTCTGTAGTTAAGAGTACTTTTAGAGTTAAAAAAATAAGCACTTCCTGCCGGAGTCTTACCTCTAGCATTTTTTTTTTTTTTAAATTAAAGCAAGAGGATGAGATGTTTTGTTAATAGTCATTTTTTTAAAAAAACCCAAACTTTTATCTATTTGGCCCTTGTTCCACTAGAGAGAAACAAACCATAACAATATCACATTATTTATTTATTTATTAACATCATTATTGGAGTATAATTGCTTTAAAATGGTGTGTTAGTTTCTGCCTTATAACAAAGTGAATCAGTTATACATATACATATATCCCCATATCTTCTCCCTCTTGCGTCTCCCTCCCACCCTCCCTATCCCACCCCTCTAGGTGGTCACAAAGCACAGAGCTAATCTCCCTGTGCTATGCAGCTGCTTCCCACTAGCTATCTGTTTTACATTTGGTAGTGTATATATGTCCATGCCACTCTCTCACATCATCCCAGCTTACCCTTCCCCCTCCCTGTGTCCTCAAGTCCATTCTCTACGTCTACGTCTTTATTCCTGGCCTGCCCCTAGGTTCTTCAGAACCATTTTTTGTTTTTGTTTTTGTTTTTGTTTTACATTCCATATATATGTGTTAGCCTACGGTATTTGTTTTTCTCTTTCTGACTTCCTTCACTCTGTATGACAGACTCTAGGTCCATCCACCTCATTACAAATAACTCAATTTCGTTTCTTTTTATGGCTGAGTAATATTCCCTTATATATATATGTGCCATATCTTCTTTATCCATTCATCTGTCAGTGTGCACTTAGGTTGCTTTGATATCCTGGCTATTGTAAATGGAGCTACAATGAATATTGTGGTACATGACTCTTTTTGAATTATGGTTTTCTCAGGGTATATGCCCAGGAGTGGGATTGCTGGGTCGTATGGTAGTTCTATTTTTAGATTTTTAAGGGATCTCCATACTGTTCTCCATAGTGGCTGTATCAGTTTACATTCCCACCAGCAGTACAGGAGGGTTCCCTTTTCTCCACACCCTCTCCAGCATGTATTGTTTGTACATTTTGTGATGATGGCCATTCTGACTGGTGTCAGGTGATACCTCATTGTAGTTTTCATTTGCATTTCTCTAATGATGGGTGATGTTGAGCATCCTTTCATGTGTTTGTTGGCAATCTGTATATCTTCTATGGAGAAATGTCTATTTAAGTCTTCCACCCATTTTTGGATTGGGTTGTTTGTTTTTTTGATATTGAGCTGCATGAGCTGCTTGTAGATTAATCCTTTGTCGGTTGCTTCGTTTGCAAATATTTTCTCCCATTCTGAGGGTTGTCTTTTTGTCTTGTTTATAGTTTCCTTTGCTGTGCAAAAGCTTTGAAGTTTATTAGGTCCCATTTGTTTATTTTTGTTTTTATTTCCATTTCTCTAGGAGGTGGATCAAAAAGGATCTTGTTGTGATTTATGTCATGGAGTGGTCTGCCTATGTTTTCCTCTAAGAGTTTGATAGTGTCTGGCATTTAGGTCTTTAATCCGTTTTGAGTTTATTTTTGTGTCTGGTGTTACGGAGTGTTCTAATTTCATTCTTTTACATGTACCTGTCCAGTTTTCCCAGCACAACTTATTGAAGAGGCTGTCTTTTCGCCATTGAATATTCTTGCCTCCTTTATCAAAAATAAGGTGACCATATGTGTGTGGGTTTATCTCTGGGCTTTCCAAACTGTTCCATAGATCTGTATTTCTGTTTTTGTGCCAGTACCATACTGTCTTGATTACTGTAGCTTTGTAGTATAGTCTGAAGTCTGGGAGCCTGATTCCTCCAGCTGTGTTTTTCTTTCTCAAGATTTCTTTGGCTATTCGGGATCTTTTGTGTTTCCAAACAAATTGTGAAATTCTTTGTTCTAGTTCTGTGAAAAATGTCATTGGTAGTTGGATAACGATTGCATTGAATCTGTAGATTGCTTTGGGTAGTATAGTCATTTTCACAATGTTGATTCTTCCAATTCAAGAACATGGTATATCTTTCCATCTGTTTGTATCATTTTTAATTTCCCTCATTAGTGTCTTATAGTTTTCTGCATACAGGTCTTTTGTCTCCTTAGTTAGGTTTATTCCTAGGTATTTTATGCTTTTTGTTGCAGTGGTAAATGGGAGTGTTTCCTTAATTTCTCTTTCAGATTTTTCATCATTAGTGTATAGGAATGCAAGAGATTTCGGTGCATTCATTTTGTATCCTGCACTTTACCAAATTCATTGATTAGCTCTAGTAGTTTTCTGGTAGCAACTTTAGGATTCTCTGTGTATAGTATCATGTCATCTGCAAACAGTGACAGCTTTACTTCTCCTTTTCTGATTTGGATTCCTTTTATTTCTTTTTCTTCTCTGGTTGCTGTGGCTAAAACTTCCAAAACTATGTTGAATAATAGTGGTGAGAATGGACAACCTTGTGTTGTTCCTGATCCTACAGGAAATGGTTTCAGTTTTTCACCATTGAGAACGATATTGGCTGTGGGTTTGTCATATATGGCCTTTATTATGCTGAGGTAAGTTCCCTCTATGCCTACTTTCTGGAGGGTTTTTATCATAAATGGGTGTTGAATTTTGTCAAAAGCTTTTTCTGCATCTTTTGAGATGATCATATGGTTTTTCTCCTTCAATTTGTAAATATGGTTTATCACATTGATTGATTTACGTATATTGAAGAATCCTTGCCTTCCTGGGATAAACCCTACTTGATCATGGTGTATGATCCTTTTAATGTGCTGTTGGATACTGTTTGCTAGTATTTTGTTGAGAATTTTTGCATCTGTGTTCATCAGTGATATTGGCCTTTGTTTTCTTACTTTGAGACATCTTCATCTGGTTTTGGTATCAGGGTGATGGTGGCCTTGTAAAATGAGTTTGGGAGTGTTCCTCCCTCTGCTGTATTTTGGAAGAGTTTGAGAAGGATAGGTGTTAGCTCTTCTCTAAGTTTTGATAGAATTCTCCTGTGAAGTTGTCTGGTCCTGGGCTTTTGTTTGTTGGAAGATTTATTTGTAATCACAGTCTCAATTTCATTGCTTGTGATTGGTCTTTTTATATTTTCTCTTCCTTCCTGGTTCAGTCTCAGAAGGTTATGCTTTTCTAAGAGTTTGTCCATTTCTTCCACGTTGTCCATTTTATTAGCATATAGTTGCTTGTAGTAATCTCTCATAAGCCTTTGTATTTCTGCAGTGTCAGTTGTTACTTCTCCTTTTTAACTTCTAATTCTATTGATTTGAGTCTTCTCCCTTTTTTTCTTGATGAGTCTGGCTAATGGTTTATCAATTTTGTTTATCTTCTCAAAGAACCAGCTTTTAGTTTTATTGATCTTTGCTATCATTTCCTTCATTTCTTTTCCGTTTATTTCTGATCTGATCTTTATGATTCCTTTCCTTCTGCTAGCTTTGGGGTTTTTTGGTTCTTCTTTTTCTAAATGCTTTAGGTGTAACGTTAGGTTGTTTATTTGAGATGTTTCTTGTTTCTTGAGGTCGGATTGTATTGCTGTAAACTTCCCTTTTCGCGCTGCTTTTGCTGCATCCCATAGGTTTTGGGTCATCGTGTTTTCATTGTCATTTGTTTCTAGGTATTTTTTGATTTCCTCTTTGATTTCTTCAGTGATCTCTTGGTTATTTAGTAGTGTATTGTTTAGCCTCCATGTGTTTGTATTTTTTACAGTTCTTTTCCTGTAATTGATATCTGGTCTCAGTGTTGTTGTTGGAAAAGATACTTGATATGATTTCAGTTTTCTTACATTTACCAGGGCTTGATTTGTGACCCAAGATATGATGTATCCTGGAGAATGTTTCGTGAGCAATTGAGAAGAAAGTATATTCTGTTGTTTTTGGATGGAATGTTCTATAAATATCAGTTCAGTCCATCTTGTTTAATGTATCATTTAAAATTTGTGTTTCCTTATTTATTTTCATTTTGGATGATCTGTCCATTGGCGAAAGTGGGGAGTTAAAGTCCCCTACTATGATTGTGTTACTGTCGATTTCTCCTTTAATGGCTATTAGCATTTGCCTTATGTATTGAGGTGCTCCTATGTTGGATGCATAAATATTTACAATTGTTATATCTTCTTCTTGGATTGATCCCTTGATCATTATGTAGTGTCCTTCTTTGTCTCTTGTGATCGCCTTTATTTTATATTTTTTTATTTTTTGCGGTACGCGGGCCTGTCACTGTTGTGGCCTCTTCCGTTGCGGAGCACAGGCTCCGGGCGCGCAGGCTCAGCGGCCATGGCTTACGGGCCCAGCCTCTCCACGGCATGTGGGATCCTCCCGGACCGGGGCACGAACCCGTGTCCCCTGCGTCGGCAGGCGGAGTCTCAACCACTGCACCACCAGGGAAGCCCCGCCTTATTTTAAAGTCTATTTTCTCTGATATGAGAATTGCTATTCCAGCTTTCTTTTCATTTCCATTTGCATGGAATATCTTCTTCCATCCCCTCACTTTCAGTCTGTATGTGTCCCTAGGTCTGAAGTGGCTCTCTTGTAGACAGCATATATGCAGGTTTGTTTTTGTATCCATTCAGCCAGTCTTTGTCTTTTGGTGGGAGCATTTAATGCATTTACATTTAAGTTAGTTATCGATATGTATGTTCCTATTACCATTTTCTTCATTGTTTTCGGTTTGTTTTTGTAGGTCTTTTCCTTCTCTTGTGTTTCCTGCCTAGAGAAGTTCCTTTAGCATTTGTTGTAAAGCTGGTTTGGTGGTGCTGAATTCTCTTAGATTTTGCTTGTCTGTAAAGGTTTTAATTTCTCTGTCGAATCTGAATGGGATCCTTGCTGGGTAGAGTAATCTTGGTTGTAGGTTTTTCCCTTTCATCACTTTAAATATGTCCTGCCACTCCCTTCTGGCTTGCAGAGTTTCTGCTGAAAGATCAGCTGTTAACCTTATGGAGATTCCTTTGTATGTTATTTGTTGCTTTTCCCTTGCTGCTTTTAATATGTTTTCTTTGTATTTAATTTTTGATAGCTTGATTAATATGTGTCTTGGCATGTTTCTCCTTGGATTTATCCTGTATGTTACTCTCTGCACTTCCTGGGCTTGATTGACTATTTCTTTTCCCATATTAGGGAAGTTTTCAAGTGTAATCTCTTCAAATATTTTCTCAGTCCTTTTTTTTTTTTTCTCTTCTTCTTTTGGGACCCCTATAATTCGAATATTGGTGCATTTAATGTTGTTCCAGAGGGCTCTGAGACTGTCCTTAATTCTTTTCATTCTTTTTTCTTCATTCTGCTCTGTGGCAGTTATTTCCACTATTTTATCTTCCAGGTCACTTATCCATTCTTCTGCCTCAGTTATTCTGCTATTTATTCCTTCTAGAGAATTTTTAATTTCATTTATTGTGTTGTTCATCATTGTTTGTTTGCTCTTTAGTTCTTCTAGGTCCTTGTTAAACGTTTCTTGTTTTTTCTCCATTCTAGTTCCAAGATTTTGGATCACCGTTACTATCATTACTCTGAATTCTTTTTCTGGTAGACTGCCTATTTCCTCTTCATTTGTTTGGTCTGATGAGTTTTTACCTTGCTCCTTCATTTGCTGTGTGTTTCTCTGTCTTTTCATTTTGCTTAACTTACTGTGTTTTGTGTCTCCTTTTCTCAGGCTGCATGTTCATAGTTCCTGTTGTTTTTGGTGTCTGCCTCCAGTGGCTAAGGTTTTTTCAGTGGGTTGTGTAGGCTTTCTGGTGGAGGGGACTAGTGCCAGTGTTCTGCTCGATGGGGCTGAATCTTGTCTTTCTGCTGGGCAGGACCCCGTCCAGTCGTGTGTTTTGGGGTGTCTGTGACCTTGTGATTTTAGGCAGCCTCTCTGCTAATGGGTGGGGTTGTGCCTGTCTTGCTAGTTGTTTGGCATAGGATGCCCAACACTATAGCTTGCTGATCATTGAGTGAGCTGCGTCTGAGTGTTGAGATGGAGATCTCTGGGAGACTTTTCACCGTTTGATAGTACGTGGAGCCCGGAGGTCTCTGGTGGACCAATGTCCTGAACTCAGCTCTCCCACCTCAGAGGCTCAGGCCTGACACATGGCTGGAGCAACAAGGCTGTCTGCCATGTGGCTCAGAAGATAAGGGCGGGGGGCGGTGGAAAGATGGCGGAGGAGTAAGACGCGGAGATCATCTTCCTCCCCACAAATACACCAGAAATACATCTACATGTGGAACAACTCCTACAGAACACCTACTGAATGCTGGCAGAAGACCTCAGACCTCCCAAAAGGCAAGAAACTCCCCACGTACCTGGGTAGGGCAAAAGAAAAAATTAATTAAAAACAGAGACAATAGAATAGGGACGGCACCTGCACCAGTGGGAGGGAGCTGTGAAGGAGGAAAGGTCTCCACACACTAGGAAGCCCCTTCGCGGGCAGAGATTGCGGGAGGCGGAGCGGGGAGCTTCGGAGCCGCGGAGGAGAGCGCAGCAACGGGGGTGCGGAGGGCAAAGCGGAGAGATTCCCGCACAGAGGATCGGTGCCGACCGGCACTCACCAGCCCGAGAGGCTTGTGTGCTCGCC
>NW_006774368.1:1235300-1243497 GCF_000442215.2 Lipotes vexillifer | reverse complement strand
GGGAGGGAGGGAGACAAAGAGGGAAGAGATATGGGAACATATATATATGTATAACTGACTCACTCTGTTATAAAGCAGAAACTAACACACCATTGTAAAGCAATTATACCCCAATAAAGATGTTAAAAAAAAAAAAAAGATAAGGGCGAAAAAGAAAGAAAGAAAGAAAGAAAGAAAATCAAGTTATTTAAATAAAAGATAAAAATTATTAAAAATAAAAAAATTTAAAAGTAAGAAAGGGTAAAGAAAAAAAACAAAAAGAACAACCAAACCAAAAAACACATCCACCAATGATAACCAGCACTAAAAACTATATTAAAAAAAACAAAACAAAACAAAAATGGTCATACAGAACCCTAGGACAGATGCTTAAAGCAAAGCTATACAGACAAACATCACACATTGAAGCATATATATACACGCTCACAAAAGGAGAAAAAGGAAAAAAATACATATCTATATATTAAAAAAAAAGAAGAGAGCAACCAATCAAACAAATCTACCAATGATAATGAACTCTAAGTACTAAACTAAGATAAACATAAAACCAGGAACAAATTAGATGCAGAAAGCAAACCCCAGGCCTACAGTTTCTCCCAAAGTCCACTGCTTCAATTTTGGGATGATTTGTTTTCTATTCAGGTGTTCCACAGATGCAGGTACATCAAGTTGATTGTGGAGATTTAATCTGCTGCTCCTGAGGCTGCACGGAGAGATTTCCCTTTCTCTTCTTTATTCAAACAGTTCCTGTGGTTCAGCTTGGATTTGGCCCCGCTTCTGTGTGTAGGTCGCCTGAGGGTGTCTGTTCTTTGCTCAGACAGGACGGGGTTAAAGTAGCAGCTGATTAGGGGGCTCTGGCTCACTCAGGCTGGGGAGAGGGAGGGGCACGGAGGTGGGGTGAGCCTGTGGTGGCAGAGACCACCATGACGTTGCAATGGCCTGAGGCATGCCATGTGTTCTCCCGGGGTAGTTGTCCCTGGGTCATGGGACCCTGGCAGTGCAGGGCTGCACAGGCTCCCAGGAGGGGAGGTATGGATAGTGACCTGTGTTTGCACACAGGCTTCTTGGTGGCTGCCGCAGCAGCCTTAGCATCTCATGCCCGTCTCTGGGGTCTGTGCTGATAGACGTGGCTCACGCCCATCTCTGGAGCTTGTTTAGGTGGTGCTCTGAATCCCCTCTCCTCGCGCACTCCGAAACAATGGTCTCTTGCCTCTTTTTTCTGGACTCCCTCCCTTCTAGCTGTGTCGCACTAGCCCCCTTCATGCTGTGTTCACGCAGCCAACCCCAGTCCTCTCCCTGGGATCTGCCCTCCGAAGCCCGAGCCTCAGCTCCCAGTCCCAACCTGCCCCAGTGGGTGAGCAGACAAGCCTCTTGGGCTGGTGAGTGCTGGTCGGCACCGATCCTCTGTGCGGGAATCTCTCCGCTTTGCCCTCTGCTCCCCTGTGGCTGGGCTCTCCTCCGTGGCTCTGAAGCTCCCCCGCTGCCACCCCCCGTCTCCACCAGTGAAGGGGCTTCTTAGTGTGTGGAAACTTTTCCTCCTTCACAGCTCCCTCCTAGAGGTGCAGGTCGTGTTCCGATTCTTTTGTCTCTGTTTTTTCTTTTGCCCTACCCAGGTACTTGGGGGAGTTTCTTGCCTTTTGGGAAGTCTGTGGTCTTCTGCCAGATTAACACTGAAATTGGTAGACTGAGTAAAGCAGATTATCCTTCCCAGCATGGTCTCATCCAGTCCATCGAAGGTCTGAATAGAACAAAAGCCTGAGTAAGGAAGAACTTGTTCTGTCTTCAAGCTGGGACATTGATCTTCTTTTGTATTCAGATTTGGATTCAGGTTAGAACTGTATAACCACCTTCCTGGGTCTCCAGCTTGCTGACTTCTCAGCTTCCATAATTGTGTGAGCCAGTTCTTTATAAGAAATCTCCTTTCTTGGAATGGGAATGTGTACTGGTATCTGTATCTGTATAACTATATATCTATGGATTCTGTTTCTCTGGAAAACCCTGTATTCATGGAGCATGTTTTAGAGGCTATAGAAACTATTATTTTGATTAATCAGTGCAGTTCATCAGCTCTTTATTGAACATCTGTTAGACTCAAAGCAATTAAATATACTAAGTGCTATGAGGACCACAAAGGTAAAGAAGTTTCCAGCCTTAGGGTAAGTTTTTAAACTTGCTCTTAAAGTATCATAAGGCAGGGGGTTTTAAGAGCCACGAGAGAGGTGCAATTCAAATGCTTTGTGGTTTCAGTGGAGGGAAGGTCACTTTGGCCTGGTAGTTAGGGGATGGCTTTATAAAAGAGGCAGGTCCAAGTCAGGCTCAGTTCTCCAATATCACTGAATTTTCCAACTTTTGTTCTCTTATTTATATGGGAAGAACCTTGAACTCCTCTGGTTGGTGTTGTAGGACATGTTAAAATCATGAAGGCACTATTCTTAGTGAAGATTTAATAGTCATTCAATCAAATAACATAGCATCAAAATAAATAGAGCAAAAACTGTCAAGGAGAAATAGACCAAAACACATTAGTACAAGTAGCCTTTAATAACTTTTCCTCAGTTCATTGACAAATTAAATAGACAAATGAGTAAGTAAAGATGTAGAAGACCTAGTAAACATAATTACCAAGGTAGACCTAACTGATATAGCTGCATCAATTTATAGTGTACCATACTCCGAAAACAGAGAAAATGCTTTCTGAACATGTGCTGTGGAACATTTGCAAAAGTGGAACTATGTTGGCCCTAAAGAAAGATTCCAGACATTTTCAGAGCCACAGACAACATTCTCAGAATCCAACACAATAATATTAAAGATTAATTACCAAAATAGAAAACAAAGATTTCTACCACCTGTACAGTACTGTTTGGCCCTCTTTCTCCTTGTTAAGGAAGACACTGGCTGCCCATGCATCCCAGGGATTTGATTGTGGGGCTCAGTTTTTGGTGGTATCACTAGCCATCTATACTTTCCTCCTGCCCTTATCTGTTTCTCTGGTACTTGATGTGAGAAGGCCCTGGACTGAGGGTCATGCTACCTGAGTTCTTGTCTGCTGCTGTACATTTCTGCCACTAACTTGAGTATTCTCAGGTCAGAGTCTCAAACAATTGGAGCCTCAGTTTCCTCTTCTACAAAATGAGGGAGGTTGGATTTGGTAATTTCTGAAATCTCTTACAGAGGTAATGATTTAAGAGTCAATGTCTTTTGCTGGTCAGTGTCTTGTTCCCTGTAGCTCCAGTGATTGCCCTGCACTATACTCTCTGCCCTAGGGTTGGGTCAGGTAGTCAGCCAGAGAACACTGTGACCTTGTATTTCTTTGGAGACTTGGCTAAAATTGGTTCTTGAAGTTTCGTCACTGTGTCCTTTTCCTTGAACATTTGTGTGCAAATATTTTTTGTTTGGTTTGTTGTGCTGATTGAGTTCAGTAGGAGCTGAGCCAAACTCTCAGTGCTTCTTTTATTTTTTGTGCGGTACGCGGGCCTCTCACTGTTGTGGCCTCTCCCGTTGCGGAGCACAGGCTCCGGACGCGCAGGCTCAGCGGCCATGGCTCACGGGCCTAGCCGCTCCGCGGCATGTGGGATCTTCCCGGACTGGGGCACGAACCTGTGTCCCCTGCATTGGCAGGCGGACTCTCAACCACTGCGCCACCAGGGAAGCCCTCAGTGCTTCTTTTATAAACTATGAAATGCATTATCATTTTCCTTTATTGAATCCTGCTTCCGTCTGCCCATTTTCATCTGAGTTCAGAGCTACTAGGATTGATTAGGATGACCATCCATTCCAGATTCTGCCGTATCTAAAGGATAGTCTTAAATATATGATCTGTTTGGGGCTTTCTCAAGAGTTAGTCCACAGACAGTAGATCTACTACCAAAAAGTTAAAAAAAAAAAAAAAAAAGCAAAAAACCCAAACAACCTTCTTTCTTGTATGCATGGAGAGGTTGAGTAATTTGAGAAGGCAAATTTGCAGACATTGACCTACAAGGAAGTAGTTCTTCATGAGGACAGAATATACAGCAGCATATGTAACATCTCCTTCTCCCAGATCAGGTCTGTTTACCCGGATACCTACCAGACCTTCCATGCTAAGCAGCCTGCATCTGTGGCCTATTATTATTACTGACACTAATCGCTGTCTACTGGACGCGGGTCAGAACTAGGAAAGAATACCAGGTCCCATCTGCAAAGCATCACCTTTTGTGAGTCCTTAATGAGAGTTTATGAAAAGAAAGCTTAGTAAAAAAAGGCACCTCAGTTTGCATTTGGAGAGTGAGATAGTTGAAGAGAGGACAGAAGAGAATTCACTTACATTTAAAAAAAAAAAGGAATTTTAAAATTCATTCAGACTTATATGCTGAAACATTTCGTGGCTGCTCTTTATGACTAGAGAGAGCGTCAGGGAGTAAGTGAAGAGCCAGCAGGCTTTGGGGTGAGGGTGTAGCTTGCTCAGTGGTAGGACTGCATTTTCCATTTTCTTTTACTATGTAAGTAAATGCAATAACATAGCTGCTTAGTGTGAGTGGGGAGGGGATTGGAGACTTCCAAATCAGCAATGTCAGTGAGATTGTTGGTACTGGTTTCTCCTCCTGAGTGACACAATTTAAGTGACTCTTACAGGAATTCTCTTCTTGATGACAATCGACTTTTGATTGCCTAGACATCTCACAGCCACTCACAGGAGAGACAGGGAGCACACAGAGTGCTCCCATGCAAGGGCGAGCTCAGAGTTTCTCCGGCTTCCTGTTAGGCTTTTACCCACTATGATGCCCCTGAACTGTCCCCATGAGTGGCTGGGTGGCAGCAAAAGAGAAGTATGACAAAGGAGACAGCCTGTCTATTGTGGACTCTTGCTCTGATCAGCTTGGTAATTCTGATAATTCCTGAAATGTCTCTATTGGTCTATTACTGCCATTATTGTCATCATTATTATTTTACTTTAGGGTAGACCTGTATAGTCCAAAAGATATACAGATGGAAAGTGAAAATATTTTCAGTCATCTGAATAGCGCAATTGCAGGTCACTAAACACAAGAATGACTAATGAATCTTGTTTCTTTCTGCCCATTTTCATCCAAGTTCAGAGCTATCAAGTTTAATAAATAAACATGAGAATAACTGATCCAGATGTCTGGCTGTTACGCAAAGTGGAGTTTATATTACAGATTTCTGGGCTCATGACTAACTGGGGAGAAGGAGGTGGTTCTCGAAGATTGATTTCTCTGATACCACCTAGTTATCTTAGTTGGAGTCAAAAAGGAAGAATTGAACCATCAGGTATATTAGAGACCCTCTTTACTTTTTGGATAAGATGACGAAACATTTACTTATAATGTCTACTCTACTTCCAAAGAGGATCTGAGGCAGCCTAGATTAAAATATAGAGAATAGGAGAGTTAAGTTGTAGATAAACTAAGAAAGCTCAGAAATCTAGATGAAAGACAGAAGGAATCATACTAGAATACAGTTAATGCATTTGAACACCAAACTTGGTTCTGATGGAAAGTCAATAGCAGCAGTGGTAATAAGGATAGTCATAAATAGTTACCATTACTTTTAAGTAGTTTTCAGACATTAATCTTTACAACAACTTGACAAACAATAACAGCAACGAATCTAGAGGCTCAGAAAAGACAAGTGACTCGAGAGCTACAGAGTAAGTGGAGCCAGAATTCAAATTCAGAACTGTCCCAGGTCAAAGCCCATATTTTGTGGTATAAAACATGTCTTTGCAGGACAATAGCTTCCTCCTGGGCCACAGGATAAGCTACTAAGATAATATGATGCTTGACAGCCCTCATAAAGTCTCTCTTAAAGGTGTTGGAAAGAATTACCCAGTCCTACGGCTGTTCATTAGTGAGTTGCTTTGGACTGCTGATTGCACATGTGTAAGAGGAGGCTTTCTGGGGTCCTTACTGCTTCAATTTCTGGGAAGAGATTCCAACCCTGAAGGCCTTTGGGGAATTATTTTCTAACGTCTATTTTTCCATCTAGGGCTGTTAAAGGAACCATTTAAAATACAGCCTGTGTTTTTTCCAGCTCTGCAAAGGAAGCCTCAGTTGCCCCTTCTGTAGGAGGAAGGGCTCACAGCTTGCCTCCTGCACAATGAATGGTCAGAGCAAGAGGAAGCTGATCCCGGCCCTGGCTACCTGATACTGTCATCCAGATGGTACAGCAGCCTCAAGCATTCCATGCCAGAAACCAGGATTATGGTTAACTAGGAGTCTGGGGCTCTTGGTGGCAACAATTTTTTTTTTTTTTTGGACAAAAATACACATAAATGGTAAGTATGTTTGCAGCCGTGAGTCTCTGCTCTGTAGTAACCATGTTAATGTTCTCATAAAAAGATATGGGGCAAGAGCAAAGTGACAGAAAGGCTGATTAGCATTTTATGACAGAATTAAGCTGCATGACAAATAACTCACTGGTTTATAGCCCAGCAAATGCTGGAGGTGCTAGGATGTTTTTGTTCTTTTATTTGTTTTTTATATTTAACTATGAAGGTTTCCAGAGCAATTTGAGTAAAAATGGAATACACTTGTAAGAGTAGTAAATATGATTAGTGCTAATATTTATTAATAATCCTTTTGCTCCAAAATTTCTTTAAAAATTACTATATTCAACTACAGGATTTTTCAGACTTCCATGTTTAGAACTGGAAGAAAAAGTTCAGACCACTACTCATCAGTGTCCTAATTCATAATGGGTTTTACAGAATTGAACAATTCTTCCATTGGTTCTCCCCAGCTTTGGGGAAATCTCATTGAGGCCATTATTCTGTGGGTGTTAAAGGGGAAACAACTTCCACTTCGCTCAAGGTACCAATTTCTAGATTAAGGACTCCTCTACACTTGCAGTTTTATTTGTTATAGCTAAACAATGGGAACACGGAGAAAGAGACAGGGGAGACACCATGTTTAATTCAGCAAAGGAAATGTGTATTAATAAAGGATCAGACATTGTTTCCGAGAAATGATTCAACAGCTGGTTTTCTCATCTACAGATATAGGAGTCACCCCAGGTTTCCTTAATTGCTGGTGGTAGATGAGGATATTAGTTCTCATTTACTTCATTAAAATATTAATATCTTGGGGCTTCCCTGGTGGTGCAGTGGTTGAGAGTCCGCCTGCCGATGCAGGGGACGTGGGTTCGTGCCCCGGTCTGGGAGGATCCCACATGCCGCGGAGCGGCTGGGCCCGTGAGCCATGGCCGCTGAGCCTGCGTGTCCGGAGCCTGTGCTCCACAACGGGAGAGGCCACAACAGTGAGAGGCCCACGTACCGCAAAAAAAACCAAATATTAATATCTATATTACCAGCATTAAAAAAAAAAAAAAAACCTGTTCATAATCTTTCCCTCCTAAGAGAACACTGATGATATACAACATCATATATTTAAATACAGAGGGTGCAAAAATTCACCACTTCTTTGTAATCAGCCAACACATTAGGTGATTGTTGGGGGTCTACCTTGTGTCTAGCACCATGCCAGGCAGCTGGAAATACAAGGAGACAATCTAATGCCTGCCCTCCAAGAATTTCAGTACATTTGGAAAGCCAAGATGATTGAATGAAGCAATTAATGAGCAATGCAGAGTCATATAATAAAGTGCTATAGGATGTGGATAAAAATTATGCAGTCATTGTGGCCTTGATTGCGTCTGTAATTTAGATTGATAACACGTTATACATTCTGCTAATAAATGTCTATTGGATTGAGTTAGGAGATGTTAGTTCTGGTTGACACTTTGTGTGACTATGAATAAGCCTCTTAATATATATTTTGTTCTGTATAAACTGAGGAAGATGGGGCTAGATGACTTGGAAGAGCCTTGTTTGTGAATCTTAGGAACTCATGACCCTGGCTACTATCACTAGGTTGATTTCAATCCTTTTCATAAAGCCTGGGAGATGGAGATACTTGGAAAGTACTTCTCCTCTGAGACAACAGTGTCTATTAATCTTTCCCAGTCAGTGGGGCTCCAGACCTGAGAGCTTTCAGATCATGGCCTGGATAAGGATGGGGCTGGAATGGTCCTTGGCTGCAGAGTATGGGACCATGATAGATCTGAAAGCACCATCCCAGGGCAATATTGGAATAAAGAGTCTAGGAGTCTTGTCAAAAGTACCAGTCTGCAACCAAATAAAGTACAAGTGGGGAGAGATACTGAAACTTTAGCAGAGGGTCAGAAACAGAATCGGAAG
>NW_006774368.1:1222739-1235242 GCF_000442215.2 Lipotes vexillifer | reverse complement strand
GGAAGAGATTATCTGAGTTCAAGAACATAACCAAAGGGTGAGGAGGAAACCTATAATTTTAAGGACAGATGGCAGAGACTGCCCCGCAGACTGGCAGTGTGGTGCCATCTTCATATGTTACTTCATATGGACTTGGTGTTTTCCACGTGGGACACGTGGATTCATGTATATTCTCTTGCCTTAACCCTTACGTGAGCAAAGGCAGGCCTTGAAAATGGTGTCATGTATGACTGAGGGCTTAGTTCATAGCCTAGGGGTGAACATTTCTCAGCCCCCTACTTCAGGTCTCTTTCTTACTCAATCCATGCTTAATACTGCTACTAGCATAGTGATTTTTCTGCAGCATATTGCCTCTGACCTTGCTACTTTCCTGCATGGGAACCTTAATAGCTTATCTTTGTCAAAAGTTAAGATTTTAAGGTCTTCTACAGTATGGTTTCAACTCACTTTTTCACCTCTGTTGGCCATTTCTACCCTGTAAGCATCCTATATTCTGGCCAGATTATGGCCCTCAATATTTTTCAGATATGCATTGTTATTTTCTATTACTGTACCTTCATTCATGCTTATCCTCTTTCCTGGAATGCCTTTTCCTGGTCACACTCCCTCCTAGGGTTCAATCCAACCTCAGTTTTCCCTTCAAAACCTCTTCAGAGTCCTCCAATCAGATATAATTTTTCTGTCCTTTAAATTTATGCAGCCAATTCTCCCCCCACCCCTCTTTGGAATTTGTTATGTTTCTCTTATTTCTACATTTTTCTTTTCTAAACTGTGAGATTGTGGCCACATTTGAGGAGGAATCATGTGTCTTGAGCATCTCACATAGCATCTGATACATGGTGATGTCTATTAGATGTCTTTTGAGGCCCTGGCCATGGCTCAGGAAGTGGACATTCAGAAAGAGAAGATAATCATGTGGAAGCCAGAAGTGCTTCTATTCAAGGTTCCTTTTTTTCTTGGCATTATTAAATTTTGCAACATATATCCCTCCCTCCCAAATGTCTTTTGCCTACAAAACATAAAAAAGTATAGGAAAATGGATTTATTTATTATTTTTGACATGCTCAAATAAGTACAAGCCTATCTTGTTAATCCTTCAATTGGAACAACTCATTTAAACTTCCCAAGTAATTGTGTCAAAACCCATGTGCCTGTTTCAAGCAGATTGCTGGAATGCAAGGGTTTCAAATGAATAAAAAATGCACCTTTTTCCCTCTTCCTTCTTCCTTCTCTTTCTCCCCCAGGGAGTACTCCTTCCTTTTCCTTTCCCCCAGCATAAATAGACTGACTTAAAAAAAATTAACCTTGTAACCCTTACTTTAAAAACTTCTTTCCTGCTTCTCTTTGGCTCTTCCTTTAGCCACCATGTTGTGCTCACAAGTGCTGCAGGCCGCGCGATGCAGTGTTCACGCACGTGTCATTGGTCAGACCGCCGGGGTTCAAATCTCACTTCTGCAGAAGTTCTAGCCCTGTGACCTTCCACCACCTTGTTTATCTTTCTCTGTGGCATTTCCTCATCTCTAAAATGGGAATGATGATAATCCAGTTGTGGTCTAAAGATCAGTTGAATTGATGTCTGCGTCACACTTAGTACAGTGCGTGGTGTGAAAAAAGTATTAGCTGTATTAACTCTTCTATATTGCTAAGCTTAGGACTGACCCGTGTTGCAGACCGTTTAAACTCTAAGTGCCCACACGTGGCTATTTCTTGCTCAGATTGTGATCCCTGCTGATTTCTAGGCTGTCTTTCTTACTCATTCCTACACAGAGCCACTTCTCCATCTTGTGTCTGTGCATTTCTTTTCCCTTTGCATTCCCAGATGTACCACTATCCCCCTATTTGTATGGAGATTTCATTAGGCCCCCGACGGGTACCTCCCTTCATTGTCTTAGTTTGAGGATACTCGTGGCTAATGTCCCTGGTTGCACTTTGGGTAGAGGCTGTGAGGAAAATTTCCACTATAAATGGTACTGTGCTGTTGGTTAGAGGCATAATGAAACTTTTTTACCTTTCCCTATAGCATTTAGGGAGAAGAGGCAGGGCCTTGGTGGAGGAGCAGTTTGATTTGAAAGAGCAGATTCTAACAACAGCAGAGAGACTGGGGGAGAGCTGTTAGACAGCCTTGCAAACACACCATACTGTTGATTCTAAAAGTAAAGGGGCTCTCTTTCTAATCACTCAGTTTATATTTCTGAGCCCTCTTGACGAAGGCAGCAGAGATGAAGGCCAATGTTACAGATTTGGCTCTTGTGATGGAGTTAGCCAACTCCTGAGATTAAAAGTAAATCAGAAAAACGTGTGTGTGATTTATGCTTCTTTGGAAGCTTTCCACTCATGTCCAGGGCTAAAAATAGTAAAGTTAATGTATGTTCTTTCCTCTGAGTCCAGTCAGGGCTGAAACCAAACTAGATTGGAAACTCTTTATACCTTTCGACTCAAGACAGAGCTGCCCACAGTGGGCACCGAGCAAGTGTTAGTTGCCTCTGAGTTGCCTACCCATTCACTGTCCAGATCATCCTACTCAGAACAACCTCCATTGTCTTATTTATTAATAGTTTCCAAGCTGCTACAAATGCAGTAGGCAGTATTCTAGGTACAGTTTAATCAGTTGTTTAAAGATAAATGATCATTTGCTTTTTCTGGGATGCAGGCCCTTTTCTTATATAATCAAAAAAAAAAAAGCAACGGCCCTTTTTATTGGATTAGCACATTGAGATTTCATACCTTTTTCCTATTTATCACCAACATTCATTCTTACCTGTCACTCCTTAGTCCCTTTCAGCCTATGTTTTTTCCCACAAATGACTTTATTTATTTATTTAACATCTTTATTGGAGTATAATTGCTTTACAATGGTGTGTTAGTTTCTGCTGTATAACAAAATAAATCAGCTATACATATACATTTATCCCCATTTCTCCTCCCTCTTGCGTCTCCCTCCCACCCTCCCTATCCCACCCCTCTAGGTGGTCACAAAGCACCAAGCTGACATCCCTGTGCCATGCGACTGCTTCCCACTAGCTATTTATTTTACATAGCCTATCTGTTTTTTCTTCTCAATGAATGTTTGTGCTTTGGAATAATTTTTCCCAAGATGATGCATCTTAGTTTATATACAGTTTGCATTTTTTTCAAGTTCAATCTCTTCTTTATATATTTAAAGCCTTAGGGTTTTGTTTTCCACTTCTAAGTTTTCATCATGTGCAGTGTTTTCCCATCCAGTATTATCAGCATCACTGGCTAATTTCTTCCTGTTCCCAGATCATGCAACTGTGAGCACAATTGTAGGTTCCGAGAAAACACTTGACAAATATTATTAATTTGTTGACTAATAAGCTGAAGGTGTAATTAGATGATTTCCTCAGTGGAGACAGAGCAGATTTTCAGATGCAAAGTATAAGAAGGTGGCGTTCTGAGGATGCTCTTTCCTTTGATTCCCATCTGCCCTCGTCCATTAAAATTCATAGTGGTATTCACTCTGACTCTTTTGCCAAAGCCATGGCATCTGCTTCTGATTTCTGGGATTAGGAAGGGTGAAGAAGCGGTCAAACTGGATGTGGAGAAAAGAGGTTGGGGATGAATGAAGGTGTGCTCAGAAAGAGATTGAGGGTCAGGGCTGGGGGCAGCCCTTCCAAACTAAACACTATTCAAAGTGACGAAATCTGTTCGTTCAGATTGGCCTCATCAGCGTGGCAGAGTAGAAAAGGAATAGGTTTTGGAGTGAAACTGCCTGGGTTGGTGTATCACTCCACTACCCTATTAGCTATATGATCTTGAACAAGTCATTTAGACTTGTCTTTCTCCTCCCTTTCCTCCTCCGCCTCATCTTTCTTCTCTTGTCTTCTCTCCTCTCCATTTTCTTCTTTTTGGGAGCGGTTGTTGGGACCTAGTTCATTCATAAGCAGACTATTTCTGAGCTGTTTTATGGGTTTTTATCCTACCTTCAGGCAAGTAAATTTTATTTCCATTTTGTGGATGAAGTAGCTGAGGTCCAGAAAAGTTAAATATCTTGACCAAAGTCCCCAGTCAAATAAGTGATGGAAGGTGGTTCTTTAAACTCAGTGTAACACACCTATAGTATACAGCACAGCTTGTATTAATCAGAATATGCTGGGTTCCACTGCAGTAACAAATAGCCCCAAATCACAGTGCGTTACGTCAGTGAAGCTTTTCTACTTCTCACCCATGCTACCTCACCCAGGCAGCAAGCTTGAGTTTTGTTCAGTGTGTCTTTATTCCCAGACCCAGGCTGATTGAGTTACATCTATCTGATTTTTGCTACTTTCATTGCAGAAGGAAAAGAAATTGTGGAAAGGCACATGAAGGCTCTTTAAGCCTCTCCTAGGAAATAGCACATACCACTTCTGCCTATATCATGGCCAAAGCAACATACATGAGCAAGCCTGACCATCAGTGGGATGGAGAAAGTATAATCCAGCCCAGAGATGAGCAACACATTTTGGGGAATAATATAATCTCCCAACTTGCTTTTCAAAGTGTGGTCTATAGACCAATCAATCAACAACATCCAGGAGCTTATGCAAAATTCATATTCTTAGACCTTGCCCCAAACTACTAATTAGAATTTGCCTTTTAACAAGAACTGCAGGTGATTGCTCTCCATTAAAGTTTGAGAAATACTAGTTTAACTCACTGCTCTACTGTTACTTGCTTTTTCCCCTTTTCTCACTGCCTTATATTGTTATTTTTATTCATTTTCCCTCTTCTACTATTTGAAATTCATGCCTTCTGCTTTCATTTTTTAAAGGTCACACCTAACATTTTAGCGTGCATATTTGGCTTAACAAAGATCTATTCTTCTCCTGAGCAGCACAAGAATCTTAGAATCTATTTGTCCTCTCTCTTTTTACCTTTTATTGTTCAATATTTAAGATTTGTCTGGTTTTATACTCACCAATTATTGTTATTATTGATTTTACAGTTAATGCTTATCTAGATTAACCACATTTTAAACAATTTTATTTGGTCATTATTCTTTCATGTATTTCAGCCCTTCCTTTTGGGTTGAGAATCCTTCCTAAAGTACATTCTTTTTTTTTTTTTTTTGGCGGTACGCGGGCCTCTCACTGTTGTGGCCTCTCCCGTTGCGGAGCACAGGCTCCGGATGTGCAGGCCCAGCGGCCACGGCCCACGGGCCCAGCCGCTCTGTGGCATGTGGGACCCTCCTGGACCGGGGCACGAACCTGCGTCCCCTGCATCGGCAGGCGGACCCCCAACCACTGTGCCACCAGGAAAGCCCTAAAGAACATTCTTTATTGGTGCTCTGAGCAAGTATCTGTTAGTGGAAAGCTGTCTGATGTAGTGTGCCTGAAATGGTCTTTATCTCACTATGATTTATGAATGGTGATCTAGATTGGTAAAGAATTCAAGGTTGGCATTATTTCCTTTGAATGTTTCAAAGATATTATTCCTTTGTCTTCTTGTTTCTATTGTTGCTGTTGAGAAATCTCTTATTGTCTAATTATCATTTGAAGGTACCCTAGGTTTTCTCTCTGGATGCTTTTAAGATCTGTTCTTTGGTGGTGTGGAGTTTCACAGTGGGTATCTAGGTGTGGATTTATTTTTACTTATTCTGCTCATAAATAATTTTGCATCCTGAATTATGTTTTTCTTCAATACTTGGAAATCCTGTGCTGTTATCTTTAAAGCTAATACACTTCCCATTTCTCTCTATTTTCTCTTTCTGGAACTCCTATTAGGCATATGTTGGGCCTTTTCATTCTGTCATCCATACCCTTGAACACAATCTTAAATTTTTTTTATCTCTTTAGTTCTCTAAACTTAATTTGGGTTAATTTCCTTACAGTTACTTTCATGTTCATTATTCTTTCTTCAGGTGTATCTAATCTGTTTAACCTATTCACTGAGTTTGTTTAATTTTTTACTTTTCAAAAGTAACTATTTTGTCTAGAGACACAAAAGATATAGAGAATACTGTAATGAATGCTTGGGAAGTCACCATCAAGCTTCAGAAACAAAAACTTTATATCTTTTATTTCCTTTCATTTAAATGACTAAATTAAGATGTTCCACTTTGTTCTTTTTCAAACTTTTCTGTTACTCATTTATAAGGTCTTTTTTCTTTTTTATAATTTTCCATTCCATCTATATTAACCATCTAAAATATTTATCTTGCAGTTTCCCTGATAGGTCCATCATTTGAAGATATTGGAGTCTAACCTGGTATATGTTTCACATACTGACTTTTGTTTATTGAGGAGACTTTTAAAATTTGTTTTACAATTTTGGATTATAAGCTAATTCAGCAGTGCTTTTTCTATTTGAATCCTGGATGGCTGGGGTTGAGGGCATGTCCCTTTAGAAAGTTTTTTTTTTTTCTTTCAGGTGTTTTAGGGGCATTAACAGGCCAGAAACCATTTTCATGGTTCCTAGAGTTTGAGAGTGGTAAATGCACACTCAACACACAGAGACACATTCCTGGTTACAAGTTCTTAGGGTAAACTTTATTTCCATCAGCAACCAGGCCTTGATAGAAAAAGCTTTCCTGTTATTTCCCTGTGCTAGTAGATAGGTTTTTTTAGTTCACCCTTTCACTGAATTTACAGCCCATTGAGTTGCCTGGTTTTACGTGAGGTGACTTAATTCCAACTCTGCCTTACTTTATCTCCTGGCCCTGTCTGGGCATAAAATCCAAGGGACTTGGGTTACAAAACCAGCAACACTTTCCATCTCTCAGACTGTTGCAGCTGAGCTCATACACTTACTCCTGTGGATTCAGATCCCTCTTTGTTTTTGGTGGAATTTTCTCTGTTTATTATAAGCCCTGCTCTTTCACAGATGTTTATATTATTTTAGCCCATATTTTTATGTGATTTTTGGTAAGGAGGTTTATTTGGTTTTCTAGTTCCCCAAACAGAACTCCCACTTACCTTCTTTAAGGTACTCTTTTTAAAAATTTTTTTAAAAGTCAATAGTACTACATACTTTGCAGATTTTTTGAAGGACTGGGTAAATATATGAAAAATATCTCTCTGTGTCTGGTAATGTTTTGCACATAGTATATATTTGACAAAATAGTTGTTACTACTTTTGTTATTCTTTAACATATGAATAAAACATGAAAAAATAAATCATGAAAAAATGTTTTGGATTATTTATTATCATTAAGAAAGCCCTTCTGGGAATATTTCATGGCATAGTAACTTGGATTGGGGCCTGCCTCTTGATTAGATTTCATAAAAGTTTGTTGAAAGCCTACTGTGAGGTTAGAACTCTGCTGTATTCTGTTGGTTTCTCAGTTTTCAATATAGAGGCATCGCCACCTTTAAACTATGTGCTGCTTTTTTTTTTGAAAAAAAAATTCTTAAAGTTTATATTGAATCATAAGGCCAATATTAAGGACATCACAGAAATTAACTTTATCATCTTTTCATTCTTTTATCATTTGGCTATCTGACTGCTGCTATGTCATCCCTACCCCCTTTGTATTTCCTTTTGCCAATTCAGTAAAAAGGTTTTTGAGTATTTATAATGTGTGCTGTATACTATATATAAAATTAAAAAAACAACGTGTGCTATGTACATATTGTTCAGGGCATTGTGAGGGCTACAGGTGTAGTATAGGAACACGTTTCCATCCTAAGAGTCTATTTGTAAAGATAACGTATCCAAAATTATAAACAAGAACAATAACAAAAAAGTCTTAATTAAGTACCAGATACTGTGATGCCAGGCAAAATAGCTCAGTACCTGGTGAGAGAGTATTTAGCTTGGCGTCCTGGCTGTGTGACCTTTTATGTCCTTGTCTTCTGTCTGGGAAGATCCTCCTCTTCGTCTTGAGGAGTATTTTGGGGAGGGACATACCCAAGGCACTGGGTAATGTATCAGTTAGGACAAATGAGAGAAAACCCAGTTCAACCTAGCTTAAGAAAAGGAAAGAAATGTGGTGTTTAACCTAACTGAAAAGATGAGGGTTGCCCTTCGCATGTGGTTTGATCCAGGGGCTCATAAAGTGCCATGTGGATCTGGTTGCCCTCCATCCCTCTGTCTTCCTCACCTTCAGAGTTGGTTCCAGTATCAGGTTCCATATGGTAGTTGTTAGAAGCACCAGGCCTCCCTCTTGTGAGGTGTACGTCCAGTGGAAAAGAGATCACCTCTTGTTTACAGCAGACTAAACCAAATATGATTGCATCTTATTAGTCCTGATTGGTTTATTCCCCCATCCCAAGGGCATGTGATACTCAGTAGGACAGATATGAGTCAGAACACTTGGGATGGAGTCAACTCTATTTGGAGCATATGGATTGAGAGAAAAAGAGGGACTAGTTACTCAGATGAAATGTTGCATTTGATTATTTTAAAAGGAGTTGATGGATTCTGGCAGCTAAAGCAGCAGAGAGAAGGGAGGGAGTTAATATATGGACAGATAGAGCCAGATAGAGCTCTGTCACATCTTGGGCAAAAGTTTCAGTCTTTGTGAAACTCAGCGTTGCCATCTGTAATGGTGTCTGCCGATAGGATTGCTTGGAGGACCAAGAGACCTAATGAATGCGGAAGTGCTTTGTAAATCAAAGTATTATGAAAGCATAAGATATCTATATGTTACACGGATAGGGACAAACATAGAGGAAAATGAGGAGATATGGGTGGACTTTGGAGAGTCACTAAAAACTTGCTCTGTAAAGGTCAGTGCTGTATTTATCACATGGCTGATGGTCCTAAATTTTGACTTGTTCTCCTTTCTAGAATCTTTATGCATGCTCTGTCTTCTCTCTCTCCCCTTCCTAGAATTTTTTCCTCATCAATATAGACTCTGAGCAAACTTTAGGGATCTAGATAATCTTTAGTAATTGCCCTGGTTTCTCAGAACACCTTGGAATAGATGAAGGACAGGAAGGAAATGGAAAAAGATTTACAAGCTCTGGGTTTCCAGATTCTTTATTCTCTTTCATTTCTTGTTGAAGTCGAAAATGATGTGTTCTGTGTTGTTTCACAAAAAGAGACTGTTGCTCCTTCTTCTATCTTGCTTTCCCAACACCATCTCTCCTTTATATTTTCTGGGTTATAAAGTATTGCTGGGTGGCTGAAACTGAATTATCTGGTTCGCAATCCCTAATGAGCAGGAAAACAGGTTATTCCTTTGAACAGGTTTCATAGGAATCAAGCCCATGAGCCAGCTGCTTCAGACCCTGAACTCAGATAAATTGGAAGTATTTTCTTTTCTGTCTTCAAACATAAGACAAAATTTGGGAAGCTTCCGTTGAACCAATATCTATTTCCTTTAGGCAGTTTATATTTTGTATGACTTTCCAGCTCTGCCTATGACTCTTTTTTCAATAACCTACAGTAATGCTTCTTTCATTCTGTGTCTTGTGTCTTCTGCTTTTTGCAACCATCCCTCTCTTCTCATCCACATAGGTCCTTTAGGCCAGTGGGGAGGGAAGGAGTTACATCTTTTCTACTCAAGAATTAGGAGAAGGTAAGACAGATGATTGTGGTCTGGCTCTAAGTAGTGCATTGGTTTGAACTGCAAGATAAGTTTGCAGGCTGATTTTGGGTTCCTGGCATGGAAAACAAACAAAATAATCTAATTCTTCACAATTAAAACAACATATGGGTTTTTAAAAATTGCAAACTTTATTTTTAATCTTGTTTTTCACAAGGCTAAATACTTGGTCATACTGGCTGATATGAAATATTGCTAGTATCCACCTCCTCACAAACCACTAATCCTCATTGGCTCCATGCAGACTGAGCATGGCCTCTCACTCATGGCTGACGCAGTTACATTGTTGATCTGTGGGACTTAACAGTGAGGTGAAAATCAAAATGCAGTCAGAATCGTTTCATGGCTGAGGCAGTGGTTTAAATCACAAGGGCTAACAAATTGAAGCAATAATTATTTTTGCAAAATTTTTATGTTAAACCCTCTACTTGCCTGGTACCTAGGAGGCTGACCTGTTTGCTGAGGCCCACCTTTCCCTTCTGGAATTCTGAAAGCCCCTTGTTGGGCTTGTGGTCCCTTAAAGAGAAGGAGGAACCTAGAGACTCTCTTGCCCATCTACCACCTAGACCACAGGCTAGGAAGCTATACTCTCTGAGTTCAAATGCTGGCTCTGTCACTTACTGGAGAACATTGGACTAGTTACTTAACCTCTCTTTTAGTTTCTTTGTTTATAAAATGGGGATAACAGTAGTACCTATGTTACCAAGTTGTTAGGGTTAAATGAGTACATGCATGTAAAATTCTTAGAAGCTAGCACATAGGAAGAGCTCAGATGTTACTTTAGTATTAATTGGCATTACTTTTGATTATTATTGTTGGTTCTGGATCAGAAGATACCCTGTGACTCCCAATGGGACAGACATTTTACCTTCCAAGTCCTCAGTCAAGTCTTTTCTCATATTCTCAGTAGAACCTCTTTTACTTGACATGCTTCAATTCATTGTGTGGTTATGAACACGTACACGCAAGCATGTGCACACGTGCACCCACACACACACACACGTGCATGCTAGCTTTGATAGGGAAATTCTTACTGCGAGAAGCAGAAGCTCACTCAAGCTTGCCTAAGAAAAGAAATTTGAGTTTGCTCATTGCAGGCATTCAAGGATAGGCAACAGAGGCCAAAAGAACACTGAATCTCGAATGTCATACTATAGTATGGAGCTACCTCCTTTGTCTCTCATCTAACTGGATTCTTTTATCTCCTGTCTCATGGTTTCAGTACTCTGTAGGCATATTCAAAATCTGTGCCTGGGCTCACTCAGGGTTGGTTCCTCTTGAGTCTGGTGTGTGCTGGTTTAGGTAGCAATGTCTAGGGAAAAGGCAAGCTGGCTGTAGAAATTTAAGTTGGGGAAGGTTCTCTTAGGTGAGTTTCCAGATGAGCAGGACATTCCTGCACCATTTGTGTAACTGACAGTCAGCCCAGTTTCACTGTAAGGTACCTACTTTGTAGAACTGTTAGTATTAAAAGAGCACGTAGATACAAAATGCTTAGAACACAGCACATAGTAAGAGCTCACAGCCACGTCACTTTCTTTGTGTTTTTGGACAAGCGACTTCCTTCTTCTACCTCTCAGTTTCATTATCTGTAAATGAAGGACTTAGACCAGGTCCTTTCTGGTTCTGCCATAGAACGTGGTCCCATCCCACCTAAAGATCAGTTGAGGGACTAAGTGACCAGGGATTTCTCTTTCCTCCTCATCTTATTCAACTTCCCGGAGTAGGTTTCATTGTTGGGCTGCTCGTTAAAGTTTCTTCCTTTTACCGGTGTGAATAATTAATTACCACTATCATTTAGATTCCTAGCAACAGAGTTCTGTCCCACATCTCCTGTGGTGCAGCATGTACTTCCTGGGCAGATGAAGAAATAACATGTGTGAGAAATCTGTTAGCAATTAGCACAGCCAACTGGACTTTCTCCGGAGGATACACAGCATCCCCCTCCAAGAACAGGGACTCTGTTCCTCCACACCAAAGAGAACCATCTGATGTGCTCACTGTTTAATAAAAGAACTGAAGCTCTAATGAGGTGGAAACGTCATACATGGACAGTTTTCTCCAGAGGGATTAGTGGGGCAAGCCTCCTCCTGAGATGGCATCAGCTGTGCTGTTACGATTTAACCAAAGGCCTTGCCTCCTCTGGCAGGGGACACCTCACAGCTCATCTTTTACCTGTCTGGCAAAGCCTAACATCTGCTCACTCCTCTAGTCTCAGTTCTAGAATCTGGGTGTGAAAGATGCAGCAGGAACCATTGCCCTCTCCCCGTGGTGGTTGTTAACCTCTATGTGTGAACTTGGTAATTCTCTCTCTTAGTGGGGAGTTCTCCCACCATGGTGGAAAATTCCACGTGGGTCAACCAGCCCAGGAAAGGTTAGTGAAAAACTTCAAAATTCTAGACGCGTTCTGGAGATGGGAATGACACAGGGATATGGATAGCTGGGTAGGGTTTCGGAAACTAAAATTTGCATGGCTGTGACCATCAACTTGACTGCACCTAAGTCCCTTGTTCTCTCTTCCTATATGGGATGTGTGATCTCCAGGATCCTATTATGTCTATGAGGGGTGGATCAACATGCTGACTGGAACACTAAACCTTGGGGGATACTAAAGAGAGATCCTGTGGCCCTTCCAGTACTTTCTCTTGGTCTTGTTCCACGTTTTTCCTCTACTCTCCAGTCCTGTCCAATTCTCTCTACTGCCCTGGTCTTCTTTTTTCCTGCTTTTTACCTTTGACCCAGTCATCAAAATCTGAGGACATGTTTCACTGTTGTGATAGTGATCACCAATACAGGAAACCATGAATTGTTTTACTGATGGTTATATAAAAGAGTTAATTCTCGGGGCTTCCCTGGTGGCGCAGTGGTTGAGGGTCCGCCTGCTGATGCAGGGGACACGGGTTTGTGCCCCGGTCTGGGAAGATCCCACATGCCGCGGAGCGGCTGGGCCCGTGAGCCATGGCCGCTGAGCCTGCGCGTCCGGAGCCTGTGCTCCGCAACAGGAGAGGCTGCAGTACTG
>NW_006774368.1:1215097-1222667 GCF_000442215.2 Lipotes vexillifer | reverse complement strand
AAAAAAAAAAAAAAAAAAAAAAAAAATTCTCTTGACATCAGGAATGGTGAGTGTGAAGAAAAGAATATCTTCTCAGCAAGTTTGAGGCTCACCTTTCTACGACTGACCGCTCTGTCTAAGTTTTGATGATTTTATCTGAAATACTTCACTCCAGTAATAGGAGTGGTAATGAGGAATACTTACGTGTGTGCAGTGGCCTGGGGAGGGAGGGTAGTTTGTGGAAACTAGGGTTGGAGGGGAAGTAGGGAGTAAAGGTTGCTTATAAGCCTAAGAACTACTTAAGATAATAAACCTATGCTATTGAAAGTTTGGGATTGAAAAGGGAATAATAAAATAGTAATCAAAAATGTGCTAAAATGAGTTTGATGCAAATGAGATGCAGAGAGTGCCCTGGATGTGTTGGAAGAGGATGTCAGATAATTGGAACGTGTACATTCTGGCCTACGCATGGCCAGCGCCAATCTCTTCAAGAACTCCCTGGAGCCTCTTACTGCTAAACCATTTTAAACAGAACAGGGACATTTTTTTCCTTCCTGTCAGTTAAAGAGTTGTGAAATTTTATCTATTTTGGTGTTTGTTCTATTGGGAAATGGACAAGTTCTGGAGAGGAATCAGGAACAAGTGCTGGCAGACACTCCATTCTCATCCTGAGTTCAGCCAAGTCACCTTAATCCAGCAACTGCCTGGCACGAGAGAAGACATGGTGGTTTATGTCATAGGGAGAAGGGAGGCATGTCTAGCAAAGACCAAACTCGGGGTGCCCATTCACTTTGTCCCCTGACCTTTGGTCTGTGGGTGAGGGTCTTCCTGGTGCCACCCCTTTGGCCCTGAGGAAGAGGAGCGGCTAATCAGAGGGGCCGGATTTCTAGGCTGCCTTTAGCGGTTGGCGGGGTTCACATCAGGCAGCTGTGTCCTGTGTTCTGTCTTCCACGACCTCCTGCTGTGAAACTGGTTGCTAAGTTGAGTCTGAGTCTTTCCTGGGGCATTTCCTACTCTGTCTGTCTCTGCACACATGCCATTGAGGCAAGATCATCCATGTGTCCAGGGAGAAGATAGTAAGCGCTTAGCTCTTAGATACAGGGCTTGAGGTCCAGCCCTGCTTTTTCCAGAAAGCCTACGCCAGGCTTGCATTGCAGTACCTGGCCCTGGCCATCACTGTGCTTCCCGTCTGTCTGCTGTTCCTTAGGCTCCTTTGAACCTTCCCAAGGGCTGGCAAAATAGCATCTAACAGAGCCCTCTTATCCTTCCTGTAGGCCTGGCAAAATCACAATGCTGCTCTGCTCTTATCACCAAAGGAGAGAAATGTTGCCAAATTTCTCCTCTGCAAAAGGATTAAATTATTCTAATCTGAAACCAGAGAAATTGAAGTATGATTGGGTGTTAGATATGATAATATGCTATGCTGATGTTTATCTGGGCAGAGATTACAAGCCAGGATGGTGAAGCTGGGGCAACAGATTTGTGAGGGGACCAAAAAAAGGATTTGAGACTCAGAGGAAGGCTCGTGGTTCTTACAGGGATGCTTGTAGACCAAGAGGAAGGAAAGCCTGATTTAGGGAGATTTTTATGGGCAGAGTCCAGGGCAGCTGTCGAGTCATGATTTGTTTTTATAGATAAATGGAAAGCGAGTTTTACCTTAGAAGATAGAATGTTCTTTTCTGGTGACCAGAAGACTTGAGTTCTAAAGCAGAGGCTAGAAGAAAGAAGAAATAAGGAAGAAAACTGGAAAAGGAGAACTATTTGGATGTCTGGATCTTTTTTTAATTGAAGTATAGTTAATTTACAATGTTGTGGAAGTTTCAGGTGTACAGCAAAGTGATTCAGATGATATATATATATATATATGTAAAATCTCCATTCTTTTCCAGATTCTTTTCCCTTGTAGGTTATTATAAAATATTGAGTATAGTTCCCTGTGCTATAAGATCTCCTCCCACTAAAAGTAATGTTTCTTGGGTGCAGATCTTCAGGGTTTGATTTGTTAATGTGCACATGGTGGGAGGGTGTATTATCCAGAGTAGGGGGGCAGCTTGCTGGGTTGAAGGATGGTGAACCCAGGAGCATGGTGTTTGAGAGAGAACAGCTTGTGCACTTGATGAGGCTTTAGAGAGTAACTCAAAATGCAACCACTGAGTGGTGGAAAGAATCTGAAATGATCTCTGGGTTCAGAGTTTGACTCTGCCAGGAGTTAGCACCGTGACCTGAGGAAAGCTTCATCCCCTTTCTGAGCATTAGTTTTTCTCACCTGCAAATGAGGAGCCGGTCACGTGACTGCTAAGCTGACTTCATCCCCGACTTCCTGTGTTCCTGTAGCTTGTTTGGGAACTGTTCTGAGCTGTGCTTTGTCACAGGGGTCCTGTGTCTTCAGTTAGGCACACCACAGGCTCTCTGTTTCTCTTGTCAACTCAGCAGCATCTATGCCCCCTTAGGAAGAGCTACGACCACCCTCTGCTGCCCACCACGATCCCATGGTTCTGATTCTTTGGAATTACGTTTCTCAGACTCCCTTCTCAGCAGGTTCTGTGGTGGCTTTGGCCGATGAGAGGTACTTGCATAAGATTTGAAGCCTGAGGGAAAGAAAAGTTGTGAGTTACCAAGGCAGCTGTAGACATCGTGTGGGCCTCAGCAGATGGCAGACATGGGGCCATATCAGTGGTTTCTGGGCATTGTCCTGAGAATCACCTGCTTTGGTGCTGTAGGCAGTTGAGATCATTAGCAGTGACTTCTCTGTGATTCATGTACTTCTGGATTGTCTGAAAGCCAGTACCAGCCTCCGTGACCTTTGAATCATCCCCAACCTTTACAACAGTTGTGTAAACTTCTAAGTCTATATTAAATCTCTTTCCACTTGAGTAGTTTCTGATTTCCTGACTGTATTCGTCAGGGTTCTCCACAGAAACAGAACCAAAGGATGTGTACGTATATAGAAAGAGAGAAAATTTTATTCTAAGGAATTGGCTCACACAATTGTGGAGGCTGGTGAATCCAAAATCTGCAGTGTGGGCTGGCAGGCTGGAAGCTAATAGAGCCAATGGTGCAGTTCCAGTATGAAGGCAGGCATCCTCAAGACCCAGGAGGGAGGATGGTGCAGACAAATTCCAAAGGTAGTCTTCTGGAGATTTGACTTTTGCCAAGGGAGGCTGGGGCTTTTTGTTTTATTTAGGCCTTCAACCGATTGGATGAGGCCCCCCAGATTATGGAGGAGGGTGGTCTTTTTACTTAAAGCATTCCAATTTCAGGTGTAATCTTATCCAAAAACATCCTCCAATTTAACACATAAAATGAACCATCACACTGATGAAAACCTATTTGATATAAAGCTTTAGGATCCAGGAGACAGAATTTCAAATATGGAATGTGGGATAGGTTATCTGGTTTAGTTAGACTCAAATGAGAAATGACCAGGGAAACTTGGGATTCTAGTAGTTCATGTAAAAACTTAGTTAAAAACTTAGTTAAATTTTCATTTGTCCATAATTAAGTGTCTATTCGATATAATACTCCTGGAGATAAAGTGACTGATGTAATAGAATGTTAAGAAGGAAATAGCAAGCTGTAGAACTATGGGATGAATGGTTGTCAGTGCATAGGGGAGCTTAATGAAGGCATGGGATCCTTAGAATTAGAATAGGACTTTTGGATGGAGTCTGTTGAATATTTGGACCTTGAACCCCAAATCATCCTGAATTTCCTTGTCAGCAGAAGCAGTTCCTCTTTCTATCTTTCGGGTAGTTGGTCTCCTCATTTTTAAACACCCTGCAATAAAAGGAACTAAGGCAGTTAGGAGAAGCTGACTATCCTTAAGGCTTACCCCCACTCTCATTGCCTCCAGATCCAAGCTAATAATTGGATCTCAGCAGCCTCCAGGGATAAGAGGACACAATCCAAACTTGGAGGAGATTGCATATTCACCGAAAGCAGATTTTACCAATAGGTTCTTAAAATTTATATACAAGGAGGAAGAAATAATATAGCCTTGGATTGGGCTGAATTTATCAAAATGTATTTGAAGTTTTATCTCAAACAACGGAAACTGACTCTAACAGTTGCTTACTTGGTGGACATAAATGTGGACTTAATTGTAGCTTGTTGTAAGTGAAGTTGAGATGTTAGACTTTCCTGGGTAAAATGTAGAGGAATGAATCTAAAGGCTTAGCAAGGCAGAAATGTTGGATTAGGTTTATCATACATGACCCCCTTACTCACATTCATCAGGAGGGCCTAGATAACATTCTTTTTACTGAAACATGGGGAAAGGCATTAGTGAGGGGAACACCAGTATCTCTGAAAAATTCTTTAATTGTTGTTCTCTACAGGCTAAGAATGGTACAGGGAGATGCCATGATTGAAATGAGCTCCCTTAAATAAATGGGGGTTTGGAATCCTGGAATGACAGAGGACAAATGATAGTGCTTAACTACCAAAGAAAAGAGATTCTTGGTGATGGTAGTGAGCAGCAAGGCCAGAGCAATAATCAGAATGATTTCACATGCAGAGATTTGGGGGAATAGGTCATTGATCTTGTTATCCTTATGACTGAAATAGATGGGAAGCCTCCTAGAGTCTTATTTGATCTGAATAACTGAGAAACCATATATCTAGTGAACAGAGAGCCCTGATCTGTTGCATAAAAATGGTGATTAAAGCTCTCTCACACAGGGGCTTCCCTGGTGGCGCAGTGATTGAGAGTCCGCCTGCCGATGCAGGGGACACAGGTTCATGCCCCGGTCCGGGAAGATCCCGCATGCTGCGGAGCGGCTGGGCCCGTGAGCCATGGCCGCTGAGCCTGCGCATCCGGAGCCTGTGCTCCGCAACGGGAGAGGCCACAACAGTGAGAGGCCCGCGTACCGCAAAAAAAAAAAAAAGAGTTCTCTCACACAATTTCCAGGCTGGAAGTAGTTGATCCAAAGATGCTTGAATGAAAAAGGGAAGTGTCTCCCCTTGAGGAAGAATCCTACAGTATTGCCACAAGTATATACATTGTAAGCAGTCCTTCTGGCCTTCCCCCAAAGGCTCATGCAGCCATTTCTCAAAGACTCTGTGCCCTTGAAAAGTGAGAAAACCCGTATTTTTTTTTGTAATTCCTAGACTTTAGCTCTCAATGGATGCTACTCCTCGGGATCCAATATACTGCTGTGGTCCACCAGTCAGAGTAAGGATTTATAAAGTCAGATAATACGTGGATTTTCGGCTTTCGTCAATCTCAGAGTAAGTGCAGTGCATCCACAACACCATCCTGTGGTTACTTCTCCAGTTCCTAGATGCATAGTTGGAAGACACATTTGGCCACTGGAAGATCCCTGCTTTGGCTGCCTAACTTAGGGCAATCATCATAGGAAGAGCCAAACAGAAGCCCATGGAATTGTCTCTCCCACACAAATAATAAACCAAAAAGCTATATTCCCTTAGAAAATTACAAAATTAGTTGTATCAAAAAAAACATTGCAAGATGCAAGAGTGTGCTTCTTATGTCATCACCATTTAATGTGTATATTTATCCTATATAGAACACAGCTAGATCTTGAGGAAAGGCAATGGATTCTTTTAAACCTAATTAGGTATGGTAACTCCAGGCTCAGCTAAAGTTTTAGATATGGTCTCTTTCCAAGAGCAGATATCTTCATTCTGTTTATGGCTTTGGCCTTGTCCTTTCTGGTGTTTCTAACCATCTTGTCTCTAGTACCTTCTATGTAGCCACTGATTTTTCAGTTGTTTTTGGTCAATAGTAAAGACCACAAGAGGCTGTTTCTTTCACCCACAGGGACAGCAGTCTGCCTTCCTTCATTTACCTCACATCAGTGTCAATTCTCAGACTCTGTCCTGTTGAGTCTGCAGGAATCTTGATCATCTCACTAACCCGCAGGCCATCATGCTGGTCTTCTATATTGTTGACATCCTACCAATCATCCTTGGTGAGTAGCAGTTTTCTAGATGTCTTCATCAGCACATTGTGCACGAGGGTGGAAATATCTCCCGTGGAAAGTCAGGACTTATCACTTTAGGGCAGTTTATAGGAGTTCAGTGGTCTGGGGTGTTGAGCTGTCCTCTCGGGAACGTGAGAGATGAGTTGCTGCATTTTGGATCTCCATTCACAACAGAGAAGTGCAATGCTAGTCAGCTTCTCTGAATAACACATTTCAATGTGATACTTTGACTCATTTATCAAGTAACCCGTAAGACTGCCAGTTTTGAGTGGAGCCCAGCAAGAGAAGGCTGTGCAGCATGTGCAGGCTGTAGTGCAAGGTGCTCTGTGATTTGAGCCTTATGAAATCAGACCTAGTAAGTTGTCTAGGACAGAGAGGAATGTTTTCTGGATCCTCGGGAAAACTCTGATTAGAGAATCATGGTGAAGATCCTAGGGTTATAAAGTAAAGTCATACCATGTTGAAAACAATTCCATGCTTGCTTCCAAGACTGAATCTCTGACTATTGGACAACATGTAACCAAGCAACCTGAACTGCACGTCGTCTATTGAGTGTTATCTGGTTAACCAAGCCGTGATGTTGGGCATGTGCTGCCTCATTCCATAATCAAGTGGAAATGGTATGGATGAGACTGGAATTAAGTAAGCCCTGGGGGCAGGAGTAAGTTGCTTGAGCAAGTGGTTTGGACTCCCATGGAATCTTCTTCTGTATTGCTGCCTCCCCCCTGACCCCATCCCACACCTGTGGAATCATGGGAAGCTGCTTATGGTCATTTGACTAGAGAAGGGAAAACCTGGGGCCTTGGGTTTATAGATGATTCCGTGTGATGTTCCAGTACCAGACACAGAATGGATTGCTGTTACATTGCAGGGGTGGCCCTAGAGGACAGTAGGGAAGGGAAAACCTTCCTCTGGGAAGGACTTAAAGAGCTAGCCAGAGGGATGGTCTATACTAGGCAGGGGCAAAAACTTTGGCTGGATGATCAGAGACTTGGGGATATCAAGGTTAAAGGCTTAGGGACAGAGGACTCTGAAGAAGAGGTATGTAGTTGGACGTTTTCGAATGGGCATAGAGTTAAGGATAATTGTTACCCATGCGACTGCTCAACAAAGGGCATCTGCTGCAGAGAAGACTCTCAGTAATCACAGGGACTAGATGACCTCATCTGTGATGGCTGTCAGCTTCTTCCCCCTGCTACTCCACAACTTGCTCATCAACAAAGTGACCATATTGATAGGGATAGATGTTATGCATGAGCTCAACAACATGGATTTTCCCTTATCAAGGCTGCTCTGGCTGCTACTATTGAGTGCCCAACATGTTAACATGTCAATGGCAGAGACCAAAGCTGAGCTCCAATATGGCAACATTCCCCAGGAGGACCAGCTAGCCACCTGGTGGTGAGTTGATTGCATTGGATTCCTTCCATTATTGAGGGGACAGCAATTTTTTTCTCCCTGGAATAGATGTGTAATATGGATATGGGTCTGCCTTCTCTGTCAGCAACGTTTCTGCCAGCACCACCATCTGTGGACTTATTGAATGCATTATTCACTGTCTTGGTATTGCACACAATATTTTTATTCTGACTGAGGAATTTTATTTTGTAGACAAAATAATAAATAAAAAGAGAGTGAGGGAAAGA
>NW_006774368.1:1201735-1215029 GCF_000442215.2 Lipotes vexillifer | reverse complement strand
GAGGGAAAGAGTTGCATTCATGGGATTGGCTGGTTTTATCTTGTCCCTCATTCACTCAGAAGCAAGATGCGCTGAATACTCAAAAACAGCAACCTGTATATGACACCGTTTATCCCATTGCCAGAACATATGGGTCTAGAAAGCCAATTTTTGCTTCCCAACTTCACGCCTTTGGACTCTGGTGGTTTAGAACTCTTAGTTCCCATATAAAGAATCGTTTCACCAGGGGACATGACATTAATTATCACTGGAAGCTGAGGCAACAGTTTGACCATTTAGGGCTCCTTGCACCACTGAACCAAGAGACAAAGGAAAGAGTTAGCGTATCACTGGTGATTGACTCAGATTATGAAGGAGAATTGGGGTTGCTGCTACATAAAGAGGTATGGCACAGGGGATTTACTGGGGTATATTCCATATTTGACTGGTAGAATTTAATGGATGTCTGTAGCAACCCGATGTGGGCACCTTCAGGAATGAAGATTTGGTCATCCCAGCAGATAAATAGATATGGCTGGCTTAGATGCTGATTGATTATAAAGGGAACATGGATGGAATGGGTGGTAGAAGAAGGAAGTTCATGGCCTTGTCAACACTTGCAAAATGAGGACTGTGTTATGTGTTTTATCTTTATTTTTGCTTTGAGGTACATATTTGAGATACAGACATTTGCTTTGAGATATATGAGATACAGATGTCTCATATACCAACTTCTTCTATCTTTTCCATACAGTTTTATATAAGGTGTGTTAGTTGTGATTAATCTTATAATTTAATCCTTAGTTTACTGGCTACCAAAGAAAGATTGTGACCAAACTAGAAGAGGAATTAACGCTACTCAGAGATGGGTATGGTTCCTGAAGGAACTTTGAGTCTCTCCTTTTGCAGGAGAGGATGAGTGCATCTACGTTTGTATGAGAGGCAGATGCCTCATATTAGGTAGACACACATGAGGTTGTTGCTAATGTTGGTTAGAAGACAAACGGGTTCAAAGGGTTTTATGGATTTGAGTTGAGAAAAGCAGTAGGTTGTACTGGGTAATCTATTATCAAATCAACATCAGCCTTCCCCCTTATATAATCACAGGAAAGAAGACTTGAGAACTACATTTCCCAGCATCCGTATCCGTGTAATTCCAGGTTATATTCTGCCATGAAATTCAGAAGAGGAAGGGAAGGAGAAGCCCTTATTCTCTGGCTGCAGCTGTGGGCAGGTGCACAAGCACAGCAGTTGCAGATAGCTGGTTTAGCCAGTGCTCTGGGCATCCTCTTGTTGCTGCAGGCAGCTGTGGTCTCTGCCGACAGCTTCCTCATGGTTCATGCACTTCTGGGTTTTCCAAAAGACGGCAGTGGCCTCCTTGACTTTTACTTTTTCGGCCCTAGTGAAAACTGTGTATGCCTCTAATTCATTTGTGAAATCCCTTCCCGTTTATAATATCTTGAGTGGCTTCTGTTTTCTTGACTAAACCCTTTGTACTAAACCCAAGTTTCCTCCCCTACCCAGAAAATCCCGAATCCAGGTTTCCTACTTAGGAAGAGATGGGTTAGGCAAGGCTGTCTCCAAACATTTTTACTAAATGAAGCCATTTTTGAAGAGTCTAAAATTAACCTCTTCAGAAATGTCTAAAATTAGAAAGTCAGTTTTCCCGTGTTGGAGTAGCTTTTTTCTTAAGGGCCAGGGTTCCCTGGGAGATTTTGATTTAATCATAGGGATCCTGAATCTTTAAGTATACCAGCCACTATATGTAGAGTAAATTAAAAAAAATAGGGTGGCTGCTCAATTACATCCTTTCTCTCTCTCTCTTTTACGCCTACTCCAGCATACATAAACACAAAAATTTCAATTTGTTTTATTGGTTAATAATATAAAAACTTATTTTAAAGCATTATTGACATTATTGTAATTATTTTCATTGATTTTTTTCTCAGTAAGTGAATATAAAAAGTATACCTATTCTGAAGTCCAGATCTTTGAAAATCTTTTGACTTTAAAAACATTTCTCCATACTAAAATGATTGGGATCTACTGCCCTGAAGTACAAATATCCCTGTGGTTTTTCTCCCATCCTTGAGCCTGGTATGGAATGAGCATGGCACTTATAGACAGAAAGCTGGGGGTTATATAATGTTTCTTGCTTCTCGCTGACTATGAAATCTTGTATAAGTCACTTTTTCTCCCTGAGACTCAGTAACCTCTTCTGTACAGTAAGAGTGAAAATAGTTGTTAGAAGTAGTAACATGTATTTTCACTCCTACCGTACAGAAGAGGTTACTGAGCCTCAGGGAGAAAAAGTGACTTATTCAAGATTTCATAATCAGCAAGAAGCAATAAACGCTAGTAACATGGGGGACTTCCCTGGTGGTCCAGTGGTTAAGAATCCGCCTTCCAATGCAGGGGACACAGGTTCAATCCCTGGTTGGGGAAATAAGATCCCACATGCCGCCGGGCAGCTAAACCCATGCGCCACAACTACTGAGCCAGCGCTCTCTGGAGCCTGAGCACCACAGCTAGACAGAAGCCCACGTACCGCAACAAAAACCCACGCGCTGCAACAAGAGATCCCGCATGCCACAACTAAGACCTGATGCAGCCATAAATAAATAAAAAGTAAGTAAGTAGTAGTAGTAACACGAAATAAATATTTTTAAAAATCAGGTAATTTAAGTAAGTGTTATACTGTGGTCAGCTAGTCCTAGAAGAGTTCTGAGCTCTTTATGTACCTGCAATAAGTAGTTATCTAACTCTCCTCTCACTAACCCAAGCTTACCTCAACCCAGCACCATACCAAAAAAATAAATGTAGCTTGGGCAAAGCTTGTTTACTCCTTCTGACTTGTTTATTTTTTTTTTGCGGTATGCGGGCCTCTCACTGTTGTGGCCTCTCCCGTTGCGGAGCACAGGCTCTGGACTCGCAGGCTCAGCGGCCATGGCTCACGGGCCCAGCCGCTCCGCGGCATGTGGGATCTTCCCGGACCGGGACACGAACCTGTGTCCCCTGCATCAGCAGGTGGACTCTCAACCACTGCGCCACCAGGGAAGCCCTGATTTGTTTATTTTGCAGTAAGAATTTATTTTACTGATTGCTTATCCCTTCCCTGTTGTATTAAATAAAAGTTATTTTGCTCAGACTGCAAGCTAGCATGGGAGGAAATATTATCATAAGACTATAGAGAACATCTCATGGATCCTGAGGGCAGGGAAGTAGTTAGACTTTAACTAGAGACGAGAACTGGGAATGGATTATTTGTCTCTTTTAAAAAGTCTCTTTTGTTTTTCTCTCTGAGACCTGCTTCTTTGACCCACATGATGGAATGTGATTCATCATAGTTCCTCAGCTTACGTGTTACTTTTCTAGCGAGTGACCTGGAAAGCACTAGAGTCGTTTAGTCCCTATTCCAAATTCTGAGTTGGGAAAATCAGAATGAATCTTCTTGGGTCAAATGACCATCTCTGGTCCAAAAACATGGGGCCAACATGACAGGCTCATGGGGTACAGACAAAGTTGCTAAAAGCCCTTTCCAGTGGGTGAACAGCAGTAAAGGTAGCCAGCGTGAGCTAGAGCAACGCCCTGAAGGTTCTGTATGAACACCTGAAAGGTCAGGCAAGGGCTGGAGGCCACAGAGTTGTCTCCTGAAATGCCGAGTCCTGATAACTTACGTGCTAAGCTCTGCATTATGTACTTGCACATTCATTTATCTGTTTATGTGTTTCTTGAGAGCTCGCCAAGTGTCAGGTACTGTGCTGGACTTCGGGATAGCCATGAGCTGGATGCATATAAACCTGTCTCACAGGCTTTGCAGTTTTATTCTAACTTGTTGAATTCTAAGCCTCACATTAAAACCATATCTTAGGCATTTTAATTCCCATTTTATAGGTAAAGATGTGGAGAAGTCAGCTTTTCTGGCACAAGGTCAGAGCCCTTTCTGTTCCACCATAGATGACAGGAGTTAACCTGATACTTTGTGTACCAACTTTTGATATACTGATTATAAATCATTTTTGTCACTGCATCACATCATCTGTTTTCTCAGGCAATTCTTTTCTGAATTATTTCAGTTACTGAATATGTTGGAAACTAATTAAAGTATACTTTAAAAAAGTATCCCATATTGGGCTGGGCTGTATCCCAAGTTATTTTAAATTAGTGAGGTCACTATTAATGCAACCAACTATATTAATAAATGTAAGAATATTTCTTGTACATCTATCAAATCCAACAAGCTCTAAGCTAAAATCAGATTTTAATATTTTATAGATGGGATAGGATTTTAGCTTCTAATTACTCATTTGCCATGTTCTCTTGTTCCAGGAGAAAGAGGGTGTATGTCATCGTGCTCAGTTGTTGAGAGAGAAAGCAAGCAACAATAATGGCAGACTGATGCTGCAGGTAAGCTGAGAGTCTGTATATGTTGTTTCAGACATTATTATTTATTTCCTCTTTATGCATTACCTCATTTAATTCTCACAGACCCCAGTGAGGGATAATCATCCCAATTTTATGAATGGGAGAACTATGGTTCAGAAAGGTTAAGATACTTTGTCAAGATCAAGGAATCACAACTTGTAGCCAGATCTTTTTCGTTATGAAGTTCAAGCTCGCTCCACCACCCAGTCTTGATTGTAATATCTGTAGCTTCATTGTAGCCCATATGGGAGGTGAAATTCCAGCAGCTATGCCAGGAATTTGTGAAAAGCTTCTGTCTGGTCAAGAATTGCCACGGTTCTGTATCAGACTATTTCTGTAGTTGGGCACTTCTTTATTTGAGGAGTTTCTGGATTTGCTTAACTTCCCAACTAGTGTTGGGATTCTTTTAGAACCCACCTTGAACTAGTAAAGCAAAAACGAGGCAGACAAACTGCATGAATGCCCAGGAACCAGAGCAGTCCTGAGGAGGACCCATGGCCTGGAGCTGGGCCCACAATCCCCATCTCCACTCTCCACAGCTCTCATGCAGTTTGCTTCTTTGCAACCTCACAACCGAAGAAGAAATGGGGTTGAGTATGAGATGGGACTTCTCTCTCCAAGCTCTGGTTTTTCAGATCTTTCTGAAGGCCCTTGGTGGGCCTGGATTGGGTCTCGAGTCCTCTCCTTGACTCACATACTGCAATGGGCCTGGGGAGTGAGTTGAGGTGAGGGCCACTGTCTCACTCTCACATGCCTGTGGCCAGGGGAGGGGCCTCTGTAGTCAGAGGAAAGGGAGTTGGATGCTGGGAAGGAAAAGTAGATAAAAGAAAGCTGCGGGGAGAGTCTTCCAGCTTGCAGGGACATGCCTTTGGATCAGGGAGAATATGACCAACAGGAAGTATCAGTCAGGGCCACCTCTGCCGCGTGACACGCGCATGTCCTGTGCCTGACCCCTACATTGGTGAACACCTTACAGATTTTGAATACGGAGTCAGAGGTGAGAACTTCAGTGTTCGCTTGAATTCGTACTTCCCTGCTTTTGGCTCTGCCCCTCTCCCCACTCTGTATTCTCTCTTCAAAGGCCTCCAAATGTTCTTAAATTATTTTTTAAAAACTACAATTAAAACAAATCTGTTTATCTCCAAAGCTTGTTGGTTCATTATGAATTCAGAGAATAGTTTTCTGATTTATTTCCTCTGTTTGGGCTTCTTCTGCCCTGTTAGTGGAATTTGAATCGAATCTTTGTGATCAATTATAATTAATTAGGCAGTATTCTTCCTCAGTAATGGTGACGGTAGAATGGTTATGGCGATCTGTGTGTTTCTTTCACTCTAAGCTGTAAGTAGAGATCTGTTTGTTAGATTGCTGTTAATTAATCGTTTAGTTTGTCAAAACAACACAGTGGGCTTAAAAATACATTTTGATAGTACTGTTTCTGACTGTGACTTGTGAATCTCTGCTGGCACCAAGAAAAAATTGATGAGAAGGATAAGGTCTCCTTACGAAGTTGATGATGTTGGTGTGTAAATCTGTGTCACTTGCTGGGAATGTATGCCTTTCTGAGACTGTAGATTTATTTTTAGGACATATATACACGTGAGTATAACTGATAATTCATGAGGACAAATGTACCATCTGTAGTTTATTTCAGATGGATGCACACTTGCAAGTGGCAAAATGGCTGTTTTTCGGAGCCCTGGATGATACTCGTGATGATGCAAAGAGTTCATTTTTAATCAATAATGTCAGTCTTCTCCCAAACTTGTAACTAACTATAGTGCTAAAAAGGACCCCAGTACAATGTATTTTACTGTATGTCTTCTGATCACATTCAGCTCTGAGAGTGGAGGTGCAAAGAAATAGCCCAAGTATTGGCAGCAGTGAGGAGCGGTGAGGAAGAAACTCAGGACTTGGGCATGTCATTAGATTGGATGAGAGAATTATGGCCTTAAGTGGATAGTTTTCCCCACTCTACAAAAGAGGAACATTGCCTGCTCCTGAGTGTCAAGGCAAGGAAGCGAGCCTTAGTCCCTGGCTTGCTTTGAGCAGGTGTTCTCTGAGTAGCAGAGAGGGGGTTTCATAGGCCCTTTTCAAAGCAGTACAAGTCCTGTGGGAGGAGAGGGCGTGTGTGTGCAGAGCTGGGCAGTCTTGGAACATGCACCTGATGCCGGGCACAAGTCGCATCATTTGACTTTGGAGGCACATGGGTTGGAAGGCTACTGGGTAATGGGGGAGAACTGGGCTCACTAGCCTGTTGTTTGAGTGAACGCTACTAAGCAGTTTGTTAAATGCAGAATGGATGTATTGTCCAGAGGATCTCTGGGGACACCTCAGTATATAATCAAAGCATGAGGTTGGGAGAATCAAATATCCTTCCCACCTTATTCCCGGGTCCTCTGACATTGTCTAGTGATCCCTTCCTTAGGCCTGCAGGTGGAAGGTTATTTCGTTTTTTGCTTATTTGTATTATTTTGTTTCATTTTAAACTTTTCTGAGCATTTCAGCATTAGCTTTATCTCCAATTGCATGACGGTAAGCGTAGTCTCTAGTTCCAGGAATTTTACTTACTACTGAGGGAGTGTGGAGTTGTGGTTAAGGGCGTGGACTCCAGGGCCAAATCACCTTGACATGAACCAATTGCCTTAGTTTCGAAACTTGGTCATTGAATAAACTTGGACATAGTAGTATACTTAATTTATTCTACTTAAATTACAATTTTTCATGATAATACCTATTACATAGTGTTGTTTTGAAGATTTAAAAGAATGTATGTTGAGGATTTAGACAAGTTTTGGGGATGAAGCCAGTACTATATGTGTCAGATAGAGAAGCAATACATCAGAGTGATCGAGAGGGCAGACTCTGGTAGGCAGACTATATGGATTGAAAGTACAGCTCTGCCACCTGCCTGCTGTGTGGCCTTGGGTCTGTCATCTAACCTCTCTGTGCCTCAGTTGCATCATCTGAAGACAGTACTTCATCTCAATGTTGTTATGATAATTAAATGCATGAATATATGTACAACCCTTAGAATACCACCTCAAGTGTAGTAGGCTTATATTCTATCTGTTATTATGATTATTATGGGAAGAATTTCTTGGGTCCAGGGATTATGTGGCAGATGTCATGACAGTGGTGAAGAGCATGGGTTCTGGAGCTGACTGTTTTCTACCTCAGTTGTGTCACCTGAAAAATGGGGATAAGAATAGAACCAAACTCCCAGGAGAGAGTGAGGATTAAATGAGACAGTTCCTGGAGTGGGACTGGCGCCTAGCTGGGGAATGGATGTAGCTGGTTTAATTTATTGCTCTCATAATTGCTGCGGAGGCTGATACCTGCTGCTCATGTCCACAAGGCAGCCCTTAGAGTTCTCAAATCGCTCTGGAGCTTACTGCACCCCAGGTCCCTCCCAAATTCCCACACACACCAGAGCACAGCAGTCTCTTCCCTCAAGATGGGGGCCCTTTATGCTGTTCCTTGCATATGGCTTTTTGGAGCCATAACTTGGTTTTGTTTTGTTTTGTTTTGTTTTTCGGTACGCGGGCCTCTCACTGTTGTGGCCTCTCCCGTTATGGAGCACAGGTTCCAGACGCGCAGGCTCAGCGGCCATGGCGCACTGGCCCAGCCGCTCCGCGGCATGTGGGATCCTCCCGAACCGGGACACAAACCCGTGTCCCCTGCATCGGCAGGCGGACTCTCAACCACTGTGCCACCAGGGAAGCCCTGTTTTGTTTTTTTTAAACATCTTTATTGGAGTATAATTGCTTTACAATGGTGTGTTAGTTTCTGCTTCATAACAAAGTGAATCATTTATACATATACCTATGTCCCCATATCTCTTCCCTCTTGTGTCTCCCTCCCTCCCACCCTCCCTATCCCACCTCTCTAGGTGGTCACAAAGCACCGAGCTATCTATTTTACGTTTGGTAGTGTACATATGTCCATGACACTCTCTCGCTTTGTCCCAGCTTACCCTTCCCCCTCCCCATATCCTCAAGTCCATTCTCTAGTAGGTCTGTGTCTTTATTCCCGTCTTGCCCCTAGGTTCTTCATGACTTTTTTTTTTTTTTTTTTTAGATTCCATATATATGTGTTGGAAAGTATCTCAATTGGTCAAAACAATTTAGGGATGCTAGAAGACATATAGATTACTGAACAGAATCAAAATAACAATAGCTACTGAGCACTTACAGTGTATCAAGTCCTGTGGGTATGTTCTTTTAAAAATAACCACTTTATTGAGCTATAATTTACATACCATAAAAGTCACACTTTTAAGGTCTCCAATTCAGTGGATTATAGCATATTCACAGAATTTTGTGACCATCTCCATATCTAATTTTAGAACATTTCATCATCACAAAATAAACCCCGTACCTTTAGTGTTACTTTCCATTCTCCCCTCCCCCAAGCCCCTGGGCAAGTACTAACCTATTTTCTGTATGGATTTGTCTACTCTGAACATCTGGTATAAGTGTGGCCTTTTGTGAATGGCTTTTCTTCACTTAGCATGGTGTTCTCAAGATTCATGCTTGCTGTAGGATGAATTAGTACTTGATTTTCTCCATTCATTTTTACTGTAGAATAATATCCCATGGTATGGATAAAGCACATTTTGTTTATCCATTCATCAGTTGGTAGACATTTGGGTTCCTTTTACTTTTTGGCTATTATGTTTAATAGTGCCATGAACATTTGTGTACACGTTTTGTGTGGACATATGTTTTCATTTCTCTTGGGTATATACCTAGGAATGGAATCACTGAGTTATATGGTAATTCTTATATATAATCGTTTGAGGAACTCCCAGGATGTGCTCTTTTACCTACATCAGCTGACTCAGTTCCAACAGTGCTCCTAGGAGGTGCTTGTTGATTGTCTCATTTTACACATGAGAAAGTTGAGGCATGGAGAGTTTAAGTAACTTGCCCACATTCACAGAGCAAGTGACTGGTGGAGCCAGAGTCCAATCTTTGAAATACTGTTACATGCCAGTTGTGTCTCCAGAGAACTGTTCAGGACTCAGAGAAATGTGTTCATTAAATCAGTTTTAAAGAAAATTTGAGGGACAGGGATTTTCAAAGACAAAGGGTATTGGTAGTGGCCAATAAACCTTCCCCAGGTAAACTTGGATTCTGAGAGGAATTAAACTTGAATGAAGGGAGTTGTGGAAATTAATCCATGGTGATATCCACAGGGTTAGGCAGTTATTTGGAAAATGACCAGCAAAACATAAATGGCTCAATGCCAGTTTGGCTTGAGAAGTATAGAATCTGAGTACCAGTATGTTGATAGTTAAATATGCTGGAAATATTTATCTTCTCCCAGTTTGTTTGTCTTTTCGTTTTCTTTATGGTATCTGATGAAAAATTTTTTAGTTTATTTTTAGAGCAGGTTTTAGGTTCATAGCAAAATTTGGGGAAAGTACAGAGAGTTCCTCTAGACCCTCTCCCCTCCCCATGGCCACCCTCCCCGACTCTGTACATCACCCACCAGTGTGTGTTTATTACAGCTGATGAACCTACATTATCACCCAAAGTCCATCATTTACATTAAAGTTCTCTCCTGGTGTTGTACATTCTATGTATGGTTTTAGACAAATTTATAATGATATACACCTACCGTCGTATCATATGGCATGTTTTCACTGCCCTAAAAGTCCTGTGTGCTCAGTCTGTTAAAGTTTTAAATTTTGATGTAGTCAAATTTGTATACCTTTACTCAAGGGCACAGACTCTGGAGCCAGGCTGCCTGGATTGAAATCACAGCACTGCCATTTGCTAGCTGTGTGATGTTGGGAAAGCTACTTAATGTCTCAGTGCTTCAGTTTCCTTATCTGTGAAATGTGGATAATAATAGTGTCTACCTCAGTGGGCTATTGGGAGGATTAAATGCGATTATACATGTAAAATGCTGATAATGGGGCCTGGCATACATGCAGGAAGTGCTTTATGAGGACAGGATTTTATTATTATATGTTTTATGGTTTGTACTTTTGTCTAAGAAACGCTTCTTTACCCTGAGTAATAGAAGTGTTCTCTCTTTGGTAGTTTCTAATCTGCTATTTAATTTGTCCTCACTTACTGGATTTTTTAAGTCTTATTGGTTGTTTTCCTGCTTAAGTTTTCAAGCTTCTCTTCTGTTTCTAAGCACTTAATAAACCTATGTAATGTATACTTTGCGTATGGATTGTATCTGAAGCGTTTGTTGGTATGTTTGTGGACAGACTTTTGCTTGTTTCTGCTGCTCTTCAGTCAAGTAGCCTTTTTAACCGTGTGTGTGTCTGTGTGCGTTTGCGTGTGTGTGTTGTGTCTATGTGTATAGTTTAGGTCATTTACCCAAGGACCTAGGGTATCTACCAACCTGGGATCACTTTAAATCAAATTCTCTGAGTAAGGTTTTTCAGATAACATGAATATAGACCAAAAACCCTTGTGGGATGGCTTGTTGATATTCAGGTATGTTTCTTCACCTCTATCAGGTGCCAGCACTGAGACCGGTGGTAATTCTTGCTATTCAGCATGGTTACTTTCTCACCCATCCTCTCTCTGAGGGGGAGCTCTTGGGGGCTTGGAATTTTGTCCCATATTGCCCACACCCGCTGCTCATGTAGCAGATGATACAGAGGCTTAGGGTCTTTAGGGTCCAAGTGAAGAGGCTTCAAGGAAAAAATCCTGTTCTGGTGCTTACTTATTTTCCAGTATTTTTGATTTCACTTCAGTTTTTGGGCTCTGTGGATTCTTTTTGTCACTTCAGCAGTGTGCTTAAAATTCTATTTCTCTGTATTTTATTTTATTTATTTTTTTTGCGGTACGCGGGGCTCTCACTATCGCGGCCTCTCCCGTTGCGGAGCACAGGCTCCGGACGCGCAGGCTCAGCGGCCACGGCTCGCGGGCCCAGCCGCTCCGCGGCATGTGGGATCTTCCCAGACCGGGGCACGAACCCGCGCCCCCTGCATCGGCAGGCGTTCTCTCAACCACCGCGCCATCAGGGAAGCCCTTCTCTGTACTTTTTAATCCAATGTTTTAGTTGCTTCTATCAAGAGCAGTTAGAGTATTTAATTTGCAGTATTGCCAGCAGCGTGTCTTCATCCTTCCTCTGCTCCTTCCTCTCTGTTCCCCTCCCTTCCCCCTCCTTCCCTCTTCTTCTCCTTCCTTTCCTCCCTTCCTTAACTTGCCTATAATTGTTCAGCAAACCAGCCTCATCCTAGAAAGAGGAGGCCTAAAGAATAAAGGCCTTTTATATGGGTGGTGGGCTTTCATTGTCCTAGCACCAGTTTTCTTACAGATTTTTATTTATTGAATTATGTGTAAATAATGTTCTAACTCTTCTTAGCGAAGTATAGTGCTTTATTCATTATTATATCCACAGTGAACTAGAGAATTATCATAAGGCAATACACACAGACTTTCCTTCTGGGTGTGTATAAAAATAAATCGCATTTATAAAAATATAAATTGCATTAAGTTAACCCTGTCTCTATCCTTAAGCCTTTTGACTGTATTCAGTTCCACTCCTGTAGGCCAGGCTTTCATTTCTCTAATCTTTGGGCATTCCAGAGTTTCTTAGGCAATTCTGAAAGTCTTGTTTTCTTAGGATTATTATAAACCTGTTATTTAAAAGTCTTAACCTGTTTTATTCTCAAATCTCTAAATTGGCTTCTAGCAAGGGATCCACTTTCTCTTCTTCTCTGGGCATCAGGGATGATCATGATGGCTGGTCTTGTCTGAACTGAAGGGGCTGAATTGCAGTTCTTGCAGCCCCCAGAAAGATGCTTTTGGTGGAGTAGATTTCATTATCCAGAAAGAATGGACTGATCTGACTTTCCTAAACCATTCAGATAAATTTAGCCTGGAGCTAGCACATGAAGTTCATATGTCATTCAATCACCAAACATTTATGAAACACCCATTGTGTTTCAGCGATTAAGGCTATGTATGAGGGACTGGAAGTGCAGTTATCAATAAAATGGACTCCTTGTATCTGTGTATTACATCATCATGTTGTACAGCTTAAACTTACACCGTGTTATATGTCAATTATTTCTCAATAAAGCTAGAAAAATATAAGACAGATGCCCTGATCTCAAAGAGTTAATGGCTTAATAAGGATGGTAGTAGATCTCCCCAATACTTTGTGTTCTAAGAGAAATAACCGTATCACCATCTCCCTCCCCAACTCCCCCTCCACCAAAAAACTAATACTCTGGAGACTTGGTTGGTTTAGTAAATATGCAATATCTATAAAGTTGTGATCTCAGTAGAGTAGCTCTGGTCTCAGAGTAGTTTTGCATTTGATATTTATTCAATATCTTTCTTAAACATTTAGGATTCTTGGCACCTTCAACTAAAATGTTTTGTTCCATTTTCTTATCCCCCAAACTTGGAGTCTCTTACTCTTTAATACTCCAAACTCTCCATCTACCCCGTCCTGATAATGCCATCTTGTTTATTCAGTCCCCCCTCCCCCATTCTCCTTTGTGTAAACAATAGCCCTGGTAATTATAATTATTCTCCTGATCGCTTTTCTTGTGATAACCTTTCTAAGCAGCTTTGGCTCTTTCTTTACGGAGAGTGGGACTGGGAGAAAAAGCTAAGTAAGCAAAGGAAATTGGTGAATACCAACATGTTAATATCTCCATCTTATCACATCTACTTGTATAAAATAAGTCCTCTCCTCAAGCAGATGTGATTTGAACTGTTCTTTACATTGAGGGGTAATAGTGTATTGTGACCCAAATGTGGAAATGTGGATACTCAAAACTGCCGGTTTTCAAGGAGCCCAGTGACCAAGTCATCACTTCTCGAGATAGAGTCATCTTGTTGGCCAATAAGACCAGTAGTAGGGAAGCAAGTTTGAACTGTTACCAGGGAGAAAGGGTGGCATTCCT
>NW_006774368.1:1191237-1201724 GCF_000442215.2 Lipotes vexillifer | reverse complement strand
TTCCTGGAAGGATGATCTGGGAGAATTAAGGAGGACAAGGAAGGAGTAGAGGGGCATAATTGATAAACATAAAGTGGGCATGGAGAGCTCAGAAAGAGAGACATAAGATCAAGTAATTTTGGCTTGTGCAAATCCCAGGGCTATGGAATCTAAGTTCTTTTCATTTCCAGAGCACATGTGCTGTTTTCTAAAGCATGGCTTGCATCATCTAAAATACATCTTGTTTCCTGACCCGAGTGGACTAGCATGAAACAGATAAATTTTACCATTCTGTTCACATACTGGAGATCTGATGGGGCAGGCTCCAAACAGCTTAAATTTTACTGTATAAATATACTTTGCAGCAAACTTACATGGTATCTTATGTTTTTGGTAGTGGTGGGTTATAAACTTAAAGCTGCCCTTTCCTGTATTTAATCACAAGATTCTGTGCTGTAATCTTTTCTTCAGCATAGCTGTACATTGGATCCCGCCAGATACATAAAATTCCCTGACAATGTCAGGAATCCTCCTTGGTGAGGTTGTAGGTGTTTCCTCAGTGTCCTCAGGGAAGACTTACTGTAGGATATTTTCACTATTGACATTGATTAGACCCTGGGAGATTCACTTTGGCCTTGTCACTTCTATTGTTTCAACCCCTCAAAGATTGCAGAAATCATATTGCTTCCATGCTCTACGGTAGTCTTAGTCTGCTGAGGCTGTTATAACAAAATACCAGAGACTGGGTGGCTTGTAAACAATAAACATTTATTTTTTACAGTTCTGGAGGCTGGGAAGGCTAAGATCTTAGCACTGACAGATGTGATCCTTGTGAGAGCCCTTCTCCTCACTGTATCGCTACCTTATGGGAGGGACAAGGAATCTGTCTAGGGTCTCTCTTATTAGGGTACTAATCCCAATGGTGAGGGCTCAGCTCTCAAGACTTAATCACCTCCCAAAGGCCCCATTTTCTTATACCATTACCTTGGGGGTTAGGTTTTCAACATATGAATTTTCAGGGGACACAAATGTTCGGATCACAGCAGAGGTCATTAGCTGAATAAGGCTGACCTCTCTATTAGCCTCAGGGTTCGAGGATGTTGCATGTCAGCCTAGAAGTCAATGCTCTGTGATAGGTACTTAGCTGTGATTACATAAGACTTTCTAAAAGAAGTTTTGAGAAAAGTAGTAAATGGTTATAGGAAAATTAGTGAGCCATATGTAAAAATATAGGAACAATTATTTATATCTGACCTCATACACCTTGTACTAAAATAAGTATAAAATGGAGTATTAATTTGTGGGTATAGAAAACAAAAAAGGAAGTTGAAACAAATAGAGGAAATATTTATTGAATTTCTAGATAGGAAAGTAATTTTTAACCTTATAACTGTTGAAAATAATCACACAGGAAAATATCAATAGATTTTACTACATAAAAATTGTAAAATGTATGTACATCAAAATATATAGAGAGAATTAAAAGTTCACTATAAACTTCAGTAAATATGATAGAAAAAGTTAATATTTAAATATATAAAGAACTCATAAAAAGATAGGAAAACTATTAGAACTCAAAAAATGAAAGAGTAAAGAAATGTGTATGAGAGGACCTTCAAGATGGTGGAGAAGTAAGACGTGGAGATCACCTTCCTCCCCACAAATACATCAGAAATACATCTACACACAGAACAACTCCTACAGAACACCTACTGAACGCTGGCAGAAGACCTCAGACTTCCCAAAAGGCAAAAAAATCCCCATGTACCTGGGTAGGGCAAAAGAAAAAAAGAAAAACAGAGACAAAAGAATAGGGACAGGACCTGCACCTTGGGGAGGGAGCTGTGAAGGAGGAAAAGTTTCCACACATTAGGAAGCCCCTTCACTGGGGGGGATGGGTGGGTGGCAGCGGGGAAGCTTCAGAGCCACGGAGGAGAGCCCAGCAACAGGGGTGCGGAGGGCAAAGCGGAGAGATTCCCGCACAGAGGATCGGTGCCGACCGGCACTCACCAGCCCGAGAGGCTTGTGTGCTCACCTGCCGGGACGGGTTGGGGCTGGGAGCTGAGGCTCAGACTTTGGAGGTCAAATTCCAGGGAGAGGACTGGGGCTGGCTGTGTGAACACAGCCTGAAGGAGGCTAGTGCACCACAGCTAGCCGGGAGGGAGTCTGGGAAAAGGTCTGGACCTGCCTACGAGGCAAGAGACCATTGTTTTGGGGTGCGCGAGGAGAGCGGATTCAGAGCATGGCCTAATCGAGCTCCAGAGATGGGTGCAAGCCGCAGCTATCAGTGTGGTCACCAGAGACAGGCATGAGATGCTAAGGCTGCTGCAGCAGCCACCAAGAAGCCTGTGTGCAAGCACAGGTCACTGTCCACACCTCCAGGAGCCTGTGCAGCCCGCCACTGCTAGGGTCCTGTGATCCAGGGACAACTTCCCTGGGAGAACACACGGCGTGCCTCAGGCTGTTGCAACGTCAAGCTGGCCTCTGCCGCCGCAGGCTCACCCTGCATTCCATACCCTTCCCTTCCCCTGGGCTGAGTGAGCCAGAGCCCCCTAATCAGCCGCTCCTTTAACCCCCTACTGTCTGGGTGAAGAACAGACTCCAGAGGGCAACCTACATGCAGAGGCGGGGCAAAATCCAAAGCTGAACCCCGGGAGCTGTGCGAACAAAGAAGAGAAAGGGAAATTTCTCCATGCAACCTCAGAAGCAGCAGATTAAATCTTCACAGTCAACTTGATGTATCCTGCATCTGTGGAATACCTGAATAGACAACGAATCATACCAAAATTGAGGCGGTGGACTTTGGGAGCAATGGTAGGCTTGGGGTTTGCTCTACGCGACTGACTAGTTTCTGATGTATATGTTTATCTTAATTTAGTTTTTAGTGCTTGTTATTGTTGGTGGATTTGTTTGTTGGTTTGGTTGCTCTCTTCTTTTTTTTTTATTACTTTTTATATTTCTTTATTTTAATAATATTTAAAATTTTTTTTATTTTAATAACTTATTTATTTTATTTCATTTCATTCCATTTCATTTATTTTTCTTTCTTTTTTTCCTCCATTTTCTTCTGAACCGTGTGGCTGACAGGGTCTTGGTGCTCTGGTTAGGTGTCAGGCCTGAGCCTCTGAGGTGGGAGAGCCAAGTTCAGGACATTGGACCACCAGAGACATCCAGGCCCCATGTAATATCAGTAGGCAGGAGCTCTCCCAAATATCTCCGTCTCAACGCTAAGACCCAGCTTCACTCAACAACCAACAAGCTCCAGTGCTGGACACCCCATTCCAGACAACTAGCCAGACAGGAACACAACCCCACCCATTAGCGGAGAAGCTGCCTAAAATCATAATAAGGTCACAGACACCCCAAAACACACCATCAGACATGGTCTTGCCCACCATAAAGACAATATCCAGCCTCATCAACCAGAACACAGGCGCCAGACCCCCTCCAACAGGAAGCCTACACAACACACTGAACCAACTTTACCCACTGGGGGCAGACACCAAAAACAATGGGAACTGCGAAGATGCAGCCTGTGAAACGGAGACCCCAAATACAGTAAGTTAAGCAAAATGAGAAGACAGAAATACACAGCAGATGAAGGAGCAAGGTAGAAACCCACCAGACAAAACAAAAGAAGAGGAAATAGGCAGTCTACCTGCAAAAGAATTCAGAGTAATGATAGTAAAGATGATCCAAAATCTTGGAAATAGAATGGAGAAAATACAAGAAATGTTTAACAAGGACCTAGAAGAACTAAAGATCAGACACACAATGATGAACAAAACAATAAATGAAATTAAAAATTCTCTAGAAGGAATCAATAGCAGAATAACTGAGGTAGAAAATGGATAGTGAGCTGGAAGATAAAATAGTGGAAATAACTACCACAGAGCAGAATAAAGAAAAAAGACTGAAAAGAATTGAGGACAGTCTCAGAGATCTCTGGGAACATTAAATGCAACAACATTCGAATTATAGGGGTCCCAGAAGAAGAAGAGTAAAAGAAAGGGACTGAGAAAATATTTGAAGAGATTATACTTGAAAAGTTCCTTAATATGGGAAACGAAATAGTCAATCAAGTCTAGGAAGCACAGAAAGTCCTACACAGGATAAACCAAAGAGAAACATAACAAGACACATATTAATCAAACTATCAAAAATTAACTACAAAGAAAAAATATTAAAAGCAGCAAGGGAAAAGCAACAAATAACATACAAGGGAATCCCCATAAGGTTAACAGCTGATCTTTCAGCAAAAGCTCTGCAAGCCAGAAGGGAGTGGCAGGACATATTTAAAGTGATGAAAGGGAAAAACCTACAACCAAGATTACTCTGCCCAGCAAGGACCTCATTCATATTTGACAGAGAAAATCAAACCTTTACAGACAAGCAAAAGTTAAGAGAATTCAGCACCACCAAACCAGCTTTACAACAAATGCTAAAGAAACCTCTCTAGGCAGGAAACACAAGAGAAGGAAAAGACCTACAAAAACAAACCCAAAACAATTAAGAAATTGGTAATAGGAACATACATATCGATAATAGGAACATACATAAAGTGGATTAAATGCTCCAACCAAAAGACATAGACTGGCTGAATAGATACAAAAATAAGACCCATATATCTTCTGTCTACAAGAGACCCACTACAGACTGAAAATGAGGGGATGGAAAAAGATATTCCATGCAAATGGAAATCAAAATAAAGCTGGAGTAGCAATTCTCATATCAGACAAAACAGAGTTTAAAATAAAGGCTATTAACAATAGACAGAGAAGCACATTACATTGTGATCAAGGGATCAATCCAAGAAGATGATATAACAATTGTAAATATTTATGCACCCAACATAGGAGCACCTCAATACATAAGGCAAATGCTAACAGCCATAAAAGGGAAATCGACAATAATAATCATAGTAGGGGACTTTACACCCCACTTTCACCAATAGCCAGCTCATCCAAAATGAAAATAAATAAGGAAACACAAGCTTTAAATGACACAGTAAACAAGATGGACTTAATTGATATATATAGGACATTCCATCCAAAAATAACAGAATACACTTTCTTCTCAAGTGCTCATGGAACATTCTCCAGGATACATCATATCTTGGGTCACAAATCAAGCCTTGGTAAATTTAAGAAAATTGAAACTGTATTAGGTATCTTTTCTGACCACAGTACTATGCAAGTACATATCAATTACAGGAAAAAGACTGTAAAAAATACAAACACATGGAGGCTAAACAATACGTTACTAAATGACCAAGAGATCACTGAAGAACTCAAAGAGGCAGTCAAAAAATACCTAGAAACAAATGACAAGGAAAACACGATCACCCAAAACCTATGGGATGCAGCAAAAGCAGTTCTAAGAGGGAAGTTTATAGCAATACAATCCTACCTCAAGAAACAAGAAACATCTCAAATGAATAATTTAACCTTACACCTAAAGCAATTAGAGAAAGAAGAACAAAAAAACCCTCAAAGTTAGCAGAAGGAAAGAAATCAGATCATATCATAAATAAATGAAAAAGAAATGAAGGAAACAATAGCAAAGACCCATAAAACTAAAAGTTGGTTCTGTGAGAAGATAAACAAAATTGATAAACCATTAGCCAGACTCATCAAGAAAAAAAGGGAGAAGACTCAAATCTACAGAATTAGAAATGAAAGAGAAGTAACAACTGACACTGCAGAAATACAAAAGATCATGAGAGATTAAAACAAGCAACTATATGCCAATAAAATGGACAACCTAGAAGAAATGGACAAATTCTTAAAAAAGCACATCCTTCTGAGACTGAACCAGGAAGAAATAGAAAATATAAACAGACCAATCACAAGCACTGAAATTGAGACTGTGTTTAAAAATCTTCCAAAAAACAAAAGTCCAGGACCAGATGGCTTCACAGGTGAATTCTATCAAACATTTAGAGAAGAGCTAACACCTATCCTTCTCAAACTCTTCCAAAATATAGCAGAGGGAGGAACCCTCCAAAACTCATTCTACGAGGCCACCATCACCCTGATTCCAAAACCAGACAAGGATGTCACAAAGAAAGAAAACTACAGGCCAATATCACTGATGAACATAGATGCAAAAATCCTCAACAAAATACTAGCTAACAGAATCCAACAGCACATTAGAAGGATAATACATCATGATCAAGTGGGGTTTATCCCAGGAATGCAAGGATTCTTTGATATATGCAAATCAATCAATGTGATACGCCATATTAACAAACTGAAGAATGAAAACCATATGTTCATCTCAATAGATGCAGGAAACGCTTTCGACAAAATTCAACACCCATTTATGATAAAAACTCTCCAGAAAGTAGGCACTGAGGGAACCTACCTCAACATAATAAAGGCTGTGTATGACAAACACACAGCCAACATCATTCGCAAGCGTGAAAAACTGAAACCATTTCCTCTAAGATCAGGAACCAGACAAGGTTGCCCATTCTCACCACACCACTATTATTCAACATAGTTTTGGAAGTTTTAGCCACAGCAATCAGAGAAGAAAAAGAAATAAAAGGAATCCAAACTGGAAAAGAAATGAAACTGTCACTGTTTCCAGATGACATGATACTATACCTAGAGAATCCTAAAGATGCTACCAGAAAACTTCTAGAGCTAATCAATGAATTTGGTAGAGTAGCAGGATACAGAAATCTCTTGCATTCCTATATACTAATGATGAAAAATCTGAAAGAGAAATTAAGGAAACACTCCCATTTACCACTGCAACAAAAAGAATAAAATACCTAGGAATAAACCTACCTAAGGAGACAAAAGACCTGTATGCAGAAAACTATAAAACACTGATGAAAAAAATTAAAGATGATACAAACAGATGGAGAGATATACCATGTTCTTGGATTGGAAGAATCCAAGTCATTGTGAAAATGAGTGTACTACCCAAAGCAATCTACAGATTCAGTGCAATCCCTATCAAACTACCAATGACATTTTTCACAGAACTAGAAGAAAATATTTCACAATTTGTGTGGAAACACAAAAGACCCCAAATAGCCAAAGCAATCTTGAGAAAGAAAAACGGAGCTGGAGGAATCAGGCTCCCTGACTTCCGACTATTAAACAAAGCTATAGTAATCAAGACAGTATGGTACTGGCACAAAAACAGAAATATAGATCAATGGAACAGGATAGAAAGCCCAGAGATAAACCCACGCACATAAGGTCACCTTATTTTTGATAAAGGAGGCATGAATGTACATTGGAGAGAAGTCAACCTTTTCAGTAACTGGTGCTGGGAAACGGGATAGCTATATGTAAAAGCATGAAATTAGAACACTTCCTAACACCATACACAAAAATAAACTCCAAATGGATTAAAGACCTAAATGTAAGGCCAGACACTATAAAACTCTTAGAGTAGCCCCCACTCACTGCAACTAGAGAAAACCCGTGTGCAGCAATGAAGACCCAACGCTGTCAGAAAAAAAACAAAACCACAAAATTCTTAGAGGAAGACATAGGCAGAACACTCTGTTACATAAATCACAGCAAGATCCTTTTTGACCTACTTCCTAGAGAAATGGAAATAAAAACAAAAATAAACAAATGGGACCTAATTAAACTTAAAAGCTTTTGTACAGCAAAGGGAGCCGTAAAGAAGAAGATAGGACAATCCTCAGAATGGGAGAAGACATTTGCAAATGAAGCAACTGACAAAGGAATAATCTCCAAAATATACAAGCAGCTCATGCTGCTCAATATCAGAAAAACAAACAACCCAATCCAAAAATGGGAAGAAGACCTTAATTGACATTACTGCAAAGAAGATATCCAGATTACCAACAAACATATGAGAGGATGCTCAGTATCACTAATCATTAGAGAAATACAAATCAAAACTACAATGAGGTATCACCTCACACCAGTCAGAATGGCCATGATCAAAAAATCTACAAACAATAATTGCTGGAGAGGGTGTGGAGAAAAGGGAACCCTCTTGCATTGTTGGTGGGAATGTAAATTAATACAGCCACTATGGAGAACATTTTGGAGGTCCCTTAAAAAACTACAAATAGAACTACCATATGACCCAGCAATCCCACTACTGGGCATATACCTTGAGAAAATCATAATTCAAAACGAGTCATGTACCACAATGTTCATTGAAGCCCTATGTACAATATCCAGGACATGGAAGCAGCCTACGTGTCCATCGACAGATGAATGGATAAAGAATATGTGGCACATTTATACAATGGAATATTATTCAGTCATAAAAAGAACCAAAATTTAGTTTTTGACAGTGAGGTGGATGAACCTAGAGTCTGTCATACACAGTCAGTAAGTCAGAAAGAGAAAAACAAATACTGTATTCTAACCCATGTATATGGAATCTAAAAAAAATAAAAAGCTTCTGATGAACCTAGGGGCAGGACAGGAATAAAGACACAGATGTAGAGAATGGACTTGAGGACATGTGGAGGGGAAAGGGTAAGCTGGGACGAAGTGAGAGAGTAGCGTTGACATATACATACTACCAAATGTAAGATAGCTAGTGGTAAGCAGCTGCATAGCACAGGGAGATCAGCTTGGTTCTTTGTGACCACCTAGAGGGGTGGGATAAGGAGGGTGAGACGGAGACGGAAGAGGAAGGGGATATGGGGATATATGTATGTCTATAGTTGATTCACTTTGTTATACAGCAGAAACTAACATAAGTTTGGAAAGCAATTATATTCCAATAAAGTTGTTAAAAAAATAATTCTCTAACAAAATATCAGCAAATGAATTCAGCAATATATAAAAAGAATTATCACAGTGAGTTTATTCTCAGAATGCAAGCATGATTATATATTCAAAAATAGTATAATTCAGTATATCAAAAGCCAAAGAAGGAAATTATATGATCATATCAATTGTTGAAGAAAAAAAATTTGAGAAAAAGTCTTAATAAATGGAATTGAAGAAATAACTGTTCAGAGGATAACAAGATACAGATTTTACAACATACAGACTTGGAGAATATATTTGGAAATCACATATTCAACAAAGAACTGTTATCTAGAATATATAAAGTACTCTCAGTGTCAACATCAAGCAAATCACATGATCCAAACAAAATAGACCAAAAAACCCCCCAAAAAACCAGAAACAGGTATTCCACAGAAGAGGTTATCCAGCTGGCAAATAAATAAAAGACATTCAGCATCGTCAGGGAAATTCAAGTGAAAACCACAATTAAAACCACTACACACAGAAAAAAAAATTAAAAAAAAAAAAAAAAACCACTACACATGCAACAGAATGGCAAAAAAAAATACAAAAGAAACAAAAAACCCACAATACCAAATGCTGGTGAAGCTGTGAAGAGACTAGATCGCTCATATCTTGTTGGTGAGAATGAAAAATGACCCAGTCACTGTGAAAAAATAGTTGGATAGTTTCTTTAAAAATGTAAAGCTACCATGCAGCCTTGGACAGTTAAACTCTTAGGTATTTGTCTAAGATAAGTAAAAACTTAGGTTCACAAAAAATCTGTACGTGAATGTTCATAGCAGGTTTATTTGTAATAGCTCCAAACTGGGAACAGTCCAGATGTACTTCAGTGATGAATGGTTACATAAACTGTGGAACATCCGTACCACGGAATGCTACTCAGCAATAAAAAAACAAAACAAAACAACAAAAAAACACAAACAAGCAAACAAAAAACCCCACAAGCTATTGATGTGCAACACTTGGGTTAATCTCCAGGAAATTATGCTGTGTGAAAAAAGCCTGTCTCAAAATGTTACATATGTGTGATTCATTTGTTCTTGAAGTGACAAAATTATAGAATTGGAGAATAGAGTAGTGATTGCTAGGGATTAAGGAGGGGGTGTGTATGGGAGGGAGGTGGAAGGGAGGTGGGTATAGCCGTGAAAGGACAACATGAAGCATCCCTGTGGGGATGGAAATGTGTAGTATCTTGACTGTAGCAATGTCAGTGTCCTGGTTGTGATATTGTACTATAGTTCTACAAGACATTACAATTGGGGAAACAGAGTAAAGACACATGGGATCTTTCTGCATTATTTCTTCTAACTGCACGTCGTAAGAATCAACAATTATTACAAAATAAAATGTTTAATAAGGAAGCAAATATTATCTCTTCATCTCAGTACTGTTTATAATGGCAGAAAATTTGAAGCAATCTAAATGTCCAAAACTGAGGATGTTAAAGTAAATTATATTCATAACATAAAACATAGAACATTATGTTTTTATGAAACTTCTTGAAATAATTTTGTGTTTTAAATGATGTTACAGAATATAACTACTATAATGTGAAGTGAAAGAGCAGTATACATGATCTCAGCCATGTTTAATTACATTAACAAAACTGGAAGATATAGGACTAGTGTATGAATAGAATGTGCAGGAATAGAACCACAATACACATGGAGATTTAGATTATGATAAAGATGTCATGTCGCTGGGGCAAAGATGGACTTTTTTTTTTTTTTTTTTTTT
>NW_006774368.1:1186939-1191179 GCF_000442215.2 Lipotes vexillifer | reverse complement strand
TTGCGGTAAGCGGGCCTCTCACTGTTGTGGCCTCTCCCGTTGCGGAGCACAGGCTCCAGACGCGCAGGCTCCGCGGCCATGGCTCACAGGCCCAGCCGCTCCGCGGCATGTGGGATCCTCCCGGACCGGGGCACGAACCGGTGTCCCCTGCATTGGCAGGCGGACTCTCAACCACTGCGCCACCAGGGAAGCCCAAAGATGGACTTTTAAATGAATGTAGCTAGGACTGTTTTGAAAAGGATAAAGTTAGGCCTGTATCTCACACTATACATAAGAATAAACTCCAAGTGGCTTAGGAATCTAAATGCAAAAATGGAAACCATGCAAGTACTAGAAGAAAATACAGGCAAATTCCTTTTTAATCTTAGGATAACAAAAGACTTTCTAACTATCCCTTAAAATCCAGAGGCAAGAAAGTAAAAAATTGGTAAATTTGACTATGTATTAAAAAAATTGCATGACAAAAACTGCCATAAACAAAGTCAAAAGACAACTGACAAACTGGGGGAAAATATAAACAACATACACAGGCAAAAGTTACTATTTCTAATATGTAAAGGTCTTTTAAAACTTGAGGGACAAAGAAACAAAAACCTAATAGAGAAATGGGGAAATGACATGAATAGACAATTCACAAAAAAATGTCTCTCAATCATATGAAAGTGTTCAAACTTAATGATAGGGAAACAGAAATTAAAATGAAAGTGATATATGTTTCCTCACATATCAGACTAACAAAAATTAAAAAGTATAATAACATTCTTTTGGTGAGATCATGGAGAAACAGGCAATTTCAAACATTGTCTGCTATGAATTCTTGCAGCTCAGTATGAAAGATTTGTGTTCCCTAAGTTCAGGTTTCCTCAGATGTGGCACAAATCTTCTATGTGTGTAGGATCTACCTGGGCTATTACATATCACCCCCATGGGCCTGGGGGCAAATGGAACCAGTGTAGACATGGAGCTCATGATGATTGCTGAGCCTTGAGAAATAAAATCCTTTGTCTTTGATCTAGGGGTTTTGTGTCCTCTGCCAGCAGTTATGGAACTGTGATATTTAAATGCTCACATATAGAATAGTGGTTAGATAAATTATGACACATCTGTCAAGAGCTGTGAGCATCTGAGATTTTACCCTACATGCAGGTTAGCCAGTTAGTCTGCCATGCCACAGTTTCATGGAATCTGGAAGACTTGTGTCAGAGGAGAAGCACAGTTTACTGCTTAGAGCAAATATGGTAGCCAAAGTATACTTTTGGTACTGGTTTCCTGAGTCTCAGTTCTCACAGAGCAAAGCAAAGAGTACCAGGTAACACCTGTACGTGTGATGACTGCACAGAAGAGGAACGCTGAGATAGGGAAACTGGATCTTTTATGATAGAGAGTAAGCATGCCTTCCCATTTGTTTGGAGGAGATGCTATCTCTGTTTTCCAAGGTGGTTGGCCGTACAGACATGCCTGAAAAGAGAGTCTGGAACAAAGGACAGTCAATGCTTTGCTCAAAAGATATGAAGAAATGCAAAGAGCCCCAGTAATATCCACACAGTGGAGTACCATATGGCTATAAAAAAGAAAGAACGAAAATAAAAGAGGAGAGGAGACGAGGGGAAAGGGGAAGTTCTCTATAAACTGATTCAGGGTGATTTCCGGAACACACCGTTAAGTGCATATAGCAAAGTGTGAAAACAAAACAAAGAAAAAAAGCAAACTATTTTACTACCCTTCATATAAGGGAGGTGAGGATATAAGAAAATGTACAGATATCTGCACATTTGTACAAGAGAATGTAGGAAGGATGAACCAGAAATTGGTTATGCACATGGACTGGTTGGGAAAGGAGTCAGGAGGAAAATGCTAATAGAAATGAGAAAGTAGGGATGAGGAGGGAGCAGCTCTTTCCTGAGTACACGTTTTTGTGTAACCTTGACATGCCATAGTAATGTTTCACATTTTCACCCTCCTCCCGCTACCCCACCGCCAATAGCTCAAATCAACCAGAGTGTGAGCAGAATCCAACATAAATACAGTGACTAATGAACCTACCTGTATTACAAATAAATAACAACCACAGTGAATAAAATAGGGAAGAAAATAACTACCCTGAGTAACTTTGGAAAATAGTATTTTGACTGAATGCTGTAGGACTAAAGACAAGAAGAACTGTACACAGATACTGTATTGTAGTTAGTAAATCTGTTTCTCACAGAGGTACATTTCAGCAATTCTGTAACTACCTTGTGTGTATCCTAGGACTGAACAAATGCGAGACTATATTGTAGGTAATGAGAGCCAGATATCTTACTGGTGGAGAACGAATTACAAACAGGGAAATGAGGAAGGCTAGGATAGACACTGCTATTACATTAGAATTGGAGGTATCAGTATGAATTCATATATATATGTATACACACAGATAAATATGAGTCTATATCACATATATGTGTAAATATATATAAAGACAGATCTAAAAATTAATATACATACGTGTGTATGCTTAGGTTATTAAACATGCATGTATATTTCCAAACTTTGTCCACTGAGAGGGTCTAAGAGTAATCTGCTCCATCACCCAAACCTTGGAAGACATGAGTATACCCAGAACTGTGATCCTGGTTTTTTAAATGCCAACCAGAGTTCAGTAAATGAGTGCTTGATTCCAGGGCAGGGGCAGGGAAAATATAAGACGAGCATTATGGTATCAGAAGTGTCTAAAAAATGTCAAAAGGACACAAGAGCCAACCTGAAGGATTTCCCAGTGGCTAAAGCTGGAACAATTTGACCAATGGAAAACAATTTTAATATTGGCTTATAACCCATAGAATAAATAAAGGTCATTGAGTCATATTCATCCAAAGTTTATAATTAAATATATAAATAAGTGTGGGAGAAGTAATGGCACTTTCTTACAAAAGAATTCCAGTTAATATATACAGAGTGAATGAGGTGAAAAAAATCACCACGAGTCAAGTACCACAGTAATAATTGTTGCAGGCAAAATCTACTCATGGATGTTACTACCAGTGGGTGAAAGTTGCAGAGGAAATAGGATATTAGCAGAATCTCAAAGTATCTCACCCAATATATCAATTACAAAGGAGAAAACAGTAATTTTACAATGAAGAAACTCAACAGACACCACCCTAACTATATGCTCAAGGTTAACATCACCAGTAATAAGACCTATCAACATCATGCACCCCTTGAAATGATGTACTGAGAAGGACACAGCCTCACTTCTGTGGTAATATGAAAATGTATAACCTCAGTCTAATCAGTAGAAAACACTAGGCAAACCCCAAACGAGAGTCAGCCTTATCAAAAGTCCTAAGGCCATGAAAGACAAGTAGAGATTGAGGAACTGTCATAGATTGGAGGAGACTAAGGAAATACAACTAAATGCAATGTGGGATACTGGATTGGATCCTGGAATAGAAAAAGGGCAATAGAGAATAAACTGGCAAAATTCAAATAAGGTTGATAGTTTCACTGATTATATTGTACCTATGTTAATTTCCTGATTTGATAATTGCATTAAGATTCTGTAAATTGTTAGCATTAGGGGAAACTGGGTGAAGGGAATACATGAACACTTTCTAGTATTTTTGAAGCTCTTCTGTAAGCCTAAAAATGTTTCAAAATGTAAAAATATTCAGATGAAAATAAAATATCAACATGTTTTCCTTAGGATAATGATATTATAGATTTATCTATATATTGACTATACATTTTTCTAGTTTCCAAATTTATGTATTATTTGAAAATATGAAATATTTCAAATGTACTGAAAAGTAGAAAGAAACTATTAGACAACTATATACCATCTAAATTCAATGATGTTAATATTTTGCTATATTTACTTTAGTATTTTTTCAAGGATATAAAATATTACAGACATTCAAAGACCTTTCTTATTCTGATCTTATTCAACTTCCTTCTTCTTTCTAGAGGTAAATATTTCTCTGAGGTCACTTGTATATACTTTTCCACCCACATTTTTATACTCATATATATATGTGCTTATAGAACACTGTACAAAATACAACTTGGTGTATTTTTAAAATATATAAATAATATAATGTACAAATATATAAATAATTATAAACTTAATATAAATATTATAAATAATAAAATAATGTACAAATAGTATATTTGTACATTATATAGTAATGTATAAATAATATAATGTAGAAATCCTTCTACAACGTTTTTTTTTTTTTTTTTTGCGGTACGTGGGCCTCTC
>NW_006774368.1:1178336-1186283 GCF_000442215.2 Lipotes vexillifer | reverse complement strand
GGTATGCGGGCCTCTCACCGCTGTGGCCTCTCCCGTTGCGGAGCACAGGCTCCGGACGTGCAGGCCCAGCGGCCATGGCTCATGGACCCAGCCGCTCCGCGGCATGCGGGATGCTCCCGGACCGGGCCACGAACCCATGTCCCCTGCATCAGCAGGCAGACTCTCAACCACTGTGCCACCAGGGAAGCCCTGAACATCTTTTTGTATGATTCTTGGTCATTTGTGTTTCCCATTCTGGAAATCACTTTTTCATATCTAACTAACTTTTTATGACAACTTTATATGTACTGGTAATAAAGACTGGAACAAAGCTTAGAACACCGTGGCCTCACAAATGATGCAGTGCTTGATTGCATTGGCTGAGATGCAGTATCCAACACAGTCTTGGAGTACTGTGTTTTGTTCTAGGTAACTGTTCAGAGAATGTCCAGGGATGGTTAAGGGTCTGGAGTCATAAAATAAGAGAAATGATTGCAGCAATAAGGAATGTTTCTCCTAAAGAAGTATCTTAGGAGGGATGTGACAGCTGTTTAAAAAAAATTGACAAGTCGCAGGAGGCAGAGGATATATATGTGTTAACGTTGTTTCAACGGAGCTAAGGCCAGTGGTAGTTTTGAGGAGGCATATTTGAAATCAAGATCAGGGAGACGTTCTTTTTTAATAATTGGATTTATTCTGGGATGGAATTGGTTGCCTGATCCCTGAACATATTTAAGCTGTTGGAGGCCCCTGTGAATGTAGTTAGAGAGATTCCTCTGCAGGGAAGGACCCTGAAGGAATAATCTTTAGTCCACCTCAAAAGTCTGTGCTTCTGTGTAGTAAACAATTCACAGAATGCAGTTACAGGAAATCTACAAATGAGTCACTTTTTTACAATTTATAATTACGGTTGCTCAGTTAAAACATTGCTTGAGGTAATGGTGACTCAGTCTTTAATTTTTCTAAAATTCGTCAGCTAAACAAATAAGCCTAAATTGGCTAACCCAAAGCAGAGAGCGTTGACTCCAAATTCAAACTTGATTTTCATGGCACTTCAACCTCACCCCATCCTCACTTCCATTCCAGGTGACACTCTGCCTTTCAGGTCCTGTGATTCCTATAGCTAATGTACATACCCCGTGGTACCGTTTTATCTTTTGTGCTAAAGGATGTGGAAGCATAAAAAATAAATGGTGAAAGGAAGACTCTTTAGGGAAAGGAGGAAGTTATAGCAGTGGGCAGAAAGTAAAGAGCTTCATTTGAGCAACTAAAAGGCCCTTTATAAATGGACTTGGGGTGCAACATGAGGAATTTTAGTTAGAGGGATAGATTTTCTGAACACTCTAATGAGTGTTTAATGGAAGTTGAGGAATCCGTGCAGATGCTGTTTAGAGAGAATCCATGCAGATGCTGTTTAGAGAGACCCTGTGAGTTACGGTCTAGACATTATCCTCCCAGAAACCCACTCTGCTGGGATGACCCTCAACAGGCTCTAAGTGGCCTCTAACACTGGAAGGTCTTGTATGTTCTGAGGATCACAAGTGTTTCTCCTCTGGGCCACCCTGTTGGGGATTTTAACTCAAGAGCCTCAGTCCAGTCACCCTGCGCTGACTCTATTCCTCCAGTATTGTTCCTGAAGTTGCCATGGAGTCCCATGTGCTCCTAGACGCCTTGCTGCACCATTGGATCATGTCTTCCATTATTTTCTCTTCTGGGCCAGATAGAGGCTGGTCCAGGTTGTTGTTTAGTCGGCTGAGTTTCTCTTAGGCATTGGGAATCAACAATGATGCCTGGTATCTTTGTTTCAGATGGAGATTTTACAGCCACTGCTTATAAATTTTTCCCCACTGGCAAGAAGCCTTTGGAAGAAAAGCAGGTCCAGGAGACAGTCTAGGCAGATTGCTACCCCCTCCCCAATTGCGATCCTCACTCTCTCTTCCATTAGAAAAATCTTTCCCATAGATGTCCACCTGGAAGGTTTACTTCCCCAGCCTTCCAGGTGGGCCCGGATAAATCAGGATGCTGGTAGGAATGCAGTTCAGGCTCCTGAGGTGAGTGCCTACTCCCTAGGGGCTCCTGAAAATAGGTAGGTGTTAAGAGTTTTGCAGAAATGTTATTCTGGGTTGAGGACACGTAATAGTTGAAAGGAGACACCCAGAGAGGAAAAAAGAAATAGCAACCAGCTGGGAAGAAATGTACAAAAGTAGGAATGCCAACACCAAGAGGATTGGGAAATTAAAGGGATTGAGTGAAGGGAAAAAAGTTGAAAATTTATGTAAATACAGAGAATCAAAAGAAGGCTTTGAGAAAGAGATTAACATAATTATGATTCCGAGAGTGTAAGATTTTGGCTAGATCATTAATTTGGATTCACTGGTGGCAGTAAGTGAAGAGTTAGGAGGAAGTTTGCCGAATAAAGGTGCCTGGAGTTGATTGGAATGTGTGTGTCTGCTCGGCCTTGTCGTGTAGCGCACTCTGTCTCCTTCCTTCCTGTAGGCTGCGCTTGGCAGTACAGGAGCTGTGGGCTCAGAAAGACCTCAAATGTGCAGGGCACCAACATTTGAGCATCTGCCTTGTTTTCTCCTGGAAAAATACAAAAGACCTTTTTGCCATTTATAATGATTCCAAACGTTTGAAGAAAGCAGTTTATAAACACAAAAGGATGCATAGAAAAGAGACCAGGAAACTGGGGAGTCAGAGAGGTAATTATAGAGAAGAATGCTCATCCCCTGTCAGCAGGAGTAGTGGGTTGAAAGGATTGGTTGCCTTCTGGATGTCTGAGCTGATGGTGTCCTGGGTGTACTTTGGACCAGTGTCTGATCTAAAATATTCTATCTTGAGTTTTAGCCTATCTCAGACAATAAAAAGCGTAGCGTTTTGGATGCCATGTGATAAGATTTGAGAGGAATCTGGGAAAGGCACTGTTATCCAATGGTACTTTCCCTAGTGGGTCCTTAGAATGTCAGGATGGGGGGCCTGGGTGCTTGAGACAGGATAGGTGCCCCTTGTCACTGTGCCAACCAAAAATGTCCTCTGTCCCCATTTCTGTCCGGCCCCAGAGAGAGCAGTGCACGTGGTTAAAAAATCCACACAGTTCTAGACCCACCTCTTTATTTTATGGCTGAGGAAATAGAAGCCCAAAGAAGTTAAGTGACGTGCCCCAGGCCACACAGTACTATAGTAGCAGAGCCAAGGCTACTTGAACTTTCATCCACTGCCCCTTTCACAGCGTGGAGCTGCCCCCACCCCCCGACTCTTCATTTCACTCACAGAGATTAATCCCCTTGGGAGTAGGTGTTGCATTTCTAGCGGTTCCCACCAGTGTCAAATGGTACTAGGAAGCATGACATATTAAATAACCCTTGAGTTACTTTGGAGCCTTAAAAATATCAGGACAGAAAGATGTTGAAAGGAAAGGAAGGAATGGAAAAAAAAAAAAAAGAAGATGAATGCAAGGGGCACTGCTCAGGAAGGACATCAGAGAGCAGACGGCGCTGGGGTGGTGGGTGGTCACAGGCAGGTACAGCCTGTATTCGCTAGCGATGTGACCACAGCCAGGTGGACATGTGGCTGTAAAGCACTGAGACGGGCTGTCAGGTGGGGCTTGTAGAGCTGGTCTTTGGACTTCAGTTTACAGTCACCCCTCATAGGATTTATATCATGAATTCATCTTTGGAGCAGCTCTTTCTAGGACTCTTGTTCAGTCTGAATTTATTTCTAGCTTCTGAAGCTCAGCCCACTTTAGGTCCAGGATTCCAGCGTGACTCTTCAATAAATCCCTTTTTGACCCGAGACAGCCTGGAGGAGGGCAGGCTTGGCGTTCAGCCAGAGCTGTGGCTCATCTCGACTCCGCCACTTCCCCGGTTGCCGGGACTTGGGGCACATCCTAAACTCTCCTGGGCTCTGTTTCCTCCTCTGTAAAATGGGGTGGCTGGACAGCTTACAGGGGGAAGTGTGTGCAATAGAGTCGGCACCAAACGTTGGTGTCCACCCCTCCCCTCCTGTTGCAGTCCCGCACACACCTGCGAACTCCCCCGGAGAGGAACCAGCACCAAGGAAGAACAGCAAGAGCCAGTGTAGATCAAAAGTATATTAATAATAGGCATTTATTAAGCACAGAAACACAAACCCATCGATCGGGGCCTCTCCCAAAAGGAGGGTGAGACCCCGAGACTTCACACAGGCGCTGTTTTATATCCCAGGGTAAACAGGTTGTTGGTGCTAATTTTAACATCTCGGGTCGGCCACCTGGAACTTCAGAACTTTCCTGTTCACATTATGCTGGCAAGCAAAGCTCAATTTCAGAGAAGCCAAGTCAAGCGATTAGCAATAAAAGCAGTTACAGTACAAACAGTTTTAAATCAAAGCATTCCATCATTGATTTTAGGCATTATAATCTAAATTATAAGTTCTGGGACAATGTGTCTCGCCACACTCCCACCCCCGCCTAATCATAAGTGATCTTCTTGGATAAAATTCCTCTTCCATTTCAAAATTCCTATGGCTTTTCTAAGTCATCTCCTTGGCTAGTTTTCCTGTTGTTCTTTACGTGAGTGTGAAGAGCCATTTTGTCTCAGATTACAGAATCTTCAGCAGCTTACCTCAGGTATTCAAGTGCATTCAGAGGAGCTCAGTTTGTCACTGAGCTTCTTGGGTTCCACATGGCCACTCATTCTACAAGATACATTTGTACGTGGTGCTCAGAGACCACTACAGCTCCTTCAAAGCCCACAATCACATGTAATAACCATTCAGTTTTACCCTCCCAAATTTACAGGATACTGCAGCCAAATTACTCAGCTTGTTCAGGATGAATTCCTTATGAGGCTCTGCATAAACAAAGCCCACGTCCTCGCTTTATGCCTCTTCATCCTCACAGAAGTCAATCTGTCATAGTCCATTCCAGGGCAGCCTGGAGGGATCCATTACTTTTAGTGAAAGGGAGCTCTTTCCGAGTTTTCCTTAAGGGCTCTGGGTTTTAGACATGCCCCTCCGCTCCTGAGACAGGACTCTGATTTGCATCTGTGTTTTGACAGGGTGATTATGCATGTTGTGAATAAACATGCTTGTGTACGCATGTGTGCTGTCACAGCAGTGAGCAACATCCAATAAATACTGGGTTAAGAGCATGCCAACATCTTCCCAGCAGCTGGCACAGCTGAAAACTCGCCTGCCTTATTAACACTCCACTTATCTGGAATCTGCTCACTGAGCAGAAACAACTTCATAAATTTCTGCAGTTTTCATTCCGCCTCGCCATCGTTCATTACCGTTGACCTCACTCCCTCCTAGGCTAGAGTGGATTGGCCTCCCCAGGCCCTGCCTGCTAGATGTCCTCACCTCTGCCCATCAACATCAGGGGCAGAGTCCAGGTAAAAGCTTGTGGCTGGGGCCAGGGCTGAGAAGGAAGCATGACAGTTGTTTTCCTCATTCTGGAGAAGCTAACATTTCCAGATCTCCTGCTTCTTTCTGTTGATTCGTAACCTCTTCCTTCCGAGGCAGATTAAAAGAGAGGTCCAAACCTTCTTCCAAATGGCAGAGAAAGGAAGAGGCAGGCAGTAATTTGGTTGTCCAAGAAAATAGCCCCGCTCAGTATCTTTCAGAGATTAGTCAATTGCATTCTCCATGTTTGTCAGTTCCTCTTAATCATTCTAATCCAGTTCCCCAGCCTTTTAACCTTTCTCTCCTTTGCCCTGGCTCTTTTACTCCATGTTGTGTTGTCAGCTGTTTCATTAGCCACAGTTCACCACTTAGAGCATCCAGTTAAATATTTTCAGGCCAGGTGACTTTTCTTATTGGTATGTGGTGTAGGGTAAGCTGATTCCTTCTCTCCCCATTGACACCCGCCCCCCTCTCCTGCCAACATGTTACACTTGATTTTAAATGGTGGTCTGCCTACTGTCTGGGCTCCTTCCCGAACTGCTGCCCCTGCCTCCAGCCCTGAACCCCCTGGACTGGGAGGCAGCTCCTGAATGCAGCAGAACCTCTGAGCAGTGGCCTCATTAAAAATCACATCACGGACTTGGTTTTATTCTTTTCCCTCCCTGACTTGATGAAAACAAAACAAGAAGAGGTGGGGAGGGAGGAAGGAGGAGAGGTAGAAGTGAATTGCTTAATGGAGACACTCAGTCTGAATATTTAATACGCTGATTTTATTGAATAAAAGGTGAAAAAGTGGTTCTTGTTTGTTGCTTGCCTGTCAAACCATGGCAAACAAGCATCCTTTTCCCTGACTGCAGCTTTTTATTACTGTGTGGATTCTAGAGTGTAATTATGCCCTAAATCTGAGCTTCATTATACACACAATTATAATTCCCTGGCTGAACTATTTGTTTATTGCCAGGGGAGATATTTGTTCAGTTTCCTTGGAGGATTTTTTCTTGGTGGTGTCTCTCATTGTCTTGCCCTTCATCGAGAGGGAGTGTCCAGGAGGAGACCCTCGCTCTGAGTCCCTGGCTTGTCTGTTGACAGTTTGGACAAACTTCCCAGCTACATTTATTCATGCTGTTGGAGAAAGACTCTGGGCAAGAGAAATTTCAGGGCTATAAATGTTTGAGAATGTTTGCACTGTTTTCAGAGCTTTCATGGGAAGGACTTTTTATTCTAGCTATTATCATCTCATGAAGTCTGATTTAGAATCATTATAGAAAATAGCTTTCTCTAGGTACAGCCTGCCTGCTTAGCAGTTCATAAAGAAACAGCCCACAGCTAGATAGAATTCAGGTCGATAAACATTTGTTGAGGACCTTACTGTGAGCTGGGCCCTGCGCTGGGTACTAGGACATAGAGATGAGGAAGGCTCAGTCCTTACCCTGGAAATTGGATGTAATTGGAGAGAAAAGATACGGTTTTTACCCTCAGGTGTGGTCTCTACCCTTGTTGTAGAAAGGGTGAAAGGGGACCAGACAGACAAAAGTAAAGTCAGCAAGTAAATAAATAATTTTAGGTGCTGATGATTGCCTTAGAAAGGAAATGAGAAAATGTGATTGAGAATGTCTGGAGGTGGAAAAGGAGATGGGTAGTTAGAGAAGGTCACTTTGAGAAGGTGTCATTGCAGCTGAGACTTAAAGTGATGAGAGGGAATTGGGCATGGGTTGAACTGGGGGATGTTCTGGGGGAGGAGCTTTCTGAGAAGCGGGGACAGTAAGTCCAAGGCTTTCTGAGGCAGGGACTGCGAGAAGTACTCTTGGTTGGAGCCCAGGGAGGGAGGATGGGGAGGTGACTGGGACTGGGTCACTTAAACCCTTGTAGGCTATGCAAAGAAGTTTTGGAGTTTTATTCTCTTTGCAACAGGAAATCACTGGACAGCAGCTTATGTGACTGTCGTCAGGGGTTCCAGTCTTTCTTAGCTTAGATAGAGGCAGAACTTCCAAACTAGGCCGATCAAATGTTCCCTTCCTGGCAACTAGGCCCGTGAGCCACAACTACTGAGCCTGCGTGTCTGGAGCCTGTGCTCCGCAACGAGAGGCCGCGATAGTGAGAGGCCCGCGCACCGCGATGAAGAGGGGCCCCCGCTTGCCGCAACTTTAGAAAGCCCTCACACAGAAACAAAGACCCAACACAGCCATAAATAAAGAAAGAAAGAAAGGAAGAAAGAAAGAAAGAAAGAATACATCATAATTACTAAAGCCATTTGTAATTACATTAAAAAAAAAAAAGTTCCCTTCCTGGAACAGAAGGAGGTGAAAGTGAATGAAAATGCCTGGGATCTCTGACTTCTTCTAGGAGGCTTATGGTGGCTGTTGCTTATCAGCAGGTTTCTCATTTATCATCTGACACTGTCTCAGGCCCTGTTTGTTTTCTAATCTTCCATTGATTCTGTGATCCTCAAAATTACTTCTAACAAATTTCTTTCAGATTAAGTTAACAGGGTTTTGTGGCAACCAAGGAGCTCAAACTGAGATGAGGAGATACTTAGATCTTCCTCCTTATGCAGGCTTAGGGGGCAAGATGTGTAGATCTTTCCCT
>NW_006774368.1:1137005-1178321 GCF_000442215.2 Lipotes vexillifer | reverse complement strand
ATGTTTAGTTTTTTCCCTTTCTTGCTCTGTCAGCCTTGAACGTAGGGACGAATGATTCCAGATTCTAGCTATAGTGTATCCAATACCATGGTTTTTTGGGTGTTCTACGCTCTAGTCTTTTTCTGTGTCTTCATTGGTATTTTGGTGGAAAATTGGGAAAAGCTAGATCAAGAATTCATTTTAAACTTTAAGTTTCCAGTTTTAGCTGCTTTTAGGGATCAAATTAGCCATGAAATTGTTAAAATTTATTTCTTTCTGTGCTAGGTTGGTCTGATCGTCTCGTGTGAAGTTTTGATTTACCTCCCGAAGCTTGCTTAACCCAATATAGTTGGGCTACTATATTGGATATTTGAGGCATTTGAGAGGAATCCTGACTGATTGCAGATTTGAAGTGGCTAGAGAAGAGAAGAAACATCTTCAGAGACTTGATTGCTTTTGCTATCTATCTTGTCCCTAAACAACTTACATCTAGGCCTTATTCCTTTTCTGGGTCTCAGAATTCAAACATTGATTGCTGCTTTCTAATGATTTTCTAATTCTTTTATGTATTTTTCATTATCATAAAAGTGTATCCAGATGGCACCAGAATAATTTTTTTATTGCTATGGCTAAAAAGTTTGATACTTAGATGTGAAGAATTTATTTTAATCTTTCTACTTCTAGATGTCTCTTCTCTTCTTTCTTTGAGTCTTTCAAATATTCTTTTCTTTCTTCCTAGTTTTTATCTCTCAAACTTCTAATAACCTTCCTGAAATATAATTACTTTCAAAAGAAGACAACCCTTTTAATTAGGAGTTTAATACATTTTCCCACTGGAATATTTTTCTCTAGCATTTTGCTTTAATTGAAATGACACACATTTGCAAATAGATTCTCATCATTTCTCTTGTTCATTTCCGTTTCTAGTTTGGTTTGTAAATAAATTCAGGCCATGAAGTCCAAAGACAAGTGATTTATGAATCCTTGGTCCAAATATATTTTTTCCTAGAGATTATGTTTCTGGTCAGATTTATATCAAAAGGATAGGAGAAAGGAAGAGGTGTATACAGTTAGCTATGGGAGTGTGCCCACTATGAAGGTTATGACTTAGGATTTTTGAAGTGTTGTAGGGACAAGCAAGGTTCTTTGACGCCATTTTGTACTTTTTTAGCACCTTTATTTTGAGGGCTGAATTTTTATTTATTTTTTAACCAAAGGGAATTAACTTGTTCAGAAACCCTAAACCACAAGGAAATCATCTAAAGCCTTACAAAGATGTCTAGACCAGCAACAAAGCAGACTACCTCAGTGGGGGGAGACAGCTAAGCAGATAGGAGTTACAGTAGGCTGATAAGTGATACTATAATGAGTTAAGTATAAGATGCTTTTGTATAGGAGAGACCTCTACTCCAGCCTTGTGGTGAGGAGTGTTTCCCAAAGGAAGGAGATTTAAATGAGAGCTGAAGGAGAAGGAAGAGTTTAGCCAGGCAAAAACAGAGTAAAATTCTAGAGGGAACTGCGTTTACCTACAGAGCGCCACAGGTGAGTATGTGGTACATCTTTGCATCTTCAGTGTGGCTGGAGCATGCGTGAATCAGTGAGGGATGATGATGGAGAGGCAACTGGAAAGTGCTACACTATGCAGAAGACTATCCTCATGTGCAATGTAGGTTAGCCTTCATACTGCCTCTTGCCCAGTGGTCACTCTGGCTATGGGTCCTGGTTTTCTCATTGTTCTAAAGTAAATACTAATTTCTCTTGACAAGGGTCAGACTGAATGATAGAGCATATACCTGGTACAGAGGATGGTATGGGTGTGGTAGGGAGAATTCCAGAATTCCCCCAAAAGATTTTCTGCCCTATTCCCCAGGACTGTAAATACTATCCTGAGATATCACACTCAGGATTATGTTACATTAAACAACAAAAAGATTTTGCAGATGTAATTAAGTTTACTAATCAGTTAAATTCATGTCGTTTAAAAGCAGAGTTTTCACCAGCTACTAGCAGCAGAAGAAGTCAGAGAGATTCCAAGTGTGAGAAGAATTTGATGCACTCTTGCTGGCTTGAGGACAGAGATTCCCATGTGTCAAGGAATGAGGAGGGTCTCTAGAACAGACCCTGGCTGACAGCCAGCAAAGAAATGGGGACCTTTGTCTTCTTGTAACCTCAAGGAACTATATTCTGTCAACAACCTGCATCAGCTTGGTTGTGGATTCTTCCCCAGAGTTTCCAGATAAGAGCTCAGTTCAACGGATACCTTGATTTCAGCCTGTGAGAATCTAAGCAGATGAACCAGTTGAGCCCATTCAGATCTGACCTATAGAACTGCGAGATAACAAATGGGTGTAGTTTTGTGGTAATATGTTATGCAGACATGGCAAACTAATACAATAAATATTAAATTTATGGGGCTTTGCAATTAGACCTGAATTCAAGTCCTGAGACTTCCATTCACCATTTTTAGGGTTATGGGCAAGTTACTTAGTAACCTCTGTGAGCCTCAGATTCAGCCTAGAATTAGTCGGGAGCCCAACTGAGGAAACATATGGAAAGTGCTCACCTCAGAGTAAATGTGCAGTGAATGTTAGCTGTTTTTGCTATGGCTTTTGCTACTACCATTTCTATTTTGTGCAATACCTAGCAGAGTGTCCAGCACACAGTAGGCACTTAATCACTGCTAGTACCTTTCAGCTTCCCTCCATCTTCCCTCATTTCCTTGAAAGTCCCCTGTTCTACTAACTGCCACATTCCTGCCTATCTTCTCCACTTTGTGAATATCGATTCTGAGACTGGAAGGGAAACATTTATCATTCTTAATTGCAATAAAATCATTACAATAGTGTTAAACATCCAAATAGAAATTAAGTTCCACTGCATAATGCAAAGGCAACTATTAATCTGTGCCGGTAGCCAAATGCAGGAAAAGTGATATGGATAAAATGGATGGGATGTATTAATAACATCATGATGCTATGGAAGGAACTTCGATCTGAGCAAAACAGTTATACTTTACAGGCAAGTCTTTCTGTTTCAAAATGGAGAAATCAGCAGATAAATTCTGGCAGCAAAATCATAAAGTTAGAAGGAAAACTTTTAAAAAAATAAAGAAGGCATTCAATTTCCAAGGAATTATCTCCACTGTCAGTGGAAGATAAAGTTGCAAACTCTGATACATGAAGGTTTATGTTCATTCTTATACAAATCAGCATGAAAACTGATTAGCTGACATATTCTCTGCTCCTCTGTTCCTGACCAAATGCCATCTCAGCCCTGGGCAGACAAGGCTTTCAACTGGGGTCACATGCAGGCTTTGGGGGATTTGAAGCTTAGATAATATTTGGAGCCCTCTTTAAGAAAAATATGAAATAACGGCTTAAAAGTTAGGGAGAAAAGTGAACACCTATCCTAAATGAGAAAAGAAATCACACTCATTATAATTTTTTTAGAAAGATAACAAACATCGCCGTCATCACAAAATCCAAGGAAATGGCTTATTATTATTATTAATTTCCTGCCTACTACACCTCTGTGATACTCTTTGCCTATATGTTTGGTTGCATGCTCTTTGATCATCTTTTCATATGACAACAATTTTGTAATATAATTTTCTATAGAGAACATTTATTTTTCCTCCAACATGGGTGATAGAAATTTGTAATTATTTGGAAGTGGGTTTTCTGTTTCAGAACGTCATCTTGGGAATGCTGCATTTTTAACTTCCTCTGCAGGATCTCGCCCAGAAGGTGCTTCTCACCCCAGGGCAGGCCTTGGAGAAGACTGTTCTTTTGATCTCTCTTGTCCTGGCTTCCAGAGCTGCCGCAGCAGCAGCTGGCCTCGCTCCTCAGGTGTTCAATGCGCATCCTTTCGCAGCACTTTCCTTCTGGATTTCAAAGAGCAGCATCTCTTCTTCTTAGAATCAGAGATGGTGTCCAGATGCTCTTGAAGGTCCACCAGAGGCAAGTTTTCTGGAGCACAGGTGGATGTGGAGGTATTTCTGGAAGGGCAGTCCCAGGCCACTGCGAGAAGGCCTCCATAGGCAGCTAAGCCTGCTGCTTGAGGCATGGGAAGGGCTCGGAGCTTAAGCATCATTAACTTAATGCTAAATCCACCTCTTCTCTCAATCCATCCTCAGCCTACCTTTCTAACTTGCAAACTTGAGGAATAGTTTTTCCCCAGAGACACCTTTATGTTCCCACTTCTGGCCCTGAATCACTACAGTACCTCAACCTGGAATGCCTTCCCCCAACATTTACCTACTGAGATCCCTGAAAGCCTAGATCAAATTCTACTTCCCCATGAAACCTTCCCTGATTCCCCTTACCAGACGAGAGCTTGCCTATGTCTGAACCCCTTTAGTGCCCAGTGTCCTCAGTTTTCACAGGGATTGTTCCAAAATATCTTTGCATATTGTTAGGATGTACATTCAGGTATTCATGGAAAATGAGCAAAATATTTCTCCAGCTAAATAGAAAAGAAGCCAAAAAGAAACATAAAAGCATTTAATTTTCAAGTTTTGAAGTTATTCATTCATCCAACATACCCTTCCCAGTAATACTAAAGCTGGAATTACAATACTAAGCAAGTCAAAGTTCCGCCTTTATAGAGTTTACAGCTTATGGGAGGCCAACAATAATTTCAGGTACAGTGGGGGTAAGAGTTTTAAAGGAAAAGAGCTGTGTCATTGTAAGGTAGTGACAGGGCTCTTGTGTGTGTGTCCTTATGGAAGTATGCGATCAAAGGATGAATAGCAGTTAGCCTGGTAAAGGAGAGGAAGCATTCCTGGCAGAAAGAACAGCATTAAAAGGCCCTAAACTAGGAAGGATCTTCTTGCATTTCAAAACCATAAAGAACGCTTATTATCGTGTGCATTCCTTTTGCAATTATTTGTTTCTATGGCTGTCTCCTCTCACCCTATCAATTTCTAGAAGAGAGGATTTCCTAAGCATTTCTGCATCCCTCCTGCTTATCACAGTGCCTATCATATGCTCATTAAATGTTTGCCTAACTGACTCAAACCTCATTTGTTAACTGAGGGAAAGCAGAGAGCCTATGTCAAAGCATGCAGAATTATCAAACTCATTTTTCATATCTCATCGATTCTAAGACGTGCATATCTTCATTTAACGTCTTTGAAATTGGGATACTTTTTTACAGTTGATCACATCTTACAACTACATTTGGCATGTTTCTTCTTTCTTAGTATTCCATGAAACATGGTGTGTTTTAGAAATCAATGGTATGTTATATTCAATGAAATGTGGCGGATGCCTTCATATGGCTAAATTCCTTATTGTTAATTTGAAGAAATAAGTGAGTGATTTTCATAATTTTTAATTTTTCAGACTAACTTTTCAAACTAATCACTACTTTGAATCCATTGGGAGAATAAGTCTTACTCTGGACTGATAGAATTGCAGGAATAGAAAAAAGTTAAAGGAAATTGGTTCCACTTTTCATCCATTCTGGAGTATAGTGAATACCTGTTATTTTGTCTGTCCAGAAGTACCCTGTGGCTCTCTTCCCACTTCTAGGAACTTCTGCCTTCTTCTCTGGGACACCGTCTCTCCTCCTTTCATTCTCTTCCATGGTTACTGTGGGAAGGACGGTGTTAATATAGTGGGATCCTGATCCATGGCCACATTTGTCTGGTCCAGATTGCAGTTGAATGGAGCATAGTTCCTTCCACAGGAATTTGGATTTGTGACAACCAGAGAACTTTGGATCACCTACCATTTTGGGTATCTGGCCTGGAAGGTGTTGGGGAAGTTTTGGGGAAGTTTTAAGGTTCACATTCAGTCATGGAAACTGAGGCAGAGGAAGCCTCTCTGTGGCCAGAGGGAAGAGAAAAGCAGATACATAGTGATGGAAGAAATACACAAACCTGATGGCAGTGGGGTCCTGTCTGCATTCCTATTCATGGCTTTCATAAGACAACCAGTAACCTTATGGTATATTCTCTCTTGGCTTAACTTCTTTGTAATTGCAACCAAATTGCAACCAATTAAAGCCAAAAGAAGCTCAATTTATATGTATGTGTGTGTGTGTGTGTGTGTGTGTGTATGTGTATATATATATATATATATATATATATATATATATATAGTACAGGCATACCTTGCAGATATTGCAGGTTCTATTTGATTCCAGACCATCTCAGTAAAGCAAATATTGCAATAAAGTGAGTCACACTAATTTTTTGGTTTCCCAGTGCATGTAAAAGTTATGTGTTCACACTATACTGTAGTCTGTTAAGTGTGCAATAGCATTATACCTAAAAAACCGTGTACATACCTTAATCAAAAAATACTTTATTGCTAAAAAATGCTAACCATCATCTGAGCCTTCAGCAAATCTTAATTTCTTTGCTGATGGAGGGTCTTGCCTTGATGTTGATGGCTGTTGACTGATCGCCGTGGTGGTGGCTAAAGGTTGGGGTAGCTGTGGCCATTTCTTAAAACAAGACAAGAGTGACGTTTGCTGCATTGATTGACTCTTCCCTTCATGGACGATTTCTCAGTTTCTCTCTAGCATGCAATGCTAATGCTGTTTTGTTAGCATTTTACCTACAGTAGAACTTCTTTCAAGATTGGAATCAGTCCTCTCAAACCCTGTCACTACTTTATCAACTAAGTTTATGTAATATTCTAAATCCTTAGTGGTGGTTTCAACAGTCTTCACAGCATCTTCACCAGGAGTAGATTCCATCGCAAGAAACCACTTTCTTTGCTCATCCAAAAGAAGCAGCTCCTCGTCTGTGTAAGTTTTATCCTGAGATTGCAGCAATTCAGTCTCATCTTTAGGTTCTACTTCCAATTCTAGTTCTCTTGCTGTTTCCACCACATCTGCAGTGACTTCCTCCACTGAAGTCTTGAACACCTCAAAGCCATCCATGAGGGCTGGAATCAACTAAATCTTCTAAACTCCTGTTAATGTTGCTATTTTGACCTCTTCCCATGAATCATAAATGTTCTTAATGGCATCTAGAATGGTGAATCCTTTCCAGAAGGTTTTCAGTTTTACTTTACCCAGCCATCAGAGGAATCACTATCTAGGGCAGCTATAGTCTTATGAAATGTATTTCTTAAATAATAAGACTTGAAAGTTGAGATTACTCCATGATCCTTGGGCTGCAGAATGGATGTTTTGTTAGTAGGCATGAAAACAATGTGAATCTTGTACATCTCCATCAGAGCTCTTAGGTAACCAGGTACATTTTCAGTGAGCAGTAATATTTTGAAAGGAATCTTTTATTCTGAGCAGTAGATCTCAACAGTGGGCTTAAAATATTGAGTAAACCATGTTGTAAACAGATGTGCTGTCATCCAGGTTTTGTCGTTCCATTTATAGAGCACAGGCAGAATAGAGTTAGCATAATTCTTAAGGGCCCTAGATTTTTCAGAATAGTAAATGAGCATTGGCTTCAATTTAAAGTCACCATCTGCATTAGCCCCCAACAAGAGAGTCAGCCTATCCTTTGAAGTTTTGAAGCCAGGCATTGACCTCCGCTCTCTAACTATGAAGTACTAAATGGCATCTTCTTCCAATATGAGGCTGTTTCATCTGCGTTAAAAATCTGTTGTTTAGTGTAGCCTTCATTAATTATCTTGCCTAGATCTTCTGGATAACTTGCAGCAGTTTCTAACATCAGCACTTGCTGCTTCACCTTGCACTTTCATGTTATATAGATGGCTTTCCTGAAACCTCATGAACCAACCTCTGCTAGCTTCAGACTTTTCTTCTGCAGCTTCCTCGCCTCTCTCAGCCTTCACAGAACTGAAGAGGGTTAGGGCCTGGCTCTGGATTAGGCTTTGGCTTAGGGGGATGTTGTAGCTGATTTGAGCTTCCATCCAGACCACTGAAACTTTCTCCGTATCAGCAATAAGGTTGTTTTGCTTTCTTATCATTCATGTATTCACTGGAGTAGCACTTTTAATCACCTTCAAGAACTTTTCCTTTTAATTCTAGACTTTGGCACAAGAGGCGTAGCTTTCATCCTCTCTCGGCTTTTGACATCCCTTCCTCACTAAAGTTAATTTCTAGCTTTTGATTTAAAATGAGAGATGTGGAATGCTTCCTTTCACTTGAACACTTAGAGGCCATTGTAGGGTTATTAATTGGCCTAATTTCAATGTTGTCGTGTCTCAGGGAATAGGGAGGCCCAAGGAGAGGGAGAGAGACAGGAAAACAGCGGGTTGGTGGACCAGTCCGAACATCACACAACATTTATCAATTCAGTTTGCCTTGTATGGGTAAGGTTCATGGTGCCCCAAAATAATTACAATGTTAACATCAAAGATCACTGATCACAGATAACCATAACAAGTATAATAATAATTAAAAAGTTTGAAATATTGTGGAATTGCTGAAATGGGACAGAGCCACAAAGTAAGCAAATGCTGTTAGAAATATGGCTGCTGTGGGCTTCCCTGGTGGTGCAGTGGTTGAGAGTCCGCCTGCCGATGCAGGGGACACGGGTTCATGCCCCGGTCCGGGAAGATCCCACATGCCGCGGAGCGGCTGGGCCCTTGAGCCATGGCCACTGGGCCTGCGCGTCCGGAGCCTGTGCTCCGCAACGGGAGGGGCCCAAACAGGGAGGGGCCCGCCCACCGCAAAAAAAAAAAAAAAAAAAAAAAAAAAGAAATATGGCTGCTGTTAGACTTGCTTAGTGCAGCGTTGTCACAAACTATCAATTTGTAAAAAATGGAACATCTGCAAAGTGCAATAAAGCGAAGTGCAATTAAACGAGGTGCACCTGTATTCCCAGAAAGTGGTCATTTAGTGGTCTCTAGTGGGAGGGAGCACACCATCTCCCATGGACTCCATTCCAGTGTGGGGGAAATGATGACTATTTGGTAATTCTATTCATATTGAGATGAAAGAGCTTCATGTGAGTTCCATAAATGGTTACTAGTTCTATATGCCTTCAAATGGATTGAGTCTGTTCTGTCTCCTACTTGATAGCCCTTCATCTTTAATAATTACTGTCCCATCCTCTAAACTTTCTTTGTCCAGCAGAGATATCCCAGGTTTGTCAAGTTAGGTTTGTTTTCCTTGTTCATTTTAGAAGAGTAGGGGAAAGAAAGTGTTAAAGCAACAAGAAAAACAATAATAGCAACAAGAAATATCTAGCTTTTGGATTGTGTTTATTTTGGACCAGGTTCTGAGCTACATGTTTTATGTACATCAGTTCACTGGATCCACAGTAACCTTAGCAGGTAAAGACTGTTATTTTTCCAAATTTGCTGATAAGGAAACTGAGGCTTAGGAAGATTAATTTACCCAAAGTCACTCAGGTAGTAAGTAGCACAGCCTGCATTTGAAGTTGAGAGATATCATTTCATAGTTAATTGCCCAAGCCTGCTTTGGTGAAAGAAAAACATCTTCAAAGAGCTCAGTAGTAGTTCTTTGAAATTCTGTGACATGTGACTGAAAATTGGTCTCAGCAAAATGGCACATTGTGAAATGAGTTTACCCCTCAGAATCACCCACTCCCTTGGGGAAAATGTCCTCAAGATGTGACGGAATTTGCCAGTCTCAGAATAGACTCATCTGTTTACTTGGATCTCCTGGACAAGATTTTCATGGAAGGCGTCTTCCCCATTTCTGTGAGACATTGCTTAACATAGTTTTGTTTTATTTTTTACATTTGTTAATCACCCTCAAGATGCTGAGCACTGAGCACACCAGCTCTAAAGAGGCAGTCACCCAGTTAAGAATATGAATGCACATACATTTTATCAAAAGAAAAAAATAAGTCTGCTGGTTCTCCTGTTCCCTGCGATGAACATGTTGCAAAGGTAAAATGCAGTGAGGGCAAGATAGGAAAAGTAGGTGGAAGTTGACAACAGGGATATATTTTTAGGGTAGCAATTTTTTGTATTCATTTTTAAACCATTCTGGGTTGTAATGATAATTTCTGTTTGGGGGTACTCATGTCTTAGGTCGGATTCCCAGAAGCAGACCCTGAGACAAGGATTTATGTCACATAATTGATTAAGTCATTGATTCCAGGACAAGACAGAAGGAGAGTAGGGAGGAATGACAGGAAACAGGGAAGAAACCAAGCCAGGGTGTGATTATAGGTGATGCCCCTGCCTTAGCCAGTTCCCAAGGGGAGCTTGAGAGCACAGGTTAAACTTCTGTGTTTATCTCTCCCACAGGCAAGGGAGTTGGGCTTGTACACTCCTACACCAGTTATTGGCCACAGCCACAAACATAAGTACTTCAGTCTCCAGGTTCTCTGTGTTTAGGACAGAGCCCTTCCAGTAACCCAAAGGTATTCCCCTGAGAGAAAATTGTGGGTGTCATCCATTAGGACTGAAGCACACAGAGGCTGGAGGATGGGCACACAGTACCAGTAAGAGGCATCCAGGGGCATCTGGTCATTGCAACTATCATGGTCGTCGCAACTCATCGTGTACCAAGTACTGTGCATGCCTCACAGTTAATTTGCAGCATAATCCAGCAGGATGGGGATAATTATCTCCATTTTACAAGGGCAAAAATAGCTTTTGAGAGGTTAAATAAGGTTGCATCATAGCTGGTAGGTGCAGAGTTGGGATTTGACTTTAGGTTTCTCTAATGCCAGAGCTCAAGCCCTCCCCACTCTGTTCCATATTACCTCTTTGTAGGCAGCTTCTGCTACTCACAACACTGACCCTCAACTAAATTTCAATTCCGTGAGCAAAATATTCTTGCATCTACCATGTGTCCGATGTTCTGCTTGGCATCATAGATGTAAAGATAAATAAGATTTAAATTTGCCTTTGGGAGATTGCTCTTTTGCAAGGATGATATATAGATGCACAGAGCTAAATAATGTAAGATGTGAAAATGCCACAATACGTTTGTGAGTTAAGTATTAAAGATCATGGACGAAGGAACAATTAGTATTGCTTAGCAGCAGATACAGGGGAAAAGGGAGGCTTCAAGATGGGACTGTTATCTGAGTTTAACTTTTACATGTGAGAAGGGTTTAAGAAGGTCAAGTTGCAGCTCTCAGTACCTATCAGAAAGCAATTTAAATTGGGGATAGAGGGGCAGTTCAACATTGGGTGATTATGCCACTTCTCTACATCTTCCAAACTATCTAAAATATAACTTTGGCCCCTCTCAAACTTATGTCTTATCTTCAGCAGACATTCAGCAAGTAGACTTTTTCAATTCCATTCATAGGCTTATTTGTTTATTCCCATTCACAAGGGTGACTTCTCTGATGGGGGCTTTTGGGAATGCTGAAGACAAGACCTGAAACAAATGAACAGATGATTAAGCTGATTAGGGCCAAGATCAGCCCCAAAGGGCAAGGGCAGTGGTGGTTCTGGAAGCCAAGATTAAGTAGAGTTGGGATTGACCAAATGATAAGTGAAGGAGGTGGTCAAGAAAGAGGAAGAGGTGGTCAAGAACCACACGGACACCTCTTTCTTCTACTTCATGACATGGGTTTGACATTGCCATTGGGAGGATTCTCAGGTCGCCCATACCAGCTTATCTTCTCCTTTAATCAGCTGGTCAATCAGCCAACTCTCTTATCTACCCTCTCCTTAGTCAACACCTATGGGAGGAGAAAATGATCTGTTATTGCAGCTTAGAATTTATCAGAATTGTGTGGGTTCCAGACTGATTCCTGAGGTTCAGGTACTGAGAGGCAAGTCTCAGTTCTGGAACTCCTAGGTGTCCTTATTATCAGAAGGACCACTTATTATAAAAAATAAATAAAGTGGCTGAGGAGAAGGGACTTGACTGAGTAATAGGAAAGGTAAAGAATTTATAAAAAAAAAAGAACCAGGGCTTCCCTGGTGGCGCAGTGATTGAGAGTCCACCTGCCGATGCAGGGGACACGGGTTCGTGCCCCGGTCCGGGAAGATCCCACATGCCAAGGAGCGGCTGGGCCCGTGAGCCATGGCCGCTGAGCCTGCGCGTCCGGAGCCTGTGCCCCGCAATGGGAGAGGCCACAACAGTGAGAGGCCCGCATACCGCAAAAAAAACCCCACAAGAATGAAAGGGACATTAAGAGAACTTTTCATTCTCTCTCTTGCCTCCGGGCAGTATCATGCTAAAAGGACAGGATAAATGCTGTTTTTGAGAACTTTAACTTGAAGTCATTACCAGAAATACTTGCCTGAGGGCTGTTGCCCCCTCTCAGTGGTGGGTAAACAGATCCACAGCACACTGAATCCTTTGTAGTAGGAAGATGGGATACATGTCCACGGGTATTTTCAATTAGATTAATAACTACTTCAGTGACAGATTTCATTATCTTTACCAAGCAAATTAAAGCTCACATCATGGAAAAATAATTAGCAAATTCCTGACCGATGTTTCTTCCATCAAATCTATGCTTTCTATTTTAAAGTTAAGTACTGGGGTTAAGGAGACCTTTGTCCTTGTTAAAGATTTTGTTGCAGAGTAGTGTCTGAAGATCTGGTTCCTTGGTATGAAATGAAAAATAAGTAAAATTCATACGTGCAGATTTACAACTCAACCTCATTCAAACTCTTAAATATGGTGTTAGTTTTTAGAATACACATACAAGAAAAAGCCCTGTCAACTTATTGCTCCTCCTCATTAAGGACCTTAGCAGACAACCTGAAGGCTTAAAAATCATGACTATAGCGAGTTAAAATTTAAGACATCCTTATGTAAGGGAAACTGCTGACCATGATACTGATGGTAACTACCAATAGGACCTACATGATTTAGATGGCTAGTTATAATAATGCCTGGAGCTCCTTGATTTGAGATTTTGTAAAGATAATTTTAGTGCAGAAAAACTTTGGCACCATAGAGTCAGAATTATATAATTTACTATATGCAGTTATCTTGAGCATACTGTGGTGGATTGTAGGGCTCATAATCAGGGACCCTTCCTGGGGAGGGCAGGGGAGGGTTATATTTCTTACCCTGTTGAACTCAGGCAGGGCCATTTCAGTTTCCTGGGCCATCACAATGAACGATGCATGTCAGTCCCGGGCAGAAGCTTCATGAGGTAGAAGGAGGCTTGCCACATTGTTTTTCTGACTCACATGACTACCAGCAGCAATGTTCCAGATGGAGGTGACTCTGATCAGCCTGAGACTGGGAGCAGTAGCCGCTCTGATGGATTGTGTAAACAAGGAGTTAACCCTTGTTGAGAGATGTTGGAATAATTTGTTATTGTAGCATAGCAGCCTATCTCGACTAATATATACATGAGACAAAGTTTCATTACATGTACACGTCATAGGACAATAAGAATTTTCCAAAGCTTCTGCACCAAGGAAATGGGGGACCCCTTACCGTATGAGGTAAGAATTATTTCTGTCATGGGCTTAATATATTTTGGTTTGTTCCTGGTTTTTAATCCCCTTATTCTATAGCCTCTGCTGTTTTTGTTCAGTAGCTACCTGACCACTTGAGTAGTCATTAAAAGAATACTAGTTGCGTAGAACACTAATATTTTCATTGTTATAGCTCCAAGTTGCAGTTCATATTTTGAGTAGACTCTTTTCCAACTCTTCCTATAGCCCTAGTTAGCTCTGTTTTTATTTGTGTAGAATTTCTCTGCACCAGTTTTCTTCTTGCCTCCAAAGACTGCCCAAAACACTGTAGAAAGTAGAAATGTAATTATTTCTCCAGGTGTCTTTCTTCTTTATCTGTGTGGTGTTGCAATTTTCTTCTTTATCTGAAGACTTTCTGTATTTTGCCACGCGGAGCCATAGTACTGAGTAGGGAATTTTTCCTCTTTTTTTTTTTTTGATTAAAATTTTTCTAGGTTGACTTTAACCTGTGGAAGAATTTCTTCAATGATCAGAGTCATGGATACCATATTGCTTCCTGTATGAACGTTCTCCCTGCTTAAGCTTCTCAATATTCTTACTATTTAACATTTTGATGCTTACTATGCTAGGTTACACTTAGAGCACTAAATAATATGTCTAATAGGAATACTTCTCAAGTGAATTCAAAACTCAAAGGAGAAACATGGCCACTTAACAAATATTACCAGCTACTGTTTCTCAGATCTTTCTATTCTCAACCCACCCTCCACAGCTTTATTGAGGTACAACTGACAAATAAAAATTGTATATACACACACATTGTATGTGTGTATGTGTAAATGTATGTGTGTGTATAAAGAAAATGTGATACATATCTCTCCATTCTTTATCCATTCATCCATTGGTGGGAAGTTAGCTTGCTTTCATATCTTAGCTACTGTGAATAATCCTGCAGTGAACATGGCAGTGCAGATACCTCTTCAACATAGTGGTTTTCTTTTTCCTTCAGATTTATTCCCAGAAGTGGAACTGCTGAAACATATGGTCATTTCTATTTTTAATTTTTTGAGGAGCCTCCATATTGTTTTCCATATGCCTCTACCAATTTACGTTCCCACCAACAGCGCAAATGCGTTCCCTTTTCCCACATCTTTGCCAACACTTAAAATCTTTTTACATTTTGATAATGGCCATCCTAACAGGTGTGAGGTGATATCTCATTAAGATTTTGACTTTCATTTTCTCAGTGATTATTGATGTCAAGCATCTTTTCCTATATCTATTGGCCATTCATATATGTCTTCTTTGAAAAAATGTCTATTCAGGTCCTTTACCCATTTTTTAACTGGATTATTTGTTTCTTTTACTATTGAGTCGTATGAGTTTCTCATGTATTTTGGATATTAACCCCTTATGTGACATATGGCTTATTGCAAATGTTTTCTTCCATTCTTTAGGTTGCCTTTTCAATTTTTCTGATTTCCTTTGCCATGCAGAAACCTTTTAACTTGACATATCCTACTTGGTTATTTTCGCTTTTGTTGCCTGTGATTTAATCCAAAAAATCATTGCCAAGATCAGTGTCAAGGAGCTTTCCCCCTGTTGTTTTTTTCTAGGAGTTTTATGATTTCAGGGCTTACATTTGTCTCAAATCCATTTTGAGTTGATTTTTGTATATGGTGTAGTATACGGTCCAATTTCATTATTTCACAACTGGCTATACAATTTTCCCAACACCACTTATTGAATATACTGTCCTTTCCCCCTTGTGTGTTCTTGGTTCCTTTGTTGAAGATTAGTTGACTATATATGTGTGGATTTATTCCTGGGCTCTCTATTCTGTTCCACTGGTCTGTGTCTGTTTTTATCAGTACCTTACTGATTTGATTACTATAGCATTGTAATACAATTTAAAATCAGAAAGTGTGATGGCTCCAACTTTTGCTCTTCTTGCTCAAGATTGCTTTAGCTATCCAGTATTTTTGTGCTGCAATATGAATTTTAGGATTGTTTCTTAAAAATCTGTGAAAAAATCCATTGGAATTTTGATAGAGATTGCAATGAATCTGTAGATTGCTTTGGGTAGTATGAACATTTTAACAATGTTAATTCTTCTAATCCATAAACATGGATATCTTTCCATTTATTTGTGTTCTGTTCAATTTCTTTCATCATTGTCTTATAGTTTTCAGTGCATAGCTCTTTCACTTCTTTGGTTAAATTTTTCTTAAGTATTCCTTTTGATGCTACTGTAAATGGGATTGTTTCCTTAATTTATTTTTTGAATAGTTCTTTATTAGGGTATAGAAAGGCAACTGCTTTTTTAATGCTGATTTTGTATCCTGCAACCTTACTGAAATTGTTTATTAGTTCTAACAGGTCTTTTTTAGTAGCATCGTTAGGGTTTTCTGTATATATAAGACCATGTCATCAGCAAACAGACAATTTTACTGCTTCCTTTCCAATTGGAATGCATTTTATTTCTTTTTCTTGCTTTATTGCTCAGGATAGGACTTCTATTACTATATTGAATAGAGGTGGCAAGAGTAGGTATACTTTTTTATTTCTGATCTTAGGGAAAAAGCTTTCAGCTTTTCACTGTTAAGTATGACATTAGCAGTGAGCTTGCCATATATGGCCTTTATTGTGTCAAGGGAAATTGGTTCTATACCTAATGTGTTGAGAGTTTTTATCTTGAAAGCATATTGAGTTTTGTCAAATGCTTTTTCTACATCTATTGAGATGATCATGTAATTTTTATCCTTCATTTTCTTAATGTGATATATCACATTGATTGATTTGTGGATGTTGAACCATTTTTGCATCCAGGGATAAGCCCCATTTGATCATGGTGTATGAACCTTTAAGGTGCTGTTGAATATGGTTTGCTAGTATTTTGTTGAGAATTTTTTCATCAAAGTTCATCAAGGATATTGCCCTGTAGTTTTCTTTTCTTGTTGTGTCCATTTTTTTTTAACATCTTTATTGGAGTATAATTGCTTTACAATGGTGTGTTACTTTCTGCTTTATAACAAAGTGAATCAGTTATACATATACGTATGTTCTCATATCTAGTCCCTCTTGTGTCTCCCTCCCTCCCACCCTCCCTATCCCACCCCTCTAGGTGGTCACAAAGCACCGAGCTGTTCTCCCTGTGCTATGTGGCTGCTTCCCACTAGCTATCTATTTTATGTTTGGTAGTGTATATATGTCCATGACACTCTCTCACTTTGTCACAGATTACCCTTCACCCTCCCCATGTCCTCAAGTCCATTCTCTAGTAGGTCTGTGTCTTTATTCCCATGTTACCCCTAGGTTCTTCATGACATTTTTTTTCTTATGTTCCGTATATATGTGTTAGCATACAGTATTTGTCTTTCTCTTTCTGACTTACTTCACTCTGTATGACAGACTCTAGGTCCATCCACCTCACTACAAATAACTCAATTTCATTTCTTTTTATGGCTGAGTAATATTCCATTGTATATATGTGCCACATCTTCTTTATTCATTCATCCGATGATGGACACTTAGGTTGTTTCCATCTCCTGGCTATTGTAAATAGAGCTGCAGTGAACATTTTGGTACATGACTTTTTTTGAATTATGGTTTTCTCAGGGTGTATGCCCAGTAGTGGGAATGCTGGGTCATATGGTTGTTCTATTTGTAGTTTTTTAAGGAACCTCCATACTGCTCTCCATAGTGGCTGTACCAATTCCCACTCCCACCGGCAATGCAAGAGTGTTCCATTTTCTCCACACCCTCTCCAGCATTAATGGTTTCTAGATTTTTTGATGATGGCCATTCTGAACGGTGTGAGATGATATCTCACTGTAGTTTTTTTTTTTTTTTTTTTTTTTTTTTTTTTGTGGTATGCGGGCCTCTCACTGCTGTGGCCTCTCCCACTGTGGAGCACAGGCTCCGGATGCGCAGGCTCAGCGGCCATGGCTTATGGGTCCAGCCACTCCGTGGCGTGTGGGATCTTCCCGGACCGGGGCACGAACTCATGTCCCCTGCATCAGCAGGTGGACTCTCAACCACGGTGCCACCAGGGAAGCCCCTCATTGTAGTTTTGATTTGCATTTCTCTAATGATTAATGATGTTGAGCATTCTTTCATGTGTTTGTTGGCCATCTGTATATCTTCTTTGGAGAAATGTCTATTTAGGTCTTCTGCCCATTGTTGGATTGGGTTGTTTGTTTTTTTGTTATTGAGCTGCATGAGCTGCTTGTAAATTTTGGAGATTAATCCTTTGTCAGTTGCTTCATTTGCAAATATTTCCTCCCATTCTGAGGGTTGTCTTTTGGTCTTGTTTATGGTTTCCTTTGCTGTGCAAAAGCTTTGAAGTTTCATTAGGTCCCATTTGTTTATTTTTGTTTTTATTTCCATTTCTCTAGGAGGTGGGTCAAAAAGGATCTTGCTGTGATTTATGTCACAGAGTGTTCTGCCTGTTTTCCTCTAAGAATTTGATAGTTTCTGCTCTTACATTTAGGTCTTTAATCCATTATTTTTGTGTATGGTATCAGGGAGTGTTCTAATCTCATACTTTTACATGTACCTGTCCAGTTTTCCCAGCACCACTTATTGAAGAGGCTGTCCTTTCTCCACTGTACATTCCTGCCTCGTTTATCAAAGATGAGGTGACCATATGTGCGTGGGTTTATCGCCGGGCTTCTATCCTGTTCCATTGATCTATTTTTTTGTTATTGTGCCAGTACCATACTGTCTTGATTACTGTAGCTTTGTAGTATAGTCTGAAGTCAGGGAGCCTCATTCCTCCAGCTCCGTTTTTCCTCCTCAAGATGGCTTTGGCTATTCGGGGTCTTTTGTGTTTCCATACAAATTGTGAATTTTTTTCTTCTAGTTCTGTGAAAAATAGCAGTGGTAGTTTGATAGGGATTGCATTGAATCTGTAGATTGCTTTGGGTAGTAGAGTCATTTTCACAATGTTGATTCTTCCAATCCAAGAACATGGCATATTTCTCCATCTATTTGTATCATCTTTAATTTCTTTCATCAGTGTCTTATAATTTTCTGCATACAGGTCTTTTGTCTCCTTAGGTAGGTTTATTCCTAGATATTTAATTCTTTTTGTTGCAATGGTAAATGGGAGTGTTTTCTTGATTTCACTTTCAGATTTTTCATCATTAGTGTATTGGAATGCCAGAGATTTCTGTGCATTAATTTTGTATCCTGCTACTTTACTCAATTCATTGATTAGCTCTAGTAGTTTTCTGGTAACATCTTTAGGATTCTCTATGTATAGTATCATGTCATCTGCAAATGGTGACAGCTTTACTTCTTCTTTTCCAATTTGGATTCCTTTTATTTCCTTTTCTTCTCTGATTGCTGTGGCTAAAACTTCCAAAACTATGCTGAATAAGAGTGGTGAGAGTGGTCAACATTGTCTTCTTCCTGATCTTAGTGGAAATGGTTTCAGTTTTTCACCATTGAGGACGATGTTGGCCGTGGGTTTGTCATATATGGCCTTTATTATGTTGAGGAAAGTTCCCTCTATGCCTACTTTCTGCAGGGTTTTTATCATAAATGGGTGTTGAATTTTGTCGAAAGCTTTCTCTGCATATATGGAGGTGATCATATGGATTTTCTCCTTCAGTTTGTTAATATGGTGTATCATGTTGATTGGTTTGTATATATTGAAGAATCCGTGCATTCCTGGAATAAACCCCACTTGATCATGGTGTATGGTCCTTTTAATGTGCTGTTGGATTCTGTTTAGTATTTTGTTGAGGATTTTTGCATCTATGTTCATCAGTGATATTGGCTATTAGTTTTCTTTCTTTGTGACATCTTCGTCTGGTTTTGGTATCAGGGTGATGGTGGCCTCGTAGAATGAGTTTGGGAGTGTTCCTCCCTCTGCTATATTTTGGAAGAGTTTGAGAAGGATAGGTGTTAGCTCTTCTCTAAATGTTTGATAGAATTCGCCTGTGAAGCCATCTGGTCCTGGGCTTTTGTTTGTTGGAAGATTATTAATCACAGTTTCAATTTCAGTGCTTGTGATTGGTCTGCTCATATTTTCTGTTTCTTCCTGATTCAGTCTTGTCAGCTTGTGCATTTCTAAGAATTTGTCTATTTCTTCCAGGTTGTCCATTTTATTGGCATGGAGTTGCTTGTAGTAATCTCTCATGATCTTTTGTATTTCTACAGTGTCAGTTGTTACTTCTCCTTTTTCATTTCTAATTCTATGGATTTGAGTCTTCTCCCTTTTTTTCTTGATGTGTCTGGCTAATGGTTTATCTATTTTGTTTATCTTCTCAAAGAACCAGCTTTTAGTTTTATTGAACTTTGCTATCGTTTCCTTCATTACTTTTTCATTTTTTTCTGATCTGATCTTTATGATTTCTTTCCTTCTGCTAACATTCGGGTTTTTTTGTTCTGCTTTCTCTAATTGCTTTACGTGCAAGGTTAGGTTGTTTATTCGAGATGTTTCCTGTTTCTTAAGGTAGGATTGTATTACGATAAACTTCCCTCTTAGAACTGCTTTTGCTGGATCCCATTGGTTTTGGGTCGTTGTGTCTCCATTGTCATGTGTTTCTAGGTATTTTTTAATTTCCTCTTTGATTTCTTCAGTGATCACTTCGTTATTAAATAGTGTATTGTTTAGCCTCCGTGTGTTTGTATTTTTTACAGATCTTTTCCTGTAATTGATGTCTAGTCTCATAGCATTGTGGTCGGAAAAGATACTTGATACAATTTCAATTTTCTTAAATTTACCAAGGCTTCATTTGTGACCCAAGATATGATCTATCCTGGAGAATGTTCCATGAGCAATTGAGAAAAGTGTTTATTCTGTTGTTTTTGGATGGAATGTTTTATAAATATCAATTAAGTCCATCTTGTTTAATGTATCATTTAAAGCTTGTGTTTCCTTATTTATTTTCATTTTAGATGATCTGTCCATTGGTGAAAGTGGGGTGTTAATGTCCCCTACGATGAATGTGTTACTGTTGATTTCCCCTTTTATGGCTTTTAGTATTTTCCTTATGTATTGAGGTGCTCCTATGTTGGGTGCATAAATATTTACAATTGTTATATCTTCTTCTTGGATCGATCCCTTGACCATTATGTAGTGTCCTTCTTTGTCTCTTGTAATAGTCTTTATTTTAAAGTCTATTTTGTCTGATATGAGAGTTTCTACTCCAGCTTTCTTTTGGTTTCCATTTGCATGGGATACTTTTTCCATCCCCTCACTTTCAGTCCGTATGTGTCCCTATGTCTGAAGTGGGTCTCCTGTAGACAGAATATATATGGGTCTTGTTTTTGTATCCATTCAGCCAGTCTGTGTCTTTTGGTGAGAGCATTTAATCCATTTACATTTAAGCTAATTATCGATATGTGTGTTCCTATTCCCATTTTCTTAATTTTTTGGGGTTTGTTGTTGTAGGTCTTTTCCTTCTCTTGTGTTTCTTGCCAAGAGAAATTCCTTTAGCATTTGTTGTAAAGCTGGTTTGGTGGTGCTGAGCACTCTCAGCTTTTCCTTTTCTGTAAAGGTTGTAATTTCTCCATCAAATCTGAATGAGATCCTTGCTGGGTAGAGTAATCTTGGTTGCAGGTTTTTCTCCTTCATCGCTTTAAATATGTCCTGCCATTCCCTTCTGGCTTGCAAAGTTTGTGCTGAAATATCAGCTGTTAACCCTATGGGGATTCCCTTGTGTGTTATTTGTTGTTTTTCCCTTGCTGCTTTTAATATGTTTTCTTTGTATTTAATTTTTGATTGTTTGATTAATATGTGTCTTGGTGTGTTTCTCCTTGGATTTATCGTGTATGGGACTCTCTGTGCTTCCTGGACTTAACTATTTCCTTTCTCATATTAGGGAAGTTTTCAAGTATAATCTCTTCAAATATTTTCTCAGTCCCTTTCTTTTTCTCTTCTTCTTCTGGGACCACTATAATTGGAATGTTGGTGCATTTATTGTTGTCCCGGAGGTCTCTGAGACTGTCTTCAGTTCTTTTCATTCTTTTTTCTTTATTCTGCTGTGCAGTAGTTATTTCCACTATTTTATCTTCCAGGTCACTTATCCGTTCTTCTGCCTCAGTTATTCTGCTATTGCTCCCTTCTAGAGTATTTTTAATTTCATTTATTGTGTTGTTCATCATTGCTTGTTTCCTCTTTAGTTCTCTAGGTGCTTGTTAAATGTTTCTTGCATTTTCTCTATTCTATTTCCAAGATTTTGGATCATCCTTACTATCATTTTTCTGAATTCTTTTTCAGGTAGACTGCCTATTTCCTCTTCATTTGTTAGGTCTGGTGGGATTTTATCTTGCTCCTTTATCTGCTGTGTGTTTTTCTGTCTTCTCATTTTCCTTACCTTACTGTGTTTGGGGTCTCCTTTTTGCAGGCTGCAGGTTCTTAGTTCCCGTTGTTTTTGGTGTCTGGCCCCAGTGGCTAAGTTTGGTTCAGTGAGTTGTGTAGGCTTCCTGGTGGAGCGGACTGGTGCCTGTGTTCTGGTGGATGAGGCTGGATCTTGTCTTTCTGGTGGGCAGGTCCACGTCTGGTGGTGTGTTTTGCGGTGTTTGTGGACTTATTATGATTTTAGGCAGCCTCTCTGCTAATGGGTGAGGTTGTGTTCCTGTCTTGCTAGTTGTTTGGCATAGGGTGGCCAGCACTGTAGCTTGCTGGTCGTTGAGTGAAGCTGGGTATTGCTGTTGAGATGGAGATCTCTGGGAGATTTTCACCATTTGATATTACGTGGAGCTGGGAGGTCTCTTGTGGACCAGTATCCTGAAGTTGGATCTCCCGCGTCAGAGGGGCAGCACTGACTCCTGGCTGCAGCACCAAAGCCTTTCATCTACATGGCTGAGAATAAAAGGGAGAAAAAGTGGAAAGAAAGAGGATAAAATAAAATAAAGTAAAGTAAGATAAAATAAAATAAAGTTATTAAAATATAAAATAATTATTAAGAATAAAATTTTTTTAAGTAAAAAAACAAAACAGAACAAAACAAAAACGGACGGACAGAACCCTAGGACAAATGGTGAAAGCAAAGCTATACAGACAAAATCTCACACAGAAGGATACACATACACACTCACAAAAAGAGGAAAAGGGGAAAAAATAATATATCTTGCTGTCAAAGTCCACCTCCTCAATTTGGGATGATTTGTTGTCTATTCAGGTATTCCACCGACGCACGGTATATCAAGTTGATTGTGGAGATTTAATCCGCTGCTCCTGAGGCTGCTGGGAGAAATTTCCTTTCTCTTCTTTGTTTGCACAGCTCCCGGGGTTCAGCTTTGGATTTGGCCCCGCCTCTGCATGTAGGTCGACAGAGGGCGTCTGTTCTTAGCTCAGACAGGACGGGGTTAAAGGAACCGCTGATTTGGGGGCTCTGGCTCACTCAGACTGGGGGGAGGGAGGGGCACGGAGTGCGGGGCCAGCCTGCAGCGGTAGAGGCCAGCGGGACGTTGCACCAGCCTGAGGTGCACCGTGCGTTCTCCCGGGGAAGTTGTCCCTGTATCATGGGACCTTGGCAGTGGTGGGCTGCACAGGCTCCTGGGAGGGGAAGTGTGGATAGTGACCTGTGCTCACACACAGGCTTCTTCGTGGTGGCAGCAGCGGCATTAGCGTCTCATGTTTGTCTCTGGGGTCCGTGCTTTTAGCCGCGGCTCATGCCCATCTCTGGAGCTTCTTTAAGCAGCACTCTTAATCCCCTCTCCTCGTGCACCAGGAAACAAAGAAGCAGGAAAAAGTCTCTTGCCTATTCGGCAGTTCCAGACCTTTTCCCGGACTCCCTCCTGGCTAGCCTTGGTGCACTAGCCCCCTTCAGGCTGTGTTCACACCGCCAGTCCTTTCCCTGTGACCCAACCGAAGCCTGAGCCTCAGCTCCCAGCCCTCGCCCGCCCCGGCGGGTGAGCAGACAAGCCTCTTGGGCTGGTGAGTGCCGGTTGGCACTGATCCTCTGTGTGGGAATCTCTTCACTTTGCCCTTCACACCCCTGTCGCTGTGCTCTCCTCCGTTGCTCTGAAGCTCCCCCCTTCCGCCACCCACAGTCTCTGCCCGCGAAGGGGCTTCCTAGTGTGTGGAAACCTTTCCTCCTTCACAACTCCCTCCCACTGGTGCAGGTCCCGCCCCTATCCTTTTGTCTCTGTTTATTCTTTTTTCTTTTGCCCTACCCAGGTACGTGGGGGGTTTTCTTGCCTTTTGGGAGTTCTGAGGTCTTCTGCCAGCATTCAGTGGGTGTTCTGTAGGAGTTTTTCCATGTATAGATGTATTTCTGATGTATCTATGGGGAGGAAGGTGATCTCTGCGTCTTACTCTTCCGCCATCTTCCCCCCAGGCTTCTTTTGTTGTGTCCTTAATGTGGCTTTGGTATCAAAATAATCCTGGCCTTGTAAAATGAGTTTGGAAATGTTTCCTCCTCTTCAGTTTTTTGGAGGAGTTTGAGAAGAATTGGTGTTAATTCTTTAATGTTTGGTAGAATTCACCAGTGAAGCACTTGGGCCCTAGGGTTTTCTTTTTTGGGAGGTTTTTTGATTACTGATTCCAAATCCTTACTCATTACTGGTCTTTTTTGGATTTTTATTTCTTTATGATGTAGTTTTGGTAGGTTGTATATTTGTAGGAATTTATCCAATTGTTTTAGGTTATCCAGCCCATTGGCATGTAATTGTTCATAGTAACTCTCATGATCGTTTGTATTTGTGTAGTATTGGTTGTGGTGTTTCCTCTTTCATTTCTGATTTTATTTGAGTCTTCTGTCTTTTTTTTCTTAGTCTAACTAAAATTTGATTATTTTTTGTTTATCTTTTCAAAAAACAAACTCTTTTGTTGATCTTTTCTATCATCTTCCTAGTCTTTCATTTATTTCTGTTCTGATCTTCATTATATCATTCCTTGAAATAACTTTGGTCTTAGTTTGTTCTTTTTCTAGTTCCTTGAGGTAAAAAGTTAGACTATTTATTTGAGAACTTTCTTCTTTCTTAATGTAGGCATTTATCTCTACAAGGTTCTCTCATAGAACTGCTTTTATGGTGTCCCAAAAGTTTTGGTATGTGTTTTTTTGTTTTCAATTGTCTGAAGATATTTTTAAATTTATCTTTTTGTTTCTTCTTTGACTCATCAGTTGTTCAGTAACATGTTTTTTAATATCCACATATTTGATAATTTTCCAGTTTTCCTCCTTTTATTGATGCCTAGTTTCATATAATTGTGGTCAGAAAAGATGCTTGATATCATATCAGTCTTCTTAAATTTTTTAGGACATGTTTTGTAGCCTAACATATGATTTATCCTGGAGAATGTTCCATATGCAGGTGAGAAGAATGTGTATTCTTCTGCTGTTGTCTGATGATCTGCGTATGTCAATCGGTCCATTTAGGCATGCAATGTAGTTTAAATGCTATCTGGATAATCTATTCATAGTTGAAAGTGGGGGCATTTAAGTCTTCTACTATTATTATATTACTTTCTACTTCTCCTTTCTGATCTGTTAATATTTGATTTATATATTTAGATGCTCCTATATTGAGTGCATATATATTTACAACTTTTATAGCCTCTTGATGAATTGACCACTTTATCATTATATAATGACCTTCATTGTCTCTTGTTACAGTTTTTGACTTAAAGTCTATTTGTCTTGATATAAGTATAGCTACCCCTGTTCTCTTTTGTTTTCCATTTAAATGGAATATCTTTTTTCCATACCTTCACTTTCAGCCTATGTGTGTCCTTGAAGCTGAAGTGAGTCTCTTGTGGGTGATATATTGTTGGATATTGTTTTTTTAATCCATTCAGCCACTCTGTGTCTTTTGATTACAGAATTTAATCTCTTTTCATTTAAAGTAATTATTGGTAGATAGGACTTAGTATTAACATTTTGTTAATGTTTTCTGGCTATTTTGTAGTGCTGTTGTTCTTTTCTTCCTTTCTTGCTGTCTTCCTTTGTGATTTGATAACTATAGTGTTATGCTTTGATTCCTTTCTCTTTATCTTTTGTGTATCTACTGTAGATTTTTCCTTTGTGGTTACCATGAGGCTTTCATAAAACATCTTATATTTAACAGTCTCTTTTAAACTGATAGCAGCTTAACTTCAATCACATACAAAACCTGTACCCTTTTACTTTCTTTCCCCACATTTTATGTTTTAATGTCACTGTTCACATCTTTTTATGTTGTATTTCCATTAACAATAATTATTGTAGATAATTATTTTTAATGCTTTTGTCTTTTAACTTTTATTTTAGAGTTACAGGCAATTTACATACCATCCTTACAGTATCAGAGTATTCAGAATTTGACTATATATTAATCTTTACCAATGAGTTTTATACTTTCATAAGTTTTCATGTTATTAATTAGCATTTTTTCATTTCAACTTGAATAACTCCCTTTAGCATTTCTTGTAAGGCAGGTCTAGTGTTGATGAATTCTCTCAGCTTTTGTTTATCTGGGAAAGTCTTTCTGTCTCCTTCATTTGTAACAATAGCTTTGCAGGGTAAATTATTCTTGGTTGCCAGTTATTTTTCTTTCAGTATTTTGAATATATCATCCTACTCTCTCTTGCAAGGTTTCTGCTAAGAAATCTGCCTGAAGCCTTATGGGGAGTCCCTGTAAGTGATGATTCTCTTTTCTCTTGCTGCTTTCAAAATTTGCTCTTTGTCTTTGATTTAAGACAGTTTGATTATAATGTGCCTGGTGAAGTCTTTTTTTTGGGTTGAATCTGTTTGGGGACTTTTGAGCTTCATATACTTGAATATTCATATCTCTCCTCAGATTTGAGAGGTTTTCAGCCATTTTCACTTTAAATAAGTTTTCTGAGCCTTTCTCTTCTCCTCTGGGAGTCCCGTAATATGTATAGTATGAGACTGATGCGCTGCCCACTGCATCAAGAGGGCAGGTTATAATGTGTATAGTAGATGTTTTCATGATGTCTCCTAAACCCTGTAGCCTTCTTCACTCTTTCATTCTTTTTTCTTTTTTCTCCTGTGGGTAATTCCAAATAAATTGTCTTTGAGTTGAGAGAGTCTTTGTCTGCTTGATCAAGTCTGGTGTTGATGCTCTATTGCATTTTTCATTTCATTCACTGTATTCATAAGCTCTAGAATTTCTCTTTTTTATTTTCAATGATTTCTGTCCCTTGTTTAATTTCTAATTTTATTCATGTATTGTTTTCCTGTTTTCACTGAGTTGTCTGTGTTCTCTTGTAGCTTTCTCACCTATCTTTTTAAAAAATATATAGTCATATTTGTTTTATTTATAATTTTCACTTGATAATTGTGGGGAACACACAGACTTCCGATATTGAGGCTTGTGAGGATATGAGCAAAAAATATGGCAAAAATTTTTCATCATGTGTCATTCTCCTTTATCTGTTAGTACTTTGTCAATCATAATATGGTCATAACACCAAGGTCATTGTTAATATTCTTTAGCAAGCTTATATTTTTAATGTTTTTTCTTATTGACTCTGAGCTATCTTAAAACAATTATTTTAAATTCTTTGTCAGGCAATTTGTAGATCTCCGTTTCTTTGGGGTTGGTTACTAGAAAATTATTTTGTTCTTTTGGTATTGTCATGTTTCCTTGATTTTTCATGTTTCTTTGTCTTGTGTTGCTATATTTGCATTTGAAGAAGCAGTCATCTTCTCCTGTCTTTACTGACTTTGATAGAGAAATGCCTTTACCAGTAAGCCTGGATACGGATTCTAAGGCTCTCTCAGACCTTTTTTGTGGATGCAGCCATTCCATACCTCTTGTTCCCTCTTGCGGGAGGAGTTCTTAAGATTATGCCTTCTGTTGATCTTGCAAACCCAGACTGAGTGCTCAGATCCTCCCATTTAATTTCCTTAGGGCAATGCCATGAATTGTTCAAGTTTGTGTGCATTCTCCCAGACCCACAGTTAGGCTGGATTTTTGCATGTGTTTATGAACTGCCTGCAAATCCTTGCAGTTGCAGTTCATGGGGGTGCACACGGGGAGTCAGCCACAGGGAGGAGGGTGATAGGTTAGGGTGTGCTGAGCATTGGGTGCGCCTGTGGGCCAGTTCGGGTGGTCTGCAGGCAAGGCATCTCAGGTGTCCCATGGCAGGCTTCCTGATAGAGTCTACAAAACAGTTAGTAAGACCTGAAGCCTTTGATGAGTTCTGAGCCCTGGTTGCTATGCTCCCAGTCTCTTTCAACTCTTCAACTGTGCTCATCACCTCCATATTCTTGGTGGGTTGAGAAAGAAGTGGACTTGTTGGGCACCATCTTGCATGACTGGGGAAGCTGGCATCATTCACTGTGCTCTCACTTTCTCCTTTGGGAGAAATCACAGACTGGGGGCTCTCTCTTGGCACTGAGCTCTGCCCCCTTGGGGTAGGAGTGACATGGATGAAGCGAAACTGTTCTTCTTATCCTTTTCAATGCCTCTATTCTCATAATTTTCTCCAATGATGTGCTGAAATTTCTCTGCTGACTCTTGGACTCCCACAAAGGTACTCTTGTCTGTGGGTGGTTGTCAAGGTCTATGTTCCGTGGGGGCATGATGGTAGAAAACTCTCATTCCAGCATCTTACTGATGTCACTCCCCTCTATCCTCAACTTTGATTCTTATTCAAGGTTTAAAAGTTTATTCAGATTTTATAAAATTGGGGTCTCCATTTCTCCATACCGTCAGCTCAGAGAAGTGTGATTTGTGAAAGAGATTTTCTAATTTCAGAATATAGTTCTTTTACTACCCTTAACAAGCAGGCTTAGTCCTAGGGTATGATGATGGGTGACTGCTAGAATATCTTTGCTAAACTGACTTTTGATTAAGTGTTGAATGGTTCTGAATTGAGCATAACATTATTCACCAAAATGCATCCTAGAAAACATCAAAGGCAGGCATAAACTTTGGCTTTAGTACTAATTAAAGGCATCTGTTTCCCAGGTGTGAGGTGTTTATCTTTGAAAGGAGGGAGAGAGTAAAAGCAAAGAAGAAGCACCCTAGAGTACCAAGAAGCAATAAATGCTTGAGTGGATTCAGGAAAGTAGAAAAAAATAAGGGAGATAAAATAAGATGTTGTGGTGAAAATGAAGAGCTGGGAGAACTGCTCTAGTGTGCTTCTGTGCATGGTGCTGAACATAATACTAATGTGTGTGCCACATTGCCTGATTTTTTAATTCAGATTCTTCCATTTTCCCCTTATTTTTTGATTTTGTTTTTGTTTTTTGTCAGGTCCATATAACAGTATTGAGTTTGAAAAGTGTACTTTTCACTGCAACTTTTGAGCCCCAGGAGGGCTGATGCATCTCTGCACTTACCTGTACATTGCTGAATCTGTCTCTTCATTATTCATATTCAGCACTTACTTACAGGGAACCCTGGAAACAGGAAGCACAAATCTTATGCTTTCCTTTCCTAAAAGTTGAAGCAAATAGAAGCAGCATCATTTGGCATACAACAAAATAGTACCCGATTTGGGAGTGATTGCAAATATCTGTATATTTTCCCAGGTTTTCCTGAGGTGTTTTGCCCTAGTGTCAGGGAACATAATGTGATGGCAACAGTGGGTGATTTGGGAACTAGAGAACTGTGTCCTAGCCCTCATTCTGCCTGTTCCTAGCTGTGTGACTTTAGGAAATTCAGTTAGTCTCTCTAGTTGTTCGTTTCTTTATTCACAAAATAAAGATTTATGAAAATTGCCTTTAAGGTTTCTACCATGCTGGTTGTTTTTTCATAAAACTCATGATTCATTTCAATTCTTTAAAGCTTTTTTGGGTATTAACTATGCGCTAGGCACTTCAGATAAGACAAATATAAGATATTATGGTCTCAAATAGCTCATCATGGGCAATATGCAACAGAAGAGAAATATCTCAGAAGAGAAATGTCTCAGATACCCTGTATCTGTATGGAAAAGGGACGGATAAATCCTATCCTGGAGGATTAGGGAAGGTCTCTCTATAACGGTGACATCGGGGCACAATTGTGAAGGATAGATAAGTCACTATGCAGACCAGGAAGAGGCCATTTCATATCATTATGCAGCTCAAAAGTCTTCAGCCTGGATGTTTCCAAGCCTTCCAAGCTCTGGTAACCTCTTTACTTCAATATTGAACTCCATTCTCTGCAGAGGATCATCAAGCCCTTGACAGAAATGTGTGTGTGTGTGTGTGTGTGTTCATTAGGTAGGGGACATTTATTCTCTTTTAACCCATTCTACACTGAGAGATGCTTTGAAATTTTGCTGGCAGTAACCTTAGCTCTCAGAACCTGAAACTGTTGCCCTCAGCTACCTAGCACCACCTTTCCTCTTATTTCATCTCTCCAAACACCATGCACACAAGGTTATTAAGCACAAACAACTTTTACTGAAAGTTTGGGGAAAGTGGAGGACAATTATTGATAGCAGCGGAGGACAACTTTATAGTAAATGTTGTTGTAGAAATCTCTATTTCAGAGAACTTTTTAGGGCCTTGCTTTCAATTACAGGAGCTTCTCTCATCTCTCTTCACGTCTCTACTGTTTTCCCTGAGGGGGTCCCATATAAATCCCCAAATTCCTAACCCTGATTAGGCAGAGCAGTTCGGCTTCTCACTCTCACTCTGCTGTACCCAGGTAGCTTGACTTTCTTTACTAAAAGAACCCACTAAAGGGGCTTCCCTGGTGGCGCAGTGGTTGAGAGTCCGCTTGGCGATGCAGGGGACGCAGGTTCGTGCCCTGCTCTGGGAAGATCCCACGTGCCGCGGAGCGGCTGGGCCCGTGAGCCATGGCAGCTGAGCCTGCGCATCCGGAGCCTGTGCTCCGCAATGGGAGAGGCCACAACAGTGAGAGGCCTGCATACCGCCAAAAAAAAAAAAAAAAAAAAGCACCCCCTAAAACTTAGTGTTTTAACTAATCAGTAGAAATGAATTGGGGGCACATTTACCTCTGTGACTTATTGAAGTTAGAATCTCAAATAAAATTCACTTAAACCAGATAGATATCTTCCCTCTCATGTTAAAGTCTTACAGTGAGACAGTTCATGCTGTGGTGGCCCTGTTCCACAAAGTCTACAGAGACCCAGGCTCTTTCTATCTTATTGCTTCATTGACCATGACCTGTATTTTCAAGGTCACCCCATGATCCAGCATGGCACCTGAGCTCCAGCTGTTATAGCTGCATTCTAAGATGAAAAACTGAATAATAATGAGGCAATGGGAAGACATAGCTTTCTCTTAAGGAAGGTTTATGGAAGCTGCCATGCCATTAGCTCAAATTAGCTATTTATATCGCATTAGCTGGAATTTAGCCTGAGGGTCACACATCAGACATAGCTACAAGGGATAAAATAAAGCTACGGTTATTCTGGCCACATCCCCTGCTAAAACTTGAGCGTTTTATTGCTACAGACAGAAGAAGGAAGGGATATTCAGACATTTTAGTCACACTTTCTTTTTTATGATGCAGGAAGTGGAAAGTAAAGGCTCTAAGTAGCTTGTCGCTTGTCTTGATAGTGACTCTTTAATCCCGTTAACATGATTCTTTGTAGATCCTTCATTTCTCCAGATTCCTCTTAAAAGATAGATATCAAAACTAGGCACAGAGTTGTAATAAGAGCCTCACCAAATCCTTAATCTCTGTTTAGTCACTTGCCAAATAGGAGCCTTTTCTTTTACCATCATTGGTATTAGAGTCCATTTTTTTAAAGAGCATGAATGAATTTTCTGTTTTGACAGTCTTGTTTTTTCTTCTGTTGTTATTTTTGCATTGTGTGAGTTTAATACTCTTTTCTTTGAAGACTCTCTCATATATTCTTTTTTTAAATTTAATTTTGTACTGTTTCCCTTCAAGCTCATTTTAATGAGAGCATTAAATCTGGACAAGAGCTAAATTGTAAGGGGTTTAACAGAGTAAGTATCATAACAGCATTAATAAGGCCATTCTGTGAGAGCCTGCTGGTTATATTTGGTGTTCGCCTAGATATAATCATTCCTTCATTCTTTTATTCCTTCAAGAGATGTATATCACATGCCTTCATTTTGTGTTTGTGCTGAGCACTGTACCTGCCAGGGCCAGGACATTAAAAAATGTCAAGAGACATGGATCCTGATCTCATGGAACTTACTTTCTAGTGGAAGAGATATAATAACAAAGACGAAGATATTATTTGCCTCTTGTAATAGAAGCTCGAAAGAAATTAAAAAAAAAAGGGTTCTGCAATAGAGAGTAATGAGAGTGGAGGGCTACATTAGAGAGGATGATTTCAGCATAGGGCTTTTGAAATAGGTGGCATTGAAACTGAGGCTTGACGGATGAGATGAAGTCAATCATGGGAAGAATGTGGGGAAGAGCGATCCAAGCAGAAAGAATAGCAAATGCAAAGGGGAACAACTTGGGCCATTGGAGATGCTCATGCAGGACAGGGTGGATGGTGTGTGATGGTATGCCAGGAGGGTTAGTAAGCTCTGCTATGATGCTTGCTTTCAAAATGCAAATTTCTTTCAACATGATTGATAGGGAACAATTTGATCTTTACATGGATTTTACATTTGCTTATGTGTGGTTTTGCATGAGAGGAACATGAGGTAAATGCAGAAAACTGCACCCAGCTGAACCAAGCAGTGTCGGAATATACTAAACGCACATATGCATATACCTCAGACAGTTACCAGCTGCCTCAATTCACCATGTGTGTATGAGTCACACCCTTCCATCCATCTGGTATTATACCCTTTCCTCAGATTTCAGGTAACGCTCCTTCTACCACTTAATAATTCACAAGCTGCAACTCTTCTGGCATCCTCTTTTACAAGCAAACTTCTAGTCTTTCTAGGGTGAAGTGCGATATTTATTGTAGTATATATGTATTTCTTAACCATTTAAAATGTGTAATTAAAACTGTGCCACCATTTTTATTAAGTTCTTACCTTTATTTAATGTACCACTGATGACATTTCTGAGTGTTGTGACCCTATCCCCATGTTTTCCATAAACTCTGTGGCTTTTATTGCATGCTTTTTATTCTGTAGCACGTTTTAGGAATCCATGTGTTGCATTAGCAGAACCTATGTACTAGGGGAGGTTGGAATAGACGTGGGGCAGATCCTTATACATAGCCTTACACACTATGTAAAGAACTTTTATTTTTTTTCTGGTTGTAATGAGAAGCCTTCAAAAGTTTTTAAGCAGGAGTGTAGCATGATACGATTTGTTTGGTGGTATGGTTTATGGTAAGGACTGAGAGTTGAAGCCGCGAGACTAGTTGGGAGCCTGTTGTAATGTTTCAGGTGAAAGGTAATAGTGATGTAGACTGATGTAGGAGCACCAAAGTTGGAGAGGGGTGTTTGGAGTTCAGCTATGGTTTGCCTTGTAGGGATGCTTGTCAGCTCTTGCTTACGGCCAACACCAACTTCTAACATCCGGACTGCATCTTTGGCTTCAAACCTGTACAATCCGTGGTTAATGTGGCCCCATCTACGGATGGTAAAAAGAGACACCATCCATTTCTGAGGGAATCTAGGCCATTCTGTTGTTTCTCTGCTCCAGTACTAATTACTATACAATGCAAAGTCACTTTCAAGAAATGAGAGCGCCCTTGAAGGTATCTTTTGTACTCAAAAATGCTAATTTATTTTCATTAATTTCTATTCTTTTCTTTTAAGGTACACTTAGGATTAATAAAATAAATTACAAGACACAGTGACTTGAATCCTGCGATGCTTAAGGAATTAACTGAAACAAAAACCTTCTGAAAACTCTGAGAGGCTTGCCGAGAGGTCCATGATACCAGATGCCATAAACCAGACAGCATAAAATTCATATCTAGAAATACGAGAATAATAGGAGGATTAATTTTCAAAGTCTGAGAGGGATTACAGAGTAGTGGGGGAAAATCAAGATGACTCTTAAAAGAACAAATGTTGTCAAACTAATCTAACTTTTTTCCTACAACAGCATGAAAGTTATAAGGTAGCTCAGTGCTTATTGTCCTTTTGATTAGGCATTTGAATGGCATTTTCCTCAACAGTCTGGGCAAAGTGATTTTGAACATTTTCTCCCTGGGGGGTACCTGGAGCAGAGAGAGGCCTAGCTTCACAGAGTTCCTGATGAGTCCAATCATCAGGGGAGGGAGGGTTTAGTGCTGAGTAGATGGAGAGTAAAATGTCTCTATTGAGGATCCATTTTATGAGTAAAAGCGGGGCAGGCCAGTCTGATCATGAACATCTACAATTATTGAATATCATTAAGGTAGGAAGGAGTAGACACGGAGGCCACGACTGGGTCCTGTAACTCACCAGTCACTCTACTAGGTATATTGGGTTTTGAAGGCTGGGCCTAGGGTGTGAGTAGTGGGGAATAGGATGTCAAAGGCTGAAGACCCAGTGCTTCTTGGGTTTAGTCCATTATCCTCTGTCTGAAGGAGCAGGGAACACTGTCCTGGAGAATCAGATGTACAGAAAAGTTGGAACTGGGGATGATCTTGACATGCTTGTAAGGTAACTTTTGTTTTCCCCCAATGTAGTTGCAATTAATTAATCACTAACAAAGTCAGGCAGGATACAAACTACCTTAATGAATAAATAAAAGTCATTTGAAATTAGCAATATCCAATTATATACAAATAATTAAAGTACAAAGGTTTTTATAGCTGTTTGTACTCTACAACAGGGTAAAAGAAGGGTAAATACCGCTTCACTTATTCATCTCATCTTTTTCATTGTTCAAGTTTAAATTTGGAATTGTGATTATAAAACCGGCTTTAAATCATCCTTGGTGACAATATTATACAATTTGTAAAATGGGTATGTTTTTCATAAAACAAAAGCCTTTGGGGAATAAAATAAGTAACGATTGCAACTTATTAAACACATACTATCTGTTAGACCCTGTATTAAGCATTTTTTAAAAATTAATTTATTTACTTTTGGCTGCCTTGGGTCTTCGTTGCTGCATGCGGGCTTTCTCTAGTTGCGACGAGCGGGGGCTATTCTTCGTTGTGGTGCATGGGCTTCTCACTGCAGTGGCTTCTCTTGTTGCGGAGCACGGGCTCTAGGCGCGTGGGCTTCAGTAGCTGTGGCTCACAGGCTCTAGAGCACAGGCTCAGTAGTTGTGGTGCATGGGCTTAGCTGCTCCGCAGCATGTGAGATCCTCCTGGACCAGGGCTTGAACCCGTTTTCCCTGCATTGGCAGGCAGATTCTTAGCCGCTGCGCCACCAGGGAAGTCCCAGCATGTTTTATTCATTTTTTAATTTAATTTTTCTTCCCTAGTGTAGGGATTAGGAAACTGAGGCTCAGAGAGGCTCTATAACATACTCAAGGTATGTTGGGTTTTTTTTTTTTCCAACATTGGCTTTATTTGAAAGAACTACACTTGAGAAGGTACCATGTTTGAACAGCCACACTGTATCAGAGAACCCCAGAATGGGGTACTAAAAATAAACACCCCTCCCCAAAATACACACAAGTGCGCTCATGCACACACACACATGTGCATCCTCTCAGTCCAGAGTTAGGAAATGGTAATGCTAAATGAATTCTGTAATTAGTTCACTCCACCACTAAAAGAAAAAAAAAAAAGAAAGAAAAGAGGCCTCTTCTCTGAATACTGTGAACAATTTTGGAAGTGGTACCAACTATTCATCTCTTCCATTCTTCTGAGGACAAGATACTTTTAATATCTGGGAATTTTTTTTTTTCTTGGGGACAGAGGTAGCTTGAGTCAGATGTGATATTTATGGCTAGTTTTGAACTATGCTTTGGCTCTAATGCTTTCATATTTTCTGGGAGAATCAGAGGCTTACTGTTTGGTCTTAGGAGTTGCGTGAACCGTGGAGATGTGTAAGGGTAATGCTGTCTGTGGTCAGGTTCAGACCAGTCATAGTAATCAGCACACTGCATACCCTGTCCCACTAGCTCCTGTCCGTCACACCAGAGGAGACCCTGATTGGTCCATCTCCTGCAAGGCTGTTACAAGGAAGCAAGAGCTGCTTGCTGGCATTGTTATTTCCTGCCAAGATGCAGTAGAAGGAATAGGGGCAACAATTATTTGTTCAACTGTTTTATCTTTTTGCTAGAAACAGGATTTTGATTTTAAGGATTTGTTAACCCTTAGGAATAAAAATATTCTTTTAGGTAGGTCTTGCTGAATAATACAGAGGTATATTTTATTAATGATATTAAAATATATCAGATCTAAATATAGTCACTATGATTTTACTTCCAGCAGTATCTGCTACCTTCTCCCTGTCCTCAATCCTGGAGAGACTATCCTAACATAAGAGGCCATCTTCTTTTATTTTTCGTCATTCTACACTTATTAAGAGATTATGGTTACAAAGGGAGACTTAAGAATTCTCTTTCAAGTAGCAGAGCTGGGGTTTGAACTTGAGTGTAGCTAATATTGAAGTCCATGTTCTTAACCGTTATCCACGTCTACCTCCCAGCAAGATGACTATTCTTTAGGCTTAGATTTTAGATTTAAAACTAGGAGTTGAAGCTTTTATTCGCTGAATATTAGTAAAACCCAAACTGAACAACGTTATATGAATATCTATGCTTATAAAACCTTTATGTAAATTTATGATCATAGTGACACACATACACATACACACACATATATGTCAAATGCAGGGGTTCTATCCTGCCACTTCCTGCTAAGATAGAATGTGTATGTGTGTGTGGTGTGTGTGTGTGTGTGTGTGTGTGTGTGTGTGTGAGTTAGTTAACACTTCACCTGGTGGAAGTTTTTGAAAACAATAACATTTTATTTGTAAAAGTACAACTAGAAAGATTTGTTTAATGAATCAGAGATTGGTCTAAAGCTGAACATCTTTATAGCATTTTTCTAAGTACACTTGATATGAAAGCAAGGGAGCTTGTTTTTGTTGGAATCTCAAGATATGGGTTCTCATCTGGCAAAGTAGCCAACTGGCTGGATGACTTTGAGTGATCATCTTACCTTTATACAGGATGGTAAATTTTGAGAGTTAGATTAGAATGCTTCTAGAGTGACTTTGAGCTCTGAACATTCATACATTTGTGAAAATAATTATCTCTACCCTGAAACATATAAAGTTCTCTCTTTAACTGAAGAAACCTATTATGATATAAGCAAAAGTGAGGTGTAGTGACTTAACTGCCATGAAGGAGAATACCACACAGGCAACTTTGAAATGGCAGCACATTAGGGAAGTGATGTTTTTGATTGCATATGAGTTGGGGTCGGAAGTTCTTAGGGTAGAATATCAGAAGTGGGTGAATCTTTGAATTAATCAATTTCTGAAGGCAATTGTTGATGTCAGTGAGGGAAGGTTGTAGATGAATAAGGGAGTGTTATGTGAATCACAAGATGGTCTTGCTTGTAATTGTATAGCTAACGGGCTCAGTTGTTCTAGTTCTCACCTACCTACTGTATTAGTCTGGGTTCTCCAGAGAAAATGTGTGTGGTATATATTTTTATTATAAGGAACTGGCTCATGTGGTTATGGAGGCTCAGAAGTCCTAAGACCTGCAGGAGGCAAGCTCGAGACCCAGGAGAGCCAAAGGCATAAATTCCAGTCCTAGTCCGAGCCTGAAAACAGAAGACAGATACCCTCAGTCAGAGACAGCCGGAGAGAGAGAGAATTCTCCATTATTGCTCTTTTTTGTTCTATTCAGGTCTCCAATTGGATGAGGCCCACCCCACCCCTCCCACATTGGGAGGGCAATCTGCTTTACTCAGACTACCAATGCAAATGTTAATCTCATACAGAAATACTCTCATAAACACACCCAGAATGTTTAATTGGATATCTGGGCACCTGTGGCCCAGTTAAGTTGACACATAAAACTAAGCATCACACACACCATTTTGTAATGAACTGCACATTTCTCTGCGACTTTTTGGTGACATGAATTGTGACTTGCTAATAACTAACATTGCAACTATACAGTTGACCCTCCATATCTAGGGATGCATCCATTTATATAAGGGACTTGAGCATCTGCAGATTTTAGTATCTGTGGGGAGTAGGTAGCAGCTGTCCTGGAACCAAGCCCTCACAGATACCTAGGGATTACTGTATGTAGTATGTGCTTAATACATGTTTATTAAAGAGTGAATGAACAAATGAATGAAAAGAAGTTGAAAGAAGGCTCTGGTGTAGCTTAGATTGGGGCTGGGTGAGTGTGGAGCTTGGTGGAGGTTGAGGTTTTGCCTTATAGCAATTTCATTTCATTATCTTTTAAGGAAGGGAGAACCTTTCAAAATTGCTCCATTTAGTGTTGCTGATTTGAATAGGTGTGACATTCCAAAGTTGATATTCCTTAATAGCTGTGATTAGCATATCTGACTACTTCTCTGAATACTTCTGAAGCATTTTTCTTTTGTTTGAAGTTTCATTACAATGTAGACTGGTAGTTTGGAGAAGCCAGGCTAGAAGTTTTATTCTTATCCTTCTTGCTATTTGAAACATCATTGTATAAATGGATATCCCTGGCATGGGGTGTCCTTTCTTCCAAGGACAAGAACCAGTTCGAAGTTCCTATAATTGAGAAAACACAATTTGAAGTACAGTGTATGATTTTACAAAATCCTGGTAGAGGCCCCATAAGGAAACAGGTTCTACTCAAGATCTGCCCTTAAGCATAAATTGAGTTTAATTTGCTTGGCCAAGCTTTTCTTCATGCATACTACATAAGGAAACTTCAGCTCAGCTAGGACCTTGTCACAGTGCTCAATTAAAAGTCTGAATTAATAAAGCTGTCTTAATTGGTCCGACAGAACTAGCAATATGACCTCATTATCACCCAGCTACACCTTTTTGATCCTGGATTTAAATTTCCATAAAGGACAGAGAGGAACTAGCAAATTCTTGTTTTCTTAATAACATACCACACTCACAGTTATCACATTCAGTGCCTCACCTCACAACTTTATCTACCGATCTAGAGTATGTTCTGGAGCTAGTTAAATTAACTTAGCTATCAAAATGCTAAGCTTGATAGCTCATTTATCTTTCTGTCTCACAACTCGACATTACAATGCGATGGTGATTGATCTTGCATCTTCCAGGTACCATATAGTATAAAAACTAAGGGAAGATTAATTAAAATCTGTCTTACCCAGACAGGTTTTTAAATAAGTTTTAGATTTACACTATATATCAGCTGAAGCAGACAGAGATTCTAAGACCAGGAGCTCTGTAACACCAATTGGATTTTTCTTTTATGTAGAGTATATATGCAGTAGTCGTTCCTGATGACCATTATTATTCTTTCACATGTGCTGCATACCAAAATGAGGCAGAAAAACCCTTCCACAAATGTCCTCTACCTGCCTCCATCCCAATGTAGTGTAACGTATAGCACACACAGAAAATGTGTTGTTGCACAAGTATCTCACATGCACAGTCATCACTACTTAAAAATTTGTTCTGTATTTTTTTTTTTCTATGAATTTGAAAGTTTGAGAAATTGTGAGTATGGAGGAAAGTGATGTCTAAACCCAGCACTGGGAAAGAGGAAAAACTCAATTTCTGTCTCACATTTAAGGGAGAGTCTTTTAAGAAGTGGTGAAAGGTATCTTAAAATAATCATAATTGTAGCTACCACTGAGAGAATTGCTGTGTCACATAATTTATTTACATTATTTCCAATCTTTACAATAATTTAAAAAGGGTAACTATTATTGTGCCCATTTTACAGATGAGGGAACCGATGTCCCAAAGTGTTAAGTTCCATCACCAAAGCCTAGTGCTTAGTAATCAGCAGAGTTGGGATTTACATTACAGGTGGGTGGTTTACTTGGCTCCAAAGGCACCTGAACCATGCTGCCTTCCACCTCCCTGGAGCAGCAAATACACTCATACATTTTTTGTCTTAGGCTGTTCGGGCTGCTGCAGCAAAATATCAGAGACTGGGTAGCTTATAAACAAAGTTTTAAATTTATATCTCACAGTTCTGGAGGCTAGAAGTCCACGATCATGGTGCCAGCGTTGTTAGGGGAGGGTTCTCTTCTGGGCTGCATTCTTCTTGTTGTGTCCTCTCAAGGTGGAAGGGGCTAGGGATCTCTCTGGAGCCTCTTTTATAAGGGCACTAATCCATTCTTGAGGGCTCCACCCTCATGACCTAAGCACCTCCCAAAGGCCCCTCCTCATCTTTGGGAGTTAGGATTTCAACATATGAATTTAGGGGGCGACACAAACATTTGGACCATGGCCACACGATAGCGAATTTTTGAGAGCCAGTAGAATATTTGATTCATTGTAGGCTGCTCAAGCTTAAGCTCCCTTGTTTCTTCCATGGGATATGCTACATCTTCAAAGCAGCATCCCTCTGTAGTCAGCCAGGGAGTTCTTTATGGACTTTAGACCCCAAATTATTTAAGAGTTGTAATAGGTGAAATTCTCTGGTTCTCATTCAAATGTTATAAGTTCCTTGACAAGAAAATAACCAAGCCCTATTTTTTTTGACACTAAAAATGAATAGCTGAGCTGTCCTTACAAAGGTTTAAACGTGCAGTCCTAAGATTCTTACATATGAACTGTAAAGGAAACACAATTAACACTATCGGTCATCCCGCTCCCTTACAATCGTAAGCACTCACCATATACCTGGAATGATTATACTGACAACAGGTTTTCATTTTTCAGTTTAAGCCTTCTTCTCTAATTTTTAACCAGAGGGAAAGCAAAGGAAAATAAAGTTTAATGAACACATAGTGAGTAGTAAGCAATGTTCCCTATGGCCTAATTGTCAAGTATCTAACTGAATTCATCAGACATCTACTGAGTATCTTCTGAACATCAGGCTCTGTGCTAGGCACTTTGATGAACACAAAAATTTTTAAGATGCAGTTCTTTTCCTGGAGGATCTCCCAGTCTAGTAGGAGAATATGATTGTGTTGCAGGAAGGGGGCCCCCTTCCAGGGCCCGAGAGTGGGCTCTTGTCTAACACTCGGAAATGAATTGTCCGAGGGGACACGTGTGGACAAAGCAAGAGACTTTATTGGGAAGGGGCACTGGGACAGAGAGCAGCAGGGTAAGGGAACCCAGGAGGACTGCTCTGCCACATGGCTTGCAGTCTCAGATTTTATTGTAATGGGGTTAGTTTCCGGGTTGTCTCTGGCCACTCCTCTTGCTTGTGCCCATATTTGGTGATTCAGGTTCCTTCCTGGTGGCACATGCATCTCTCGGCCAAGATGGATTCCAGCGTGATGGATTCTGGGAGGTTGGTCATCTCCTCCCTCTTTTGGCCCCTCCCGGAATTCTCCTGGTTAGTTTTCCATGGCAGCACCATGTTCTTTACCAGGACCTCCTGTGTGAGAAACTCAGGCAAGCAGTTATTACCCTGCCTGACCGAGGCTGGTGGTTTCAGTCAAAGCTTCCCTAACAACCATGTCTGTACAAAAGCAAATAGGTAAAGTAATCACTCAAGGACATGATCTATGAGAAAATGGTTTTCTTCAGTAACCTGGACATTTGTCTCATTGGCTGATTCTTGAGTTAGAATTTGGATGAATATCCATTGGATAGTGAATCAATCCTGGCCCCTCCTCAGAGCAGGGTTTCACCTGAGGGACAGTGCTGGTCAATAGCCATGATGCAGCAGGGGAGCACGACAAATCGCAAGGTTTTTGTCTGGAGGTAGAAAAACAGTCCCTAAGTTCCCTGTATAGACAGAGGGATATGATAACATGTACAGTTTGGGAATCTTTGACCTTTGGGAGTTGAGAACAGTTCTAGCCCTCTGGGGTAGGCAGAATTCTAAAGATAATCCCCTGTCCCCACCCCCAAAAGACTTTTATCCCCTGGGTATTCAATCAAATACTAATCTAGATACTACAGTGAAGGGATTTTGCAGATGTAATTAAATCCCCAAGTTAGCTAACCTCAAAATACAGAGGTTATCTGGGTGGACCTTTATCAGATGAAACCTTAGAAAGTAGAAAGTTTTCTCTGGCTAGCAGCAGAAGAGGAAGTCAGAAAGATGTAAGCACCAGAGGGATTTGATGCACTGTTGCTGGCTTGAAGATGGGAGGAGCACGTGACAAGGAATGGAGGTGATCTTTAGAAGCTGTTAAGAGGCCCCTAGCTGACAACCAGCAAGAAGGTAGGGACATCAGTACCACGATCACGAGGAACTGGATTCTGCCAACAACAAGAATGAGATTGGAACTTGATTC
>NW_006774368.1:1136760-1136995 GCF_000442215.2 Lipotes vexillifer | reverse complement strand
TCCCTAGGTGGCTGTATAAGAGCCCAGCCTGACTGATACCTTGATTTCAGTCTTGCGATGCCCTGAGCAGAGAACCCAGTGGAGTCTGCCTGCATGTTTGAGGTACAGAGTTGTGAGCTAATAAATGAGTATGTTTTTTTTGTTTTTTGGGTTTTTTTTGCGGTACGCGGGCCTCTCACGGTTGCGGCCTCTCTCGCTGCGGAGCACAGGCTCCGGATGCGCAGGCTCAGCGGCC
>NW_006774368.1:1123894-1136647 GCF_000442215.2 Lipotes vexillifer | reverse complement strand
GCCGCTCCGCGGCAGGTGGGATCTTCCCAGACTGGGGCACGAACCCGCGTCCCCTGCATCGGCAGGCGGACTCTCAACCACTGCGCCACCAGGAAAGCCCAATGAGTATGGTTTTAAACTGCTAAGTTTGTGGTCATTTGTTACATAGCAATAGAAAACTGATATGCCATTAAAACCCATGGGAGTTCTCTGTCAAATACCTCTAAGCCAAGGAGACTTCAGAGCCTCTACACTCATTTATTCTCTGATAAATGGAAAAACTGAAGCCTTGTTTTATATGATAGTCAACACAGAGTAAAAGAAAGATCCTAAACTTTGGGGTCTCACAACCTGGATTCAAGTCCTGGCTCAACCCCTCCCAGTCTTGTTGGCTGTATCTGCAAAATAGGCTAATCCTCTTTCATTGAGCAGGAATCATGAAGATGAAATGAGATAATAATATGTGGAATATACTAAGTGCTCAATAACAGCTATCCTTAATGAGATTATTCAGTTTAATGACTGACTTTCAGCATCTCTTTTTGAATTGTGTAGCTTTGTGGAGAAGCTCGTCATCAAGATGCTGATAGCTAGAGACCTCCCTATCTTAACCTTCTCAGACATAATGGGAATAGGTGGCAAAGGGTAACTTTAAAATATCCCCCCAAAGCAGGAAAGGCAGTCCATTTCCCTGTTATTGAGGATACTTTGTGCAATTGATTTAATCTGGGTATTTACTAGGTGCTGGATGGTCAGGATCTGCTGTTGTTTCATTTTCTGAACTGAGGCCTGATTTAGTTTCCCAGTGGGTGATGATAAGGTTTTATTAAATGTGTATTCTAATAAAAATACACATTTAATTTTATGTGTATAAACATAAAATTTTATATTTATACACATATAAAGGAAAGAACTGTTTGTTGAATTATCATAATCAGTGAGTGTCAGTAGAATGTATCTCAGCACAGTTTGAAAACTGAAGAAAAATATAGCAGGAGAATTTTTATCTCTACCCTGGAAATTCCCTAAGCTGTCAGTGGGCCTCAAAGTGCTGTCCCTAGAACTTGTTCAGAATGTCAAACTTGGGCTCGACCCCAGGCCTGCTGAGTTAGAATTTTTGGAGGTAGGGCCCAGCAATCTGTGTTTTAAGTAGGCCTCTTTGTGATGCATCCCAGACTTAAGGGCCCCTGCCTTAAGAGATTGGGGTGACTCCTAGCATCTCCCAGAAATTTTAAGTGAAATTTTCATGTGTGCAAAATGATGAACACAACCACAGAGAATTAATGAGAAATATAATGAATGATCCAATTCTATGAGAGACTGAACACAATCTCAGTTGATGTGCCTCCTAAATTTTGCATGTGTATTAAAATTTTGTAAAATAAATCACTGTGTAAATGTATCCAGAAACTAGTTTTTTAAAGGAAGAAAAAATTAGGTGGCAAATTCTTTTGTAAAGTTAAAACTCTGATTTATCTGTTTTGTAAGCAGATTTTTATGTACTGAATTTTCTTAGGAGAAGGCAGATTGTATCTGGTAGTTTTATGCATTGGAAATGCTTCTGAAGAAATATTTGATTAGTTGACATGGGAGTCAGAATATGCTAGGTCATAGAAAACTGAGAAAAATTGCCATTTTTACTGTAAATGCTTTTAAAATGGAATTTGATACTTTTTCTATAGTTTAATTTCCCAAGCTTTTTTCTCCTCCCTTGAAAAATGTGGTACAAAGAAGGGTGAAACAGAGTGGTTTACTGGCAAGAATGTGGTCCAGTGTACTTGGCTCTCCCACTTACCAGCTATGTGACCTTGGGCAAGTTCGTTACTCCTGGAGGTGATCAGGTTGTGGTCAAGCTCTCTAGGCTAGTGTTTCTCAAACTGGAGAGCACATCAGTATCACTTGGCGAGCTGGTTGGAACACAGATTGTCTGGGGATGGGGTCTGTAGCAGTGGCCCTTTGCTGGTGTCACTGCTTTAGCTAATAGTCCAATTTTAGGTTGGGCTGGGGAGACTGACTGGTTGCTGTGTTCCATGACCCGCCTCTAGGAATATGGCAGGAGGACAAATCACCAACTGGCTTAAGGAGCCACTTACTAAGAAAATCCCTATGTTCAAGGGAGAGACTGTGCCTTTCTTCTGAACAAAAGCAGGTGATACTAGGAGGTATCTCTGTAATACTTTGTCCTTCAAGCTTCTATGGATGAAATGCATGCACAGTAACCTTTCCAGCACTATTGCAGTGCAAAAGGTTTGTGTCTTTAAACTATATATGAAATTGTTTCAACGAATCAATTGACAATGCTGTATAATACAACAGTTTCTTAAAAATGACATAAATTGTAATTTCCCATTTAAAATATTACTTTGAATTGGGAGCTTCTAATTTATTGAAATTAAATTACAAAGGAAAAAGCAGAGTAGAGTAAAGGTGTTTGCTCCAAGGTCAAAAGCAGGTTGGGTCATTAGGCATTCGTAATATAAAAACGTAAGCTCCTGTGACTAGGGTCCTAGCTGTGATCCCTTTCCTATCTCTCACAGGATAGTATCAAGTATCCTAATAAGAAATTATAATAGCTAACATTGACTGAGTGCTCATTGTGTACCAGGCACTGGTCTAAGCACTTTCCATTTACCAGTACATTTGATCTTCATAACAACTCTTTGATGTAGGTACTGGTCTTATTGCTGAGATGAGGAGGGTTGAGTTATTTGCCCAAGGTCAGGGAGTTGGTAAGTGACAGAGCCAGGGTTCAAACGCAGGGGGGCTTTCTTTTTTTTTTTTTTTTTTTTGCGGTACGTGGGCCTCTCACTGCTGTGGCCTCTCCCGTTGCAGAGCACAGGCTCCGGACGCGCAGGCTCAGCGGCCATGGCTCACGGGCCCAGCCGCTCCGCAGCATGTGGGATCCTCCCAGACCGGAGCATGAACCCGCATCCCCTGCATCGGCAGGCGGACTCTCAACCACTGTGCCACCAGGGAAGCCCAGGGGGTCTTTCTTGAGAGCCCACATTCTAAAGCTTGTGCTGTATCAGCTCTTGTAGCAGAATGATTTCTGCTCTGGTTTTCAGTCATCCGTATTTCTGTGACTTGGCCAGATAGATCCTCTTTGTCCAGGAGACCAGAGCACTTCACACACAGCCCCTCCTACTGGCCTGTGCCACACACAGACCTTCCCATTGCTCTCCCGTTGACCACCTAACCATGCCCAGCATCTGGACTGCTCTTGCAACATTATGTTCTTTAATTGACGTCTCCTTTTGCCTTGGAACTTTCTTCCAGCTTCTCTTGGGAAACTGTTTACCTCAAATCTGTGTGTAAACCAGGCCATCTGCCCCATGGGGTTCAGGGCAAATAAAATGGAGCCTTTATCTCCTGCCTGCCTCTGGGACCCCTGGAGCCTTCTCACTTTACTCTCACCCTTGCTCTTATCCAGTCCATCACTTCACTGTCTACCAGCTTCTCTCTGTTGTCTTAGCCCTGTTTCTACCTTCATGCTGGCCTCCTGGACTTGAAGATAAAAATCAGCTCCCCTCATTTGCCACTTAGTCCTTGGTAAAGACTTCATTTGAATTTACTTACTGAATCTTCTCCTTCTGAGCCACTTCAGGGAAATATCCACACCGGACCCAGTTCTGGCCAACTGTGGTCCCATGCAGGGGTTGGGAATGAGACAGATATTTAGAGTCTCATTTAAACAAAGTTGTTAAAAACTTAACCTCACCTCCTTCCTTCCCAGGTACACGAGCATTTCAGTAGTGGCTCTGCCATGGTCCATTGGTTTATTTCAGGCAGAAAACAGGCTGCAGGAAGTTCAAGCTGGAGGCAGGTTTCCTTCAATTCACACCTATTCTAATATGCGTAAGGCATGGCTAAGGCTGACTCTTAATACATTCTTTTAATTAAGGGAAAGTGGAAACAATCTAACATCACGATTTAAATGATGTTTTATTGAATTAATTTTTCCTGTAGGGATTCTCTGACAGATGGAAGAGATCTGGCCAAGCAGCAGCCTTTTCTGAAACCTTTCAAGTCAGGTGCTCACAAAACTTGGAAAAGGAAACCGATCGACAAATTGCATCCAAAGTTCCAATCTCCTTTGTTTGTTCAGGTCATTCAGGATATCATTATCACGTTAATGGAATTTTCTTATTTCTATTTGCAGATCCTTCTGTGTGCACATTGTATCTGATTTGAAAAGGAGGGGGAAGAAACCCTCCTTCATTTTCATCTTTTCTGAAAGCTTAGCTCACATGCTTGAGGTGTTGAGCCAATAGATTTATTGGCTATCATGAAAGAGATGCCTGTTACTTTTTCATTTCTCCTGCCTCTAATTCTTTGATTTCCATTTCTTTAATTCTTATTTTGTCAACTGATAGTAACTATCCATGTTCTGGTGTGAGGTGAAGCCAGAAGATCCTACAGGTCCCTGTAGTCAAAGTAAGATAGGAAGTGAAAGCTAAACCCTAAGAAAGAAAGTTGCAGAGTATTTGGGGATAACTCAGGCAAAAAAAAAGTCTTTATTTTTAACTGTATTTAAGTGTGTGCCTTCTCACTCCATCAAAGTAGTTAAATTGACTGTAAGGATAGTCCCAGGTTCACTGCAAAAGAACTTAATTCTTCATTTGATTTTACCGAGAGAGAACATTTTTATAGTGTTGTGATTCAGGGGTGATCATTTCATTCACAAATGGTGTGTTTTAGGCAGTAAACAAATATTATTTTCCAGACCCCAGAGATAAGTTTAGGCAAGGCTCAAATCATTTGGTGCTAAATTTGGGGCCCAGTTTCAAACAAGTTGGCAGCGTTTCTTTATGGTGCAATATGGCTGTGTATGAAGGTGGAAATTTTATCCTGTGCTAGCAATGATAAGTGGGAGCAACCGCCTTAACAAGAGTTGATCAAAGGTCCCAGTCAAATCCCATGTCTGCAGTCTTGGAAAATTACAGCTCATGTAACAGATCTTACAGAAAATCTTTTCATTTCTATGAATTTCACTAAATCAGAGAATTTCCTTGCTACTCTATTTGGTTTCCTTCCTCCCATAAGTAATTACTTTTTATTTTAAGTGACAGAATCACTTTAATTTTGCATTTTTTCATCTTTATATAGACCTTGGCAAAGATGAATCTGTCCAGAATATTCTGGGTACTTGGCTCCCATGTTTCAGATTTTAAATGGGATACAGTAGGCAGCTTGCCTTTCTCCTGCCTTCTAGGTTTATTTGAATATAAAATTATATAACAAAACAGTGTTTCCTTGCACTTCCTAGGTCCCTATCAAAGACAGAGAGAACTACCCTCCGAGTCGCTGTATATTCACCAGTGAACTCACCACTGCCCTGCTGGAGCTTAGGAAACCCTGATGCTGTGAGGAAGAAAGTCCATACAAAATTCATCCATGGCCAATTCCTCCTCTTGTCCATTTTCTTGATCTCCTCATATCTCTCCTCTCATTGCTTGCAGTCTCTTTCCTCTTTTCATTCTTACTTGATCCCCTCTTTGCTTTTCCTTTTTCAAAGCCAGCTTTTTTCTGTATATTTTTCTTTCCCCTTTAGGTTAGTGTTTCTTTTCTTTGTGCCCCAACTCTCATTGTCACGCCTCTGATTTGTTTACCCCTTTCTCTTAAAAAGGCACAGAGCTGCTTCTACTAGTGTGGTCTGGAGTGAACTGGATCGATTTTTTTTTTTTTTTTTTTTTTGCGGTACGCGGGCCTCTCACTGTTGTGGCCTCTCTCGTTGAGGAGCACAGGCTCTGGATGCGCAGGCTCAGTGGCCATGGCTCACCGGCCCAGCAACTCCACAGCATGTGGAATCTTCCCCGACCGGGGCACGAACCCGTGTCCCCTGCATCGGCAGGCGGACTCTCAACCACAGTGCCACCAGGGAAGCCCAAACTGGATCGATTTTAAGACTTCGGTTAAAATCAACTCCCATGCTCCCCCCCCGCCCCCCCCAAAAGGAGCAGATGAATCTGCTGTCATTTGACTAGTCTGGTTCTTTTGTGTGTGCACACTCATGTACTAAGGGTATGTGTGTGTGTATGAAATAGGAAACAAAGAGGGAATGTATAATGAGATTGATAACACCATATCCTTGGGACACCAAATAAATGGGTCAGAGCCCTCAGGGTAGTCACTGGCCCTAGTCTAATGTGTTTATTTTGCTCTTGGTGTAAATGGCAAGAGGAAAACCCTTCATCCTCTTCTCTGTACCTTCTCTGCTTTCATTTTAATCTATCTTCCTGCTCCTAATCAAGCCATTGAGATGCTTCACTTAAAAGCATGGGCTGAGCCTTTGGGTAATGCCCCAGTTTGTACACACTCTTGAAAATGCTAGAGGCAGAGAGTAATTGCCCTCCTTGGGCATCACGCTTAATGGCTTCACCCCTGAGGTGTTTTTTTGCTTTTGGGAGGTGACCCAACCCTAGAGAAACCATCACTTTCCTTCCCTTTTCCCTGACACCCCAATCTCTCTTTCACATACACATAGTTTCACTCTCTGTCCTTAACAGAATTTTAGAATTTGAAGGCAAAAATAGAGATAATTTAGAACTTCATTTTAGAAGTGAGGATATTGACTTATATAAAGGTGAAGTAATTTATTTAAGATTGCTCAGGAAATTGGTAACAATTACAGGGACTATGTTTTCCAATCTACTACTGAGACTCGTAATCTGACAATAACAATCATAATAGCAGCAACAACAACAATAATCACTGCTGTTAATTGATTATCTATAACTCCAGGCATTGTACAAGGTACGTTGCATCTTATTTGGTCCTCCTAGCAACCCTCTGTGGGGTAGGTTATTAGTTTTTGTCCAAATTTTATGGATAAGGGAGGCTCAGACAGAAATTCACTTCATAAATAAAAATAGGGCAAAGCTAAGTTGTAAATCTGTCTCTCTAATTCCAAAACTTGTGCCCTACATAGTGGGGTACTAGAGCCATCTTGTTCATTCGGTTCATGGGAGCTGATTTTTTATCATCTCTTCCCAAATCAGTGTTCAGTGATATCATGTTAATAGCTTGAAATCAGCCATGATAAAGTATTTACATCATGGAAATTGGCAAAGATAACAGACCAGGGCATGGTTTTTATTTGCTGGAGAGCTTAAAGTTGTTACCATTTACCAACACACCACTGCCTCTATTTATTTTTATAATATTGCCCTTTTGACAATGGAATGAGATTTTTTAAACATCATGACTCTCCTAGAAAATCTGGATCGTCTGATCACTATCATGCTGGTGGAAAAACCTAAAATAAAATTCAGATGTCTACACACTTCTCACTCACAAAAAGTGCTCTTTTTGTCATCTCTTGCTGGAATTTATTTTCTGTGGTAACCTTAAATCCACCAGCTGTGTGTTAGACAAGGAAGGAACAGAAACCCATTCAGTACAATGTAAGCTGATAAGAGAAAATCTACTGGGAAGATCCAGAGGCACTGGGGACATCCATCCCACAGAGGCCCACCGCAGGGAGTGTAGCCCCCTGTGGGAGTGGAAGGGCAGTCCCGAGCACCTTATCTCATTACTCCAGAACCTCCTGGGTTCCTGTCATTGCATGTCTCTCTACGTCCATGTCTGTAGACCAGTCTTTTCTGCTTTGGTGTGATGTCGCCAACACCCTGAATCATCTGGGTTCTCATTCCAGGCAGTCACAATTAGTCTCAGTGGTTTTGATCCATTTCCCACCTTCCGGGAGAGAAACACTTCCCAGACAAACATGGGTCAGTTGTGTAATCAGCTCAGGCAGGTGAAAACAGAACATGTTATAAGCAAGGCTGTGGAAAGGTAGGTTTCTCTAAGGAAAGAAGACAGGAGCGAAGAGGAAAGGATACTCATCTTTAGCAGACTTGGGATGGGGAGGGTACAAAATAAGGAGGAAGAAAGACTATGCTGTAAGCAATCTGAGGGGGGAATCTGGGTTTTACACATTTCTAAGTATCTGATACATTGCCTCACACTTGGCATTTAATAGGAAATAAGAGTTGAAAGGGAAGAAGTGGCACTCGTGGACAAGAATATATTTCTCCAAACTGTAAAAAAGAAAGCCAAAAAACGAAAAAACAAAACCCCAAAAACCTTTCAGTAAAGAGAAACGAAGAGTAGAAAATAGTCTATAAACAAAACCATTCTAGTGGTCAGTATAGATTGTTACCAATGAGATCTACCATGGATCCATCAAGGGGCTTATGGTGTCACTTCCAACATCCAAACGTGACCTTCCATTGGCGTCCAGTTCAACATGTCACATTTTCAAAGTCCCTCCCACATTGCTTTACCCCTTGCAAGGTTATGGCTAAAAGCAGAACCAGTGTAAAAATAATCATTTTGTGAAATTATATGCAAATAGGAGAAATCATACTCAAATGAAGGAAAATGGCCATGTTTTCCATAGTCAGTCTTTAGAAGACAGCCTTTAAAATAAGTGTTATACCATCCTTAACTTTTTGGGGGGTTAATGAGAAGCAAAATGTGTGCCCTCAGGATCAGGAGCTCTAGAGTTCAAATGATCAGTGCAATTGGAAAAATTTCTTGACCTGCATATTGGACTTAAAATCTCATAAGAAAGGATTTTATTTGTGCTGTTAGAATGTGAAGGCCTAAAGCCTTCACTTGTCCTGGTAACTACTGTGAAGATTAAAAATAATTGCACAAAAACCAATCTAAATTTTCCAAGATCAGGAAGAATGATGGTTTAGTCTGAGGGTTTGAGTTTATTTTATCCTCTTTCAGTGTCTGAATTTATTATTAATACTTTATCTTTAAAATGCTATAGATATAATATAATCAACTGTTAATTTGGGGAGGACTGATTATCCACACTGAGGTTTACTTGTAGCACATCTTGCTTTTCGCTTCCGTGCAACCTAACCTTTTCTGCTTAAGCAGCTCCTCTAGTGACATTATCACCATCTCACTAAGTTTATTCTTACATGGAATTGCAGCCTGCTAGGAACTGGAGGAGGTATGTTCTGGTTGACTTGTTTTAAGATAAAATAATCAATTGCTCTTGTCTTTCTAATTTCTCATTCCCTTTCTCTTCTTTTTTTCCCCACCTTTTCCTTGCCAGGTGTGAGACAGATGATAATGCAGCAGAGAATAAATAAGTGCCCCTGTAATCCAGCTGGTGCTTTTCTCCTGTGGCACCTCTGGTGCTGCATTTACCCGGCTACCAAGCGGGGTCCAAGAGAACTGAGTGGCAGGGAAAGGTGGGGACATATACTGCACTGATTTTTTTTTCCCCCCAGTGTGCACTGGAATGACCCTGCAAGGTGTTAAAATACTGAAATACGTTAGTAGTTGTTGATACATAGTCATTGGTTCAAGTCCCTTAGCATTGGTTCAAGTCCCTTTCCTCTCCCCTCATCTACTGCTCTGGCTTCTGGTGTTCCAACTCTGGAGTCTCCTGGACCTCCTCACCACCTGTAGGATTGATACTTGGCACAGAAGGGGGTCTTAGGACTTCTTTTAGTGCTTTTTAAAACCACTCTTTATATATATATATATATATATATATATATATATATATATATATATATCCTATGTGCAACCCACCCTAGTCCATATATATTTTTAGAAATTAGTCAAAAGTATAACCTCAGTAATATGCATGGTTTAGTGAAATATCTCTGCCTAGACCCTGCCCAGATCATCTCCTTCTTGTGTTTTGATTCTGACTTGGTCATCATTTCAGTTCGGGTGCTTTCCATTGCAAGTGACAGAATACCTAACACAAATGTATCTGCTTCACGTGATTAAACACCTAAAGGAAAGGATAAGGTGTGGCTTTTTAAAAAGCTATTTATTTATTTATTTGGCTGCCTCAGGTCTTAGTTACGGCACATGGGATCTTTGTTGCTGCATCTTTTTAGTTGCAGCATGCAGGATCTTTAGTTGTGGCATGCGGGATCTAGTTCCCTGACCAGAGATCGAACCCGGGCCTCTTGCATTGGGAGTGCAGTGTCTTAGCTACTGGCCTGCCAGGGAAGTCCCTAAGGTGTGGCTTGATCCAGGGCTCACATGGTATCACCAGGGCTTAGATTCTTTTTCTTGTTTTGGCCTCACTTCCTCAAGCCTGGCTTTGTGATGAGACCCTACCTGTTCTCAGGTTCACTACAGCAGCTCTCTCAGTCATCTCCAGAGAGAACGGGACTAGGAACATTCCTCTAATGTTCCCAGATTAATGTCTTAGAATTAATTGAGTCTTTTTGGCCCTTATTGACTTGCCCATCCCTGAACCAATCACTGTGGCTAAGGGAATGAGTATACTGATTTGCTTAACTTGGGTCACATGCTCCACTCCAGTATATGTGGTTGGAGTTGCTTTACTGAAAATACACAGACTGGGTCCGGGAGGCTGGATCGCCAAATGAAGGGGATTCTCACTTGTATCACCTGAGGGTGGTAGATGCTGACAGGAATGTGTCCTACAGTCAAATCATTGATTCACTTCTTTATTCTGTATTATTTATATCTTATCTCCAAATGGACAGTTCTTTGTATGGGTAGGTTTACTCCAACTGTAGAGAATTTTCATCCTCTCATGACCACTCGGAATTTAGGCCTTAATTGCAAAACTTCATAAACTACGTCTCGGTGTCCTTAATTTGCTACTGTGCATGTGGCACAATGGCAGAGACCTTGTCTGTCTGCTTCTCTGTTTTCTGCTCAGTAAATATTTACTGAAAAAAATAGAGGTTTCTTCTTCTTTGTTGCACTGAGGTGTGCCTCTTGTTACCCTGGAATGCTGCTGCTGCCTGGGTCCTCTGTTTCTGGGCTGCACTGGGAGGTGGTGATAGGACGAGTTTTATAAACAGGCTTGATATTTGGTAGGAAGAACACAATTCCAGGAACGGATAGTTGAAAAGCGTTCTCTTTAAGAGGAAATCACTGACTCTTTTACTTCCTGAATCTCAGATATAGCAGATATTCCTCTTTGTTGTAGTTCCTCTGGGGTCACTATTTAACTGCTCATCCCACTGACTGTGAGTTACTATCACCTGCGCTCTCAGATCCATTCGTAGAAGGAATAGCTTTGTAGTGGCACTGATGGTTTTCTGGACTTGAGGGCAGGAAGAAAATGGGACCTTGCACTTCTGAACCTATTGTCAGTAAATACCACTATATACAGGATTATATACAAGGTTTTCCTTGTCAGTCTTACGGTTTGATATAATTTTCTTCCATGTAGCAATCAGAGGGCAACAAAGGAGTACTGGACAAGGCTTGTGGTTTTCATCCATATGCTGGGAATTCATGGAGGTTTCTTTGATTTCCGATTGTGTAGCCCCACAATTGTCAACCCCAGGATGAGCCGCCAGGTGGCAAACTCCAAGGTCTCTTTTCTTGATGAGCAGCATCCCTTACCTTCACATGGCACATCATGGTTCACAAGACACTCACACACTACTGTGCTAGCTCCTTTGATCTTTATAACAGCCTTGTGAGGTAGACAGGGGCAGGGATTGTTTTGCTTATTTTACCAATAAGTAAATTAAGATTCAGGCAGAAGTTACATGATTTGCTGGAACTCCTCAAAGGTGTGCAGAACTAGATCCAACTCAGATTTCTAGACTCCTAGCCTAGTAGGTTTTCCATGGCATCGAACTTGGGTGCCTTATTTCTAGAGTTGATCTAAACTCCTGAAAGAAGCGCCCTATTGACATTCTCTTCGTAGCCCTAATGGCATCACACCTAGCTGTCTATGCATCTATTACTGGTGTCTCAGCTGCCAAACTAGAATTGGAGCAGCAGGAAGGTTCACCAGGAGGTTCTCTCTTGTTTGGTCCCAGAGAAAACGCACTTATGGCTTCTGCATCATGTCCACCTGCAATTCAAAGCCTGGCCACTGGTCATCTTCCATGCCTGTCATAAGTGCTTTTGTGCTCGTCTTTCCTCTCTTTGTGTGACTCTTAGGCCAGTTTGAATGAGAGAGATGTGTGACAATGCATTCTTCTACCCTCCACCTAATGGGATGCCCAGCTTATTGACATCCAGGGAGACAAGTTGATTCACTTATTTTCAAATTTTTTACCTTACATGCAAGTGTTTAAAAAATACATTACTGAAAATTTTAAAAATTGTCTTTCTTTTTCCTTATACATGTTTGTTAGAGTTTTAATAAACATGCATGCATGTTTGTATGAGACATTTTCCATTTAATTTTATAAGCATTTTTATACATTTCTACAGAGTCAGCGTTGAGCATCTCCTATGCGCTAGGTGCTAATCTAGTCTGTTTTCTATGGTCTGTTCAGTCAATGGACTATGATTTACTCAATCATTTATCTATAGGTGTATGTCCCCTCCCCATTTTTCCACTATTATAAATAGACGTGCAATGAATATATTTGGGTATACAGCTTTTTTTTTTTACATTTTTCTTAGGATTAATTTCAATAAGTGAAATTACTGGGTCAAAGAGTATGAATATTTTTATGGTCATTAGTACTTATTGCTAAATTGCTTTTCAGAAAGGCTGTTTAAATTTACAATGCTATCAGTATTTTAGGAAAAGAGCAATTTTACTGGACCCTCATCAGCACCTGATTTCATCATTTACAAAATGCTAAGGGCTTCCCTGTTGGCGCAGTGGTTGAGAGTCCGCCTGCTGATGCAGGGGACACGGGTTCGTGCCCCGGTCCGGGAAGATCCCACATGCCACGGAGCGGCTGGGCCCGTGAGCCATGGCCGCTAAGCCTGCGCGTCCGGAGCCTGTGCTCTGCAACAGGAGAGGCCACAACAGTGAGAGGCCCGCGTACCACAAAA
>NW_006774368.1:1100745-1123819 GCF_000442215.2 Lipotes vexillifer | reverse complement strand
CGGCCCAAAAAAAAAAAAAAAAAAAAAAAAAATGCTAAGAGGCCGAAAAATGGTACTGTGATTTTTTTTTAAACTTGTATTTTGTTGCTTAAATTGGGAAAGGTGAACATTTTTGCAAATTGTGTTTTCTAGTTTTATTTGAGAGTTGTCTGTTTTCTTTTAGGACAATGGATTTATGAATTGTGTCACTGCATGTCAGATAACCACAGCAGCCAAGTTCGTGAAGGGGACAAGCCCTCCCGTGTTACAATATTGGTTCCTTCCCTGTCCTTCCCCTGTTGTAGGCTAATAGGACACTGACATTTGTTGCATCTATTTCCAGAAAGATGTCAGTCATCTCCTTTCCCTCTGCTTTGATAAAACAGCTGTGAAGGAGCCAGGAAACCAGTGTGCAGGAACTGCCGCAGAAAAAACCCCAGAGTGGCAGGAAGTTACCCTAATAGGGTGAAAATTAAGAAATGACTCTTGGCACAGCTTGTTTCCAGGCTACAGGTGGTACTTTCACGCCTTAGCAATTATTCTCTTAGAATCAATTTGGTGGCTCTTTAAAAAATATTAGATTTGAACCTGAAGGGGGTTAAAGCGAAAAGGATAGGAGCTTGGAAAATATTTAATTTTGTTTAATGAAGACATTATTCTCATCTTCCCCATTGAGTTGAAAAGGCAGTTCTTTGAAACTTTTTCTTGGTCTTTACTATTTTGTGCAAAATCATCTCATTTTAGGTTATACATTTTGGGGCTCAGGTAGGCGGTAGACACCTGCACAAGGAAAGGACTAAAGCCTTTTTATTTGCAGAAAAAATATCGGGGACATCAAGCCACCGTTTGTTGGTGGTGTTTGATGGTGGTCCTGGGGTTGGGAGGTGGAGTGGAGGATGCTGAATGGCTACTGCTTCAAAAGTTGAGGGGCAGGTGTGTTTGCATCCACCTGCTTCTGTGTCAGGAGTGCAGAGCCTGAGTCTCTTAATACTTTCTCTCCTCATCCCCCGATCACTTTCTTATATGTCTACCATTGTGACTTACAGAGAAAGGGCTCCTCAGTTGTGTCTATTTCATTTCCCTCTTTTTGCTTTGGGTAGGTCTTGGATTGATTGACAGGAATCTGGCAGACACTGAAAAAATATTATTCTCTTGAATGGAAAGTAGTCAATATTTATTTGTTTGTTATATCATTTATTCTCTGCACCTTTTTGGCAGATAATAACTCTGAGAAGTTAACAATGGAATCATCTTTCCTTTAGTTTCAAAGGATGTGACCTGTGTTTGGTTGCTAAAGGTATAGATATCTCATGGAAGATAGTTATCGTGGAAACTAGACAAGTGAACTCTTTGAGGCAGGTCGTGCCTTGCTTATGTCTGTGAGTCTTCATTCATGGCACAGAAGAGATACTCGGTACCTGGTTATTGAGCTGAAGTCAGCACCTCGAAAGGCATCTCTTTCATTCCCTGAAGCTTCACTATGAGGATAAGTGGACAGTTATTAAGGTACTCAGTAGGCCTAATTTGATTTTAATAAATTCATAGAAATGCTGTCCATTCATAACATCATCAATTTCAGCCTTTGAAGAGGTCTTGGAGTTCAGTTCCTCTAAACTTGCCTTCAGAACTGAGCTAAAAAGAGTCTCAAAATCAAGAAACAATGGGTAAAACTAATAAGATGGGATTTAATAGGGATTCAGTCAACATTCTATTAAATTTTTTTGAATGTGTCCTGTGTGAAAAGCTAGTTGAGAATGAGTTTGTAACAATGCATAAGACCCAGTCCTTGGTGTTGGTTTCTTAAGAAATAATAGGGGTAGATATAGACTGACTTCAATATTACAAAAGAAAAAATTAATTACACTTATTTATGCATTTATTCATATACTCATTATATGATTCACTCACTGACAAAGTCAGTTGAGCATATAGTGTGACAGGCACAGTAGATAATGGAGAAGACCAGTAGAAAAGAACTGGGGACTTTAATCAACCAATGTGGCTTGAATGCTTCCAGTGATGGGCTGCTCTTTACCTCCCAGAGTGAGCCATACATTTTAAAACAGCTCCCTAAAAATTCTTATTAAATATTAACTTTTATACACTGGTCCTAATTCTACCATATGAAAAATTATGGAAAAATTGTAATTCCTTTTTACATTATAATCCTGCAAATAATTGTCTGGAGCCCCTGCTTATCTTTAAAAACTTAATTTGAACATCATCTCCTCTGTGAAGTCTCTGTGAAGCTTCCCAGGAATTGTTTCTTCTCCCTTATTACTACAGGCAAGTAGTTCTAAAACTTACTGTGTATTAGAACATCCTAGGGAATAATTAAAAATATAGATTCTAGAGCTACACTCCAGTATATTAATGAAGCTCCCCAGAAAATCCCGAGGCAGGTGGTTCACAAGCTAACCTAAAGGTTAACTATTGTATAGAGGAGATGAACTTGCATTATGGGGCACCTACTGCGTGCTTTAGGGTGCCCTTGTTTGGTTATCATATCTATGCATTTTTATTGTTTGTAAACATCTCCATTATCACTTATTGAATTGTAATTTAACTATTTCATTATCTATCTACATTCCCCACATACTGGAAAGTTTTCATTCATTTTGGATATTCCCTAGGATTTACCACAGTGCGTTGTCCCTGATGGGGTCTCCATTAGTGACTGTCCAATGAATGAATGAGCGGAGGTCAGAAAAAAGCTTAACATGAACATTTGTACCACACTCTAAGGTAGGAAAACTAAACCAAGATTTTCAGAAAGGCTCCAGGTTATGCCTTCAATACTGCATCCAGGCCGAAGTGCTAGAGGGACTAGTGTATCACCCTAGGAGTTGAGGAGCTTAGCTAATAGTCACAGCTTGGCCACCACATCACTGCTGGGGCCCAAGCGTTCTCCTTTGTAAAGATAAGGTACTTGCCTATATAATCTGTTGGCTTCCTTCTAGCACTGCAGTGTACTTACAGTTTCTGATGTGATATCAGCCCCTGGACCAGGATAAAGGGGAGGATGATTGAGAGAAGCTCTTCGCAGGGTATTGGTAAGATACTGGCCACTGTGTCTGGTGGTCTTATATTGCAGCTGGAGGAGTGAAGTGTATTCAAAAACTCTTCTCTCTCCCCTTATTCAAGAAGAGGGAGTGAGAGGCAGAAGATGGATTGGTCAACTAAATCAGGTCCTTTTGAGATCTTTAGGTCTTCTTTTTCATCTGCTGGTCATCAGATAAATAAAGATTCACTAAAGATTTCATTGAAGGGACGGCGAGGCCCTTCATTTCAGAGACTTGCTTTGAGTGGTTTGAAATAGTTACCACCTAATGCCTCTACTATATTCCTGGAGCCCTGAGTGGCTGTTTAACATTCAAACTGCATGGAGCCAGTGAGAGCTCCCAACAGAGAAGGGAATTAACTGTTTGGTGTATTTTAATAAGTGAGTGAGCAAAGATCATGTGAATCGATTATCAATTTGGCTAACTTTCTTCAGAGCTAGTGTAGAAGAATTAAATGCAAACAGACGGCGTGTTTACCAAAGAGGAATATACACCTTGAAGTGGGTATTAGGATTCTTGAATGTGATTTTTGTAATGCACTGGAGCTTTTTATCCCCTTTCCTTATTTCTCTCAAGAACATGTTTTGGAATTGAAGGTGGAAATCATTTAAAAAATCTGATTAGATACAGGACTAGCATACAGAGGACCTTTTCCTCTACTGGGTACATTTGAGACCATCCCAGTATCTTCTTGTTAGTCCAGAGGTTACTGCCAGAGCCACCAACTCTAGGGATGCTTGAGGATGACACTAAGTTTGTACTGACACTGGGTGGGGTGCCTACCCTTAAGACTGATCCTATCTATTCCATTGCACTTGCTTGAGGAAGATTGGCAAAGACGTGGAACCAAAAAGCTGACTTGAACTAATTTTACCTCTGGGATGTTCACTGTTTGATAATAACTGGAAAAGAAAACTTAGAAGGAGCTTTGACTCTAGTTCTTCCCTCTTCTTTTATGTTCTCTGTCCTCATTCTTTGCTTGCTAACAGGGAAGTACAGCTGTTTATATATTCATGGCTGGTGAACATTGTTCCTCTGAGAAGGCAGCTTGGGGAGAGAGAGACACTGGACTTGTGAGAAAGGAAGGGACCAAGCCCTTGGCCAACCAGTTTCCTGAACCGGCATCTTCCTCTGTTCCCCCTTTCTCCTTGGGGACGTGTCTGATGGCACCCAACACAGATGTGTGTTATCCTGTCTACTAACTGCAGTTCTCTGAGCACAGTGCCAGGTACATGGTAGCTACTGAGTCATTGCTGTTGAATGACTGAATGAGTAACCTCGTACGACTATGAAGTGATAAACATCCTTTTTCAAAGTTTTTGACTGTTGGACCTTTCCAGGTACTCCTAAATTTCTGAGCTCTGTCGTCAGGTGTCAGCTTTCAAGAGTCTGTGCAGTTGAATTTTAAAAGTCCAAAGATCTCATGTTTTATTTCATTATTACTGGGTCAAGTAAACTGGAAGACCAGAAGCTCACTGGGCTCAAGGAAGAGATGCTGATCTTAATAAAACATGAGAATTGAAGTGACAGTGACATGTTACATTGTTTATATTTTCAAGATGTAAATATAGATCACCCAAAGCAGCCAATTCATAGTAAAGTGATGAAAGATCAACGAGGAGTTTGGAAAAAGAAGGGAGAACTGTTGTATTTTTACTGATTAGTGAAGTACTAGAGGTCCCACGCAGGGCTGGCTCTGGCTGGTGGAAAGGGTCAGGGTTCGGCGTCCTTGATGGTTGTGAGGGCATATCCTCTGCTGCTGCTGGGGCCCCTCCCCTCAGGTCTCCCAGGTTGGCACGCTAAGACCCGGAGACTTGGCTCCCATTTCCTGGCTCTTTCCCACCCCACATGTCATACTCACCAGACTTGTGCCTGCCTGACTAGGGCTTGCTTGGTTGACCAAATTGCTTATATTTGATGAATTAAACTGTAGTAAGACCTGAAGTTTTGGTATTTTACTTTCTAGGGTTATTTGCACTTTAACTGGGCATGCATGGACTCTTGGTTTACCTCAAGGAAATAAATTATTGATGCTTGAATTTCCAACCAGGCAAGTAGGTGAGGTAGATATTTTTCTCAGGTTTACGTTCTGGTGTCAGCCCTCAAATCATGTGACTGGACATAGCACATTTCTGTGCCTTCCTCTTTTCTCTTCTGCTGCTTCTTCTGTATCCTTTCCTTCTTCTTCCTCCTTCTATTCCCTTTTTTCTTCAAATTTTTCTTTTTAAAGATCTGGGTAGACCCTGGAGTCAGAAGCTATACTCAGTATTGCCTTGTGGTTAAAGGAAAAGCTTTCGGAGTGGCCTTGGTCTTAGAACTAGACTGGAAGATGGTGGTAGTTGTGAGCAAGTTGGCAGAAAGGAACTCTGAGACTGAATGCTTTGGGCTGTGGATGTGGCTCTTCTACATTGCCGCCTCCTTTGGGAGGTAAGTTGAAAATGCCCTTGGAGTTTTCTGCTTCCTAACATGGAGGGTTATTATGTGGGAGATTTGGGTCACTGTGTCTCTCCTCTGTGGAAGACAGAATCAGAAGAATAAGGTTAAGTGCAGCAGTAGACATAAGATAAGCATAGAAGGAAAGCCTCATGATTGGTAAGATTTGAAAAAAAATGATTGTGAGTGGTAGTAATAGCATAACGATTTCAGTAGCTGTTTACAAAGAATCTCCTTCATTATCTATGGTTACATAAAATTATGACTGGAAGGCAGGGAATTTGGTTGGCATTGGAAAACTTTAGAGGCCCAAGTCACTTCACTGATGTTATTATTTCTACTAATCAGTGAATGGCATAGTCTAGATCTATACCTTTCAATACAGTAACCACTAGCTGCACTGGTTGCTGAGCATGTGAAATGTGGCTAGCCCAAACTGAAATGCATTATAGGTATAAAATACACACTGGGTTTTGAAGGCTTTGTTAAAAAAAAAAAAGGAACGTCAAATATATTGTTTTGTTTAATATGAATTATAATATTTTTGACATATTGGGTTAAAAAAAGATATTGTTAAAATTATTTTCAATTGTTTCTTTTCCTTTTTTTCAATGTAGTTACTAGAAAATTTAAAATTACATATGTGGCTCACATTTGTGGCAGGTGTTGTATTTCTGTTGGACAGGACTGATGTGAATCCTACACTTTCAGTGCACAGATTTACTTTAAACATTGAAAAGACATTAAGTCATATTTTATATTCATCCATTTTGCTGGGTGAGTTTCATCATTACCCCCAAAGTTTGCTTTGTTATCTGTACAAGAGCTCTGGTGACAGGCCTCTTGGATGTCATTTCTTGGAAATGTCTGGAGACACAGCACCTACTGGGTGTGCATTTTAGGTATTTGCTCAGGAGGATTTGATGGGGATCTCCTTCCTCTAGGGAGTGGCATAGAAACTTTGAAAGACAAGTTTTTGTCTGTGGATAAAATCTTATTTTTTTGGAAGAGAGCATCATATTTTGCATTCTACAAGAAAAATTACGTGTTTAATGAAAATGTTAAGAATTCCTTGGATTACCAGTGAAGGATGAGAGAGTCTCACCTTGGGACAGCTGAGATCCTCATTTCTATTCAAGATTTCTTCTCTGCTATGGGTCATTAGAATTATTACCTGCCTAGATAGCCAATTAGGCTATAAGAGCTATGCTGTAATCTCTGTGTATTACTTAAGATTGGATTTGGCTGAAGGAAACAATAAAACCCAACAAATAGAGGCTTTAAAAAGATAGAAGCTTACGTCATCTCTCCTGTATAAAACGTGGTGGTATGAGTCCCGAGGTGCTGCAGTGGCTTTGTTCCACTCTGTCCCCAGGGACCTAGGCTCCTTTTAGCTCCTACTCCGCCATCCCTTGTGTGGCTCTCTTTCTCCTGCTCCCAGATGACATCCTCCACATTCCAGAAGGTGGAGAAGGGAAAGGAACAGAAGAGAAGAGGGGCAGAGTTTGTGCAATAATTGTTCCTTAAAGTTTCAAAAACTGCCACACAACAAATGTACTTACATCTTATTGGCCAGACTTTGGCCTGAGTGGCTGTATGCTGGGCTAAAAGTCCTGTGGTTATGAAAGAAAGACAGAGTGGCTATTGTGGAACAAGTACTAGTCTTTGCACCTTGTGTTGTTATCCATGATAAGCATTCCTTTATTACAAATTACGTAGTTTATTACCCCAGAGCTCTGCTGCATAGTTACCTCGTATAGCTCCGTGTAGGAAAGCAGGAAAGCCTGTTTCATGTTTGGCCCTAATCCTTAAGAAAAGCCAGGTTATTTCTGGAGAATATCTGTCATATGTGATAAAATAATTACAACAACACTTTACATTTGGGGACGGATGGGGCTGCTAACCTGTGAACCTGATTTTGTGCACTTAGGATACCAGGATCTTGAGGATAATAGTCCATTGGGGCTGACAGGGTTCCTATGAATATTTAGAGGGGGTTCTTTACCATGGGAATTAATGAATATAGCAAAAGAATTTTCTGAGCATGCCTGAACTCACCCTTCAGAACGAGAAATAAATGACTTTGGCGTGGTTACTTGCTTAAGCCTAGGCCAGGTAAGCCTGGGGACAGCTACCAGAATGATGGGACCAGTGTGCTATATGCCTTCTATTTTCATGGAGGTTTGAGGGTCTGAGAAAAGGAATATGTGTGTGTCCATCCCTGCTGTCAGTGCTTTGTTCCTTGTTCACCAACTAAGGGTGTCATGTTGCTACTAGGAAGAAGACCCATAGCAGAGGTCACCAAGGTTTTAGCGGAACTTTATTTTTTGTTTATATTTGATTTCCTGGAGCAATTGCTTTTCTGTATATACTGGTTGCTGTACACAAAGTTTCCCATAATTCCATAGCATTTCCAAAATTCGGACTTTCTTTTCAATGGGAGTAAACCCAGGAGTTTCCTTTCTCCAGCTTCATCCAAAAGAATCTAGACTTTTTTACTGAGCACTCTGTTAAAGGATCAGCGTTTTCTTTCCCACTTGGTAAGATAATTTTCTTTTCACAAATTATTGCGTTGAAGCTTCAAAGAAAAAGCCATTCCTTTAATGTTAGATAAAGCATATTTATAGCTCCTTTAAAAGGTCCCCAATTTAACAAATTTGTGTGATTTCACAAGTTTTGTGCATACTTTCCCAGATATTTATTGTAGTACCTGTCGAGAAAGCATGTGGAATTTTGAGTCATACTAATTTTGGTTTGAATACTCTCTATTTTTACTAGCTTTGGCATTTTTACTAGCTGTGTGGCCATGGTCAAGTCACTGAACTACAAAATTATTTTCCTTACATCCACCTTGCAGGGTTATTATGAAGACGGAAGTGATCTATGTAAAGCACTTAACGTAATGGCTGGTATTAAAAAGAAGCTCAGAAAGCTCTGTTGTTACTCATTTAGGCATCAGATCCTACTCCACACACTGCTGCAGATTTTTTCCAGTTTACACACTTGACATATTCCAAAGGGATATTATTTATTGTGAGTTAAAAGCCCCACATCTCTTTCTTGCTCCTCCTTTCCACCCTTTATTTCTTCCTCCTTTCTTTCTTTTCCCCCCTTCCCTCTCTTCCTTTTTTATCTTCCACCTTCTCCTGTCTCATTCCAGATGTAAAATCCTTCTGTTAATTTTGCCCCAGTGGTTTAGTATTTTTCTTATCACAACATCCCTTTCGTTATTACAGACTAGGACTCATCCCTTTGGTTATTACAGACTAGGACTCCATAAAGGGATTTCAAGTAAAAAGAATATCAAATCATCCTTTGATTTCATTCAGCTGTAATTGTCAGTTTACATTTGATAACTTCATGATGTAGGGGTTAAGCTGAGTGAAGCCAGGGTTGGGTTTTCTCCTGGTATTGATAATAGGCTTTTGACAAGAAGATCAGATCCTGAGCCTCTAGCACTCTCCTGCTTCTTGTTTCTTTGCCTTGGGGGGTTGGGAAAGCAACTGGCAAGTCAAGGCAATGGATGGAGCAGGGTAGGTGTAAAGAGCAAGAGCCCAAGCTCTACAGAGTCCTGTTGCTAGGCAACAGCATGCAAGGAGCAGACACATGCATATGCCTGCTAGCATCCTGTTGTCTTAGCAACAGAACAGTTGGGTGGAGGACTGGGGGAAGAGGGAAACTGGGTTCATATTATTCAAAGTTCCCCAGATCCTAGGGTACTCCCAGGCTTGAACCCCATGTGTTCATTGTCTTAATCTTCCTTCACTCACTGAAGCTGAGGTTTCCATGTTAGTTTCTTAATTTCATTACCCAACATTTGTAAGAGGTCTTTTCTCAAAACTCCACATTACCCAAGTCACATGGCAGCCCACTGTCCACCTCCAGGTTCTCTGGTGCTCTGCATGGCAGGGCATATTCTGTGGAATTTTAAAATGATCCCTCGCTCTAAGTGCAGCCCTGTGGGACAGAAATTAAATGTTCACTTGTATGGAAATTTAAATTCTAGTTGTTTGGTATGTGTAATGTTGCTAAGTCATTACCATTAGATCCAAGGCTGTCACTGTGAACTTTTCATTCAGTTACCAAGAGTAAGAAAAAGGACAGAGGACACGATGCCTTCCTTCTCCTTTTGAACTCTGTGATGCTCAGGACGGACTGCATTTTCATCCATCAGTACTTCACACTTGACGATAGTCCCCTAAGTCTTGGGGTCGTGTCTTCTTCATCTCTAAGTTCTTTATTTCTAGGCGCTCCATCCCTGCCACAGGTCCTGGCACATGTTAGGTGAATTTATTAAACAGATGACCTGGGAACCCATACAACGTGATACTGAAAGTAAAAATACTTGGAAACTATTCAGTGCAGGGTATTAATATTAGTTAGTGTTCTTGCCTGGCTCTAATTCTGTGTCCTTTGGTTCCTGAGATTACTTCCTGCCTCTGGCCCCCTGTGTTGGTGGCTAGGTTCCTATCTTGTTCTCTCAAATCTTATGCCTTGTCTTGAAGCCCTGTCATGCCCAATTTCTTATGGTTAAGACCTTTGCTTTTCCTGTCTTCCCCAGAGGCCTTGTAGACCAGCCCTATGGCTGAGGTTTTGCCTCCTGCTTTCAGATTTTCCTGATACTGCCTGTTGGCTTTTCTGCATTTTGCTTCATCCTAGGACTGCCACCATTCTGTTCCACTGTCCCACTGTCCCACTGATATATTTGAAATCGCAGGACTCTGAGGCCATTTGCTTGTCTTGGCTCCCACCTGTTGTCTGTTATTGCATCTTCTGTGGATACTTGATACTCCCTGGGGAAGTACTTAATTTTAGATGTTTCTCCACTGTAGCTAATCCTGATATTTTGGGTGTGTCTGGTGGGATGATTCCTAGTCATTTTCTTTTACCTTATGGTAGCAACTTTGACCTCAATGTCTGCCCACCAACCCCTACTTTACTTCCATTGTCCTTCATAGGAGATCATACAACCGCTATGAAAACAAAACAGAATTTTTCTACAGTGTGAACTGGCTGAGTACTTTATTTACTGCCTTATACTGTTATTTATTTTTTTCATAGCAAACATATTATGCCATTAGATGTAGGAAAAAACCCAATGTTTTAAAAAACACTGTTCAATGTCTAGCACAGGATTAAGCACATAGTATTCAAATAAGAAATGCTTTCTGAATTAAATTGAATGTAGATTTTAATATTTACTGGTGAGCTTGAGATAGAACTTTCTTTTGTGAAACCTTTGAATTTCTTCCAGTGTGGAAGTTGCCAGCATATGGCCCAGTATCTCAATGAAACGTTTAGGATCCACAATAGTAGAAAAGAGACTTGTTCTCGTTAAGTGGTACGTTTTCTTTATACCAGCTTTACATGGGTTCTATATGCCCTGAATTGGTGCACATCTTCCTATCTTTGTAATGGAAACTACTGATATTCTAGTCCAAACATGACTGAGTGATTCTCTCAAATAGCCGTAATGGGACCCCTGCCACAGACATCTGCATGTGAGCATAAGACAGTGTGTCTGGAATTAGTAATCCTGGCGGCTGGAAAGCCAAATGGCCCATTCAAGGGAAACTTTCATTTAGAACAATTTGAAAGTTGTATAAATCATATCAAATCAATCTAAACAATAAATACCTTCTGAGTTAACTTTATATATATACATATTTGTATATATATAAGTAAATTTTCATACCACTATATATATGTGAAATATATCCATATATGAAATATATGTATGTATGAAAATTTATTTTTGCCACTAGACTCAGTCAAGACAAAAGACACTCATCTGCAAGTAAACCACTGACCCACTAAAAGCCAGAAGACCTTAGAGAGAAATGAAGCGTGTCACAGGTTTGGCCGGATATTTCTGTCTCTACCTCTTGGCCTCCTTCTCTCTCCTACAAATTTTCTTATTTTACTAGCATAGATTCTCACTGTAGATTTTCTTAATCCTTCTTCAGGTGACACAGTAGCTACTCTCCCCCTTGTTTGCTCTTAGGTAAGTGCATGCTGTCCCTGATCAGACCCCCAGTGGTGGCGTATGGGGTGGGGCAGTTTAGAGTTGGAGCAGGGTGGAGACATTGGTACTGCTTTGGCAAGGATTATATTATGGTGCTGTTGGTCTAGGGAGGAGCAGAGGGAGAGAATTTTTCCTATCTTAACACTGTGCTAACGTTAAGGCCCCTCCTAGAGGACTCTGTTTTGCAGAAGAGTGCTTGGAAGAAGTAGGTAGAGCAGCTCTATGGTATTGCTGATCTATCGAAATATAACAAGATTCTTTCCCCCTGGGTGCACATATACATACAAAGCTGGTATCTCCAAAGGACTTTTTTTTTTTTTTTTTTTTTTTTTTTTGCGGTCCGCGAGCCTCTCACTGTTGTGGCCTCTCCCGTTGTGTTCTGGAGGACACTCTCAGGAGTCCTCCAGAATGATGGAGAACCACATTCTATCTCCCTAGCTTGGGAGCAGCATATGGTAGCTTTGAAGCATAGCAATAGGAGGGACTTTTCCAGGGCATGGTGTTGCTTCTAAATCCCCTGCCTTCCTCCCCAGTTCCTGCTCTGCAGGGCTCTGGAAATGCAAACAAGGCTCTGTAAGGCTCACCTTCAAAAGAGGTGTCTAGGGAGCACTTGGTGGGGTAGTGCTGTCATAAATACTCCACTTCATGATTTGAAGATCCTAGCAGATGCCTGTGTCCTCAAAACTCAAATTTTTTTTTTTGTTTGTTTGTTTTTTGCGGTACGCAGGCCTCTCACTGTTGTGGCCTCTCCCGTTGCGGAGCACAGGCTCCGGATGCGCAGGCTCAGCGGCCATGGCTCACGGGCCCAGCCGCTCCACGGCATGTGGGATCTTCCCGGACCGGGGCACGAACCCGTGTCCCCTGCATCGGCAGGCGGACTCTCAACCACTGCGCCACCAGGGAAGCCCAAAAACTCAAATTTTATATGTGGCTTCATGTGATGCTCTTCTTATGATGCATGTATGATATGGGACAGCTGTTGCTATTGGATCATCCACAAAAAACATGACCCTCTTTCTCTTGGAAATGCCTCCATGTACCTCGGGGATAAGCTTGACTTGTTCTCTGTGCAGCTCCTGGAAAATGTGACTGCCTTGCTCCTTGTCACAGTTCGACTGTGGCTGTAGTCCGCCCTGGGATTGCTGTCCATCGTGCAGTGACTCTCTCCTGATTTCTGTATGAAAAAGTCACCAGTTCATTCATCACTCATCAGTCATTTCCCTCAGTGACTCATCTTCTGAAAGTTTCATTCCTCAATCCCCCTTTCTGAGGCTGGTAAATAGCATGTCATTCCAGCAAAAGGCAGAGGGGGTGGCAGCCCATCTGGACCCTCAAGTTTGATTTCATATTTATGAAACAGCTTAAATGTCAGTTTGAGTGAAAAATGACACCTTCTCCAGCTTCTCACATTAGTGCCTGTGGCTGCCGCTGAGTGTTTCTGTCTTTCTTTTTTTTTTTAAAGGCAGCTCATGGCTTCCCTACTTGGTTGTGCTAAGGCAGGAACGGAAAAGGGACGGATGGATGGATGGATGGATGGATGGATGGATGGGTGGACCACAGTTAGGTATCCCTACCAGAGAGGAGAAGGATAGAAGTTGGGGGAAACAAAACAAAGATCAAATAAAAGAAATATTCTGGTTTTGTAAGGAGTTTTGATCAGTGGTGAAGATCTTGAAATATTCTTGTGTTATTTGCCCTTTATGTTTTAGGGTGAAAAATGTAAAACAAAAATTTGGAAAATAAGTCATCTATAATTCCACCACACTAACATTTATAGTGATCACTTGGATGTATTTCTTCCAACTCATTTTTTTAAAACGTACATGTCGTTTTCTAAAGTTCAAAACAAAATGTGCACATAAGGGACCTGGGAACCCACAACTCAGGACTTTAGGAAAATCGTAGCTTGGGCCCAAGGAGGGCTGGGAAAAAGGCAAGTGAGGTTAGGAGTGAATACGTTCAGCACAGTTTCTATATGTTCTCCTGGGAGTTTAAAACACTCTGATTAATGAGGGATTTTCCTCTTGCTGGAAGGCTGGGGAATTTGTGCAGCATCGGAAAATGACCTTGTGATGATGCGTATAGATTTGGTTGTCTAAGTGTAAATCTGGACCTGCTCCTGCCTGGGTCCTCTGTGCTCCCCAGAAGCACTGACAGAATGGGAATGAGAGGGAACCGGCACCACTGGAGCCTCAGCGGGTTCTGAGTTCTATCAGGATGAATGAACTGTCTTTCTTCAGCCGAACACCCCGGGGGGGAAGCCTCAAGTATTGGGTTGGGCAGAAATTTCGTTTGGGGTTTGTAAGATGTTACGGAAAAACCCAAACGAACTTTTTGGCCAACCCAGTACAACCCAACCATTTTCTTGAGAAACAGAAAAATGGTTAGCTGACTTAATGAGAGGTGTTAGGAACATTCTAGTGGAAGGCAGAAGAGAGCTGCAAAGCTAAGGAGCAAGTGGAGAACAGAGGCGGCAGTAGGTCTGGCAGGAGTCATATGGGTCACAGGAGGGCTAAAGCATCCCCTCCAGCAGTAGTAAAGGTGAGTGTAGCCTCCACTCCCTGGGGGCTGGCCTCTAGCAGTGCTAGACCAGACATATTAGCTCCAAAAGGTAATGGGAAATCCCTTCCCTCAAGACTGCCCAGTTGGCACTTAGAGGTCCCTCCCTGCAGACTTGCTAATAACTCCATCGTATAAGACACAGCCATGGTAGGAATAGAGCCCAAGGCACCAGCAGATCTAGGGAGAGACACTGGATCACAAATGATTGGTGGGACAGTGGGAAACTTTGGTCTTCAGTTCACTTTGTTCAAAGCAGAGGTATTTGGGTGGGAGGGAAGTGAAATGCTTCACCAGGTTTGTGACACGGAACTTTGTGTTCTCTAGAAGGACGTCACCATTGCCCTGCTGTGATGGGGTAAGTGGGAAGGAAGGAAACTTCACCTCAGTCCACAGGTGGGTAGTAAGATCTTACAATACTGGAAGTTTTAGAACTGTTAATATGTACCTTTTTATTGGGCTTTGAATATATTCCAAACTAATGAAAGTAACTAACTGGAGAGAAAAAAATGATGCTTTTCTTTGCAGTCTCTGCTTGTCCTTCCAGATTTGCTTGTACCCTTTTACTTAGATTATAATTTATTTAAGCCCTGCTTTTTTAAACATTAAAATTATATTTAAATGTTTGCCTATTGCTACCTAGTCTTAGTCATTAATTTTAATGGCTATAACTAAAAAAAAAAAAAAACCTTTTATTTTATGGGTGTGCCTCATTTTATTTAATTATTGCTCAATTTTGGTCACTTGGGTTACATCTAATTTTTGCCATTGCAAATTATACTACAGTGAATATCTCATAGCCTATCCTCCCCACAAGTTTTGGATTTGGGGTGGGAGGCTATATTCCCAGAAATGGAATATTGGGTTAGAGAGTATAAATATTCATGGCCTCTTGATACATATGAGAGGCCCAGAAACCTCAAAGGACAAATGTTTTTCTGCAGATCTTTGCATAAAGGTGTCAAAGAAGATAAAAACAAGAAGGACAGTTTGAATCAAGCTTCAGAGTTCTGACAGATTTCTTTCTTAATTAAATAATTGTGAGGGCCCACAGTTTCTACTTGTGTGTGAACCCAGAAAGAAAATTGACTCTCAGCCTGTTCATGACGGTGAGAAAAAAAGAAAGAACATTATTAAAGCCAGTATGTTTGCTAGGGCGAGGCCTGGACAAAGGGAGAGGAAAAGCAAGTAGAGTCGTAAGCCATTCAGAAGTAACAAGTAAGATGCCAAGTTCCTGGCTTGTAAAGCTGGAGCAAAGGCAGAAAGTAGAGAGTAGCAGTGTGGATGGGAGAGAGAAAGCCATACGCTTTTTGCCCTACTTGGTACACAGAGGGCTGCGGGCCTCTGGAGCAGGCAGCACTCAGGCAGGTGTGATGAAGGGAAAACCAAGCTGAAGCAAAGTCCTGGCAGAGCACACCCGATAAGAAAGGAAATAAGCTAGGCCAGCATCAGACTGTCTGGAATAATTCAGAGAATTATTCAGAGAATAATTCTGATTGATTTTTTAAGGATAGGAAAGGGCAACTTGCTTATAGTATCATTTGTTTATGATTATGAAAATATTGTCCATTCTACAGAACATTTAGAAAGCATAGAAAAATGTAAGGAAGAAAACAGTAATAACATAATTCTTATACTTGAAATAACTGTTGTTAGGATTTTTATTTATTTCCTTTTTGATCCGTGTACACATACACTCACAAGCACACACACACAAATGAAATCATACTGCATGTGAGTGCTGTAAATTATTATACTGTATAGATATGTACTAGAATGTATTTAAACTTCTTGTATTATTGGCATTTATGTCACTTTAAAATTCTATTATATCTAGCAATAAGATGAATATGCTTTTACTTTAATTTTTAAGATTTTTTTTGGAAATTTTTTCAGACCAGATTTCTTGACTTGAATTATTGGATCAAAGGATAAGGGCAATTTTAAAGCTCTGTCACATTTAGACCAATAGTAGTATAAGCACATGAATTTATCACACCCTTGCTAGCAAAGAGTTTTGTTTTATTTAAAAATCTTTGACAGGGGCTTCCTTCGAAGGCAGGGGGTACCAATCTCCTCCCCACTCTGCACCTCTCTGCCCCAGTCAGTGTTAGAAAGAAGATAGCTCTAGCAAGAATATGTGCTGCAATAGGATTGATTAAGAAACTCAGAGGAGTTTCATTTCCTCAGTATTTTAAATGATTAAGAAGTGTCAAGTGGCAATAAAGAAAAGAAGCTATCAAGACCTATTAATCTTGTAATGACAGAGAGGAGAGAGAGAGATTGAGAGTCAATTTTGATCTAAAAAAGAATGCTGCTCAAATCCATTTTGGAAATTAGTGAAATGTAAACCACAAAGAATATCAATAAATAATTATCACTGCATTTTATATAAACTCAGAATCCTCTGGCTAACTAGTATTTTTATTAGGAGGTCCAAATATTGGAAAATTCAGCCATCACAGTTTTGAGTATCAGAGTGATTATATTGAGGTCCATAACACTGTTCAGTGTTTTGCGCCTTTTGTTTTCATTTTATACTTTTTGTATAAAAAGCATAAATTTTAGGAATGATTTTTTTTCTGGAATTGGCTGGGCTTTTTTATCTATTGTTGATAGATTATTTTATTACATAGTCTTGCTTGAGAAACCGTTCTTAGGACTTTGATGTAACACACACACTTTCTCAAAGCAACTAAGCATGGTAGAACTAGGATTACTCATGTTGGCTCACTTTCCTTAATTGTTTTCTACCACCTTGATTTCATCCCTAGATTTGGTTACAATTTTCATTTTATATTTATGCAGTCTAATCTTATAATCACATGTCTCTTTGGACCACCATATGGTTCTGTGTCTTCAAGCTAACTTTGCCTTCAGAAAGCTTCTGGCTTCTTTCCGCTGCCTTAAGGCCAGAGTAGTAAGCCATTCAGAAATAAGATGCAAATTGCTGATTACTATTCTCTCTGTCCTGTGGTGAAGGCCTGGCAGTCATTTGGAGCAGGGACGGTACAGCTAGCCTTCCCAACCTGTTAAAAAATATTGTCTCTTACGTTCCACGAATGACAGATTCATTTAAGTTAGTGGTTCTCAGTCTTGTTCACTTGGCAAAACACCTATAGAGCAAGTCATCTTCTGAGAAGAACTCCATGAAATATTGATATACTTAATGCCATTTACAAACTAAGAACATTTAACCAGCAGAAAATATGACTGTATTGTATGCTGCAATATGAAATCACTCCCATAATCGCATATGCCAAGGAACTATGGACACTTCTAAATTTTTTGGTCACATCAATGTAGTACTTAAATAATTTATCTTATTTGCTAGGACCCAGCAACAGCAAAACTGTAGCGGTCATGAAAGATTTAAGATCTTCGGTTTTCCAATGGGACATTTTAAATTGAGAAAACTGTATTCATTGAACTGTCTTTTCCTTGTGAATTCAGGTACAAACAACTACCGTTATTTGATTTTAGCAAGAGAACACCTCTGAGTAGCGTGGCATGGAGGACTACTGATTTGTTCTGTAGCTTCTTTTTTTAAAATACAAACATACCCTTAGAGGTTAAGCTGGGCTCCAGTAACATCTTAGTTTAATCAGATAATCACGTAATGTCTAGCCAATATCAGCTGCTCTGTTATCTATTTGCTTTGCTTGAGTCTACAATTGCGATTTTCAAACTTATAAATTTTAGCTGCAGCATCCTTAGCTTCAACTATATAATTGCTGTTTCAATCTTTTGGGCTTACAACCTCAGAGTCATCTTGTGGTCTTCCTCTCCTTCACATTTATTCATCTGTTTTGCTAGTTTCATGCTTTATAACAAACCATTCCAGCACTTGGTAGCTTAAAAGCTTACCAAAACCCAGGAATCACTTACTCATAAACCTGAAATTTGGGTAGGGCTTTGGAGGGGAAGTCAGTGTGTGCTCTACCTGGCGTCAGCTGGGGCAGTTGGACTGAGGGCTGGAGAGTTTGCTTAAGACGTGGTTCACTCTCATGGGGGCTAAGTCGGTGCAGGCTGAGGCCTGGGAGCAGTGCCCTGCTGGCAGCCGCTTGTATTGATTTGCAAAGCCAGTTGTGTGCATCCGTTTCTCAAATCCATTTTCAGTGGCCTCATGTTGTTGGTGTGAAATCAGTTATAGTGGGAGTATGTACACCATGGCAATTGGCAAATACTACAAATCAGAGCTCCCACTCAACCTCCAGAGAGTCAATGGTTCAACATTTAACAGGATATCACTATCTGGGATCTCAGCTAGGGATGAGGGCCAGGGTCTCAGAATCTCTCCTGTGGGCCTTTCCATGTGGCCTGGGCTTTTTCACAGCATGGTGACTGGGGTCTAAGGACAAGCATCTGAGAGAGAGAGAACACGCTAGGTGGAAGCTGTATCACCTTTTATGGCCTAGTTTCAGGAGTCAGATAGCATCACTTCTGCTGTACTCTACTAGTCCAGGTAGTCACAAAGACCTTCCAGGTTTCAAGGTGAGGGGACATAGACTCCACTTCTTGGTGGGAGAATGGCCAATTATGGATGAGCACGTGGAACCAGAAATATTGTAACCATTTTTGGGAAATGCAACCTACCACACCCTTGTATCCTTTTGTCAGGCATGAATCCTTTTGTCCCACATGCCTTTGAAATTATAAAGATAATTTATAAAAGTAAAGAAAGGGGGATTCCCTGGTGGCACAGTGGTTGGGAGTCCACCTGCCAATGCAGGGGACATGAGTTCGTGCCCCGGTCTGGGAAGATCCCACATGCTGCGGAGCGGCTGGGCCCGTGAGCCATGGCCGCTGAGCCTGTGCGTCCGGAGCCTGTGCTCCGCAACAGGAGAGGCCACAACAGTGAGAGGCCCGCGTACCGCAAAAATAAATAAATAAATAAAAGGGAAGAAAGGATATAAGATCATAAAAATTGGGATGAACTGTATGAGCAAAGCTGAGGAGATTGTAAGGGACAATGACTCAGCAAGTAAGGGAAAGATTGTCCTCTTTGGAGTAATAAGTTTGCCTTGGTAAGTACAGAACTCTGAAGTTAGGTACCTAGGTTATGGCAAAATCCTAGGTGACCTCTGTATTAATGTGTCATTTAAATTATCCAAGGCTTAGTTTCCTCATTTGGAAAAAAAATAGTTAATAACAATATTACTAACTTTATCCCACAGAGCTGCCGTGAAGCTCAACTGGGTTAATGAATTTAATGATGTTTTGAAAAACCTAGTGCTCTGTTGATTTTTTTTGAAGAATCTCTACTTGTTACAATCACACTCTCTCATCAAGTTTAGATTCTGTGTCCTCCAGCTTTCTTTTTTTTTTTTTTTTTTTTTTCTTGCGTTATGCGGGCCTCTCACTGTTGTGGCCTCTCCCATTGCGGAGCACAGGCTCCGGACGCACAGGCTCAGCGGCCATGGCTCACGGGCCCAGCCGCTCCGCAGCATGTGGGATCTTCTCAAACCGGGGCACGAGCCCGTGTCCCCTGCATCGGCAGGTGGACTCTCAAGCACTGCGCCACCAGGGAAGCCCTCTCCAGCTTTTTTGATCCTTCTAGCAATCCCACCATCCTATGATCTCTCCTAACAGTTTATCTGTTTGGTTTTTCTTATGCAATTTTATATATTTTTCAATTTAGTAAAGGTATTTATGCATGTGTCTTATTTTCCTGTTTGGCCTGTGAGCTCCTTGAGGACCTTTACGTTGCTCACAGAACCTATAAAAAGCCTAGCATAATGCCTTCCATACAATAGGGGCTCCTTAAATATTTGATTGAAGAAAAAACAAAGATTAATTTGCTGGGATAGCAAATAGCATCAGAATGAAAGAAACAACTAAGCTGCAACTGGAATTTTCATTCCTATATTTCTAACATAGATGAACCTAGCTGAACTCCTGTGGAATAACTATCTGAGCTCAGCAGAAGCGTGAGCTTTGGCCTAACACATTTTGTCAGACAGCCACCAGAGAGTATGAGCTCTGCGAAGGCAGCAACCATGCTGCTCTCTAGTTTTGTTACTGTGTCCGCCTATTATAGACAAATAAATACTGAATGAACAAATGAATGAGGGAATGAATGAATATTCCTTCTGGTATGGCTCTCTGACCCTATTCCATGGCCTCACCCTCCCTCATCTAGTTCCCTGTCATCGAGGTAAATAGAAACTGGAACTCATACATGAAAGATCCAGCAGGGTTTACAAACATAGCAAGGTGGCCCACCATGCTTCCATATTCTGACTTCTAAGGATCAAAAAGCCTGGATTCTGGTGATGGTGCTATTAAACCCCAAAGGGTCCCAATTCCTGAATGCCAAGGTGGTCTTCCTTCATAAGAGCTCAGACTCCTGGCAGGCAGCAACCTCAAATGGCTTTCCAGGCAAGCTCACCTCCCCGCAGACGCAGGGCTGGCTTTTTGTCCAGGGTAATCTGGATAAAAATGCCCTAAGCAGTCAGGGTCAAAAAGGAAACCTAAAAATCTCAGTTCCACATTGTCTGTATTAAAGAGTAAATCCAGTAAGGGTGGTGGAGTGATAAAAATAGCAGGGTTATTATGCTCATCTCTAATACATTTAATGTAACAATAGACTCTTCCATTGTCATTAAATGAAGGGAAAGTAGGAGGATCTAATTCTATCTCTAGATTCCTTAATAAGTACTTCATTGTCAGTAAAATCATTTACATTATTCATTCTCCAAATAAAAGAAATGGATGTACAGTGGCATGTACAGTCAGCAGAGAATTGGGAACTGTGAGGGGACTTAGACCCTGGTGCTGAGTTAAACTGCACCTAGAGAGGAGGTTGGTGATAAGCTGCTGTTTGTTCTGAAATGAAGTGCTTCACTGTGGTGGAATCAGGGAGGTAAGTGTTTTGGTGAGATGGAATTGACAAATGCTTCACTTTATCCACCTCCTCACACCCCCGTGAACGTGTGATTTTGTGGCAGGATTTGGAGATGAGATTTTCTACTGTATAGGCTTCTTGTCAGGATGAATGAAGACCCTGTTAGCCGGACTGCACTAACTTCCGTGGCCTGTAGGCGGAGCTTTCGCTCTAGATTGAATCACACGCAGGTTCAAGGCGTGCGTGGCTTTTCTGGCTGACAACCGCTCTGGCCATGGCAGAGTGCGGTCGTGTGAAATCTCTGAACGGGGGAGGCCTCATCGAAGAGCCCCCGGCACAGATCTCCTCATGCCAAATCCACAAATATTCAGTATTTGCTACTCAGCCGTTAATGTTCTATGATAGGCAGTTCCAAAGCTGAGTTGGGGAATGGCTTCATGGATTTACATTGCTGCTCAAGTTTATAGCCTGAAAAATTTTTTTATTTCTCTTTCTTGCTTCATGGCGTCACTATTCCTTTTTCTTCCTTGAATTCCTTAGAAATTTCAAGCTTAGAGAGTTAAAAAAAAAAAAAAAAAGATCAGCGACCATGGTTTTGTTGAAAGGGAGAAATCATTTGAGATCCACATCAATTTAATTTCTTATTTCTAACATGAAGATTATATACACACACATATGCACACATACTATAGTGATTGAAAATATGAATTCCAGTATTACTTCTATGTATTAGAATTATGCACTATTCAGTATGGTAACTGCTAGCTAGATGTAACTATTTAAAATTAAATTTAAATGAATTAAAATTAAAAAAAATAAAAATTTACTTCCTCAGTTGCATTAGCCACATTTTGATGCTCAGTAGCTACATGTCACTAGTGGTTACTATTGGAAAGTGCATATATAGAACATTTTCATCATTACGGAAAGTTTTATTGGACAGCACTAGGATAGATTAAAAGAAAGATAAACAGGGAATGAGAAGAAAATTGAATATGGAGGGGCAAGAATCAGACAATGGGGTAGGTCATCTGAGCAAGAAAGAGTGAGAGAGAGAATGACATAGAGTCAGACTCACACATGGAGAATGAAAGTCCCAGATAGACTGGTGTGGCTAGAGATTATTGTACATAGACACAGAGTAGAAGAAAGTTTCAGAAAGACATTCTAATTTTATAGCGATTGAAAATTTCACAGATAACAGTTTTTAAAGCCATGTTGCATTTTTGCAACTATAAGCAAAAGCAAGTGTGAGTGGCATCACCTCTTGGTACTTTTCATGTTGTCCAGATGTAAATAAATTGAGAATTTCTCTGGGCTCATAGACCACAGGTCATCTATACCTAACCTCTGCAATGTCTACCCAAATTGTTGTAAAGCTAAAGAAAAGTCTTTCAGGTAGTTATTTTGTATATATAAGGTAAAATGATTAGTTTGATTTATTTGCATTGAATCAATAAGTTATTTTGGTACCCTATAAGTACATTTGAAGAGTCATGGGGCTAGAAGTGACTAAGAGGATAAGTTTGAATGTTACCTCTAAGAGACCAATAATTACCTACGTTATAAGGCTAACCTTTATAATAATTCTAGTATCAATTGCCTTGTCAAAAGTTTTTTTCTTTTTTAGTTAACCAATAGTTCTTTTACCATGATATACACTTGTTGCCTTTTGATCTTTTGCTTGGTGTCTACTGAGACAAAAGAAATTGTTTTTGTTGTTGTAGTCCATATAATGCTTCTTTGAACTCTGAAGTTCAAATGGGGAATAATAACATTGAAGGTTGGGGCTTCCTTCCAGCCCTTAGCTTTTCTTGTAATCTTTCCTGTATTCGTTGAAGTGATATGACAGGTAAGGCTAGCAGGACTGGACCTTCTGACATTTAAGTCCAGTCCGCAGTTTTATCCTATTTAGCTTTTTCCTGGCACCAAATAATTGGCTCATGATAATACCCTCTTCGACCCCAATTCTGATATGTAAGTTAGAATGCGGGTTTATTAACTTGCAGCTGGAGAAAAACCTGGCCTGAGACTGTGAGTTCACTCCGAAAAACATGACAGTTCAGAAGGTTTCTTGGTGAATATAGAATCAGAGCTGATGTCCTCAAGGGACAGTCCTGTCAAGCCTTGGCAGCTCGATGAATTGTCTCTCTTGTCCCAAGAGACGTT